>NC_090929.1:1528558697-1528882058 GCF_040938575.1 Ambystoma mexicanum | reverse complement strand
GCACCAGTCACTGTCATAAACTTCCTGCGATGCAGAAGCACGTTTGAATAACTTTACGATAAACCTCAGAAGACACAGTTACACAGCTTAATGCTGACCGCTGTGTCCCTTGCTGAACCTTGGGCACCCATCACCTGACAGCACGCCTCAATGTTCACATTCATCTTAGAAATTGCCATCATGTTCTATTCACAGTGTACAGAGGGCATGCAACACTTAATGCTGGTGTCATCAAACCATGATATGTGCTTTCCTAGTGTCATATTATAAAGAGCGAATCCCCTGTGATCGTCGAGAGGACAGGCTGCACCGCATCCCTGCCCGCCGGCTTCACCACAGAACCAAGCGCAGAAGGTGCAGGCCTGCAAAAGCTCACTGTTAGCTTCAAAAACTACACACAAAGGACCTCAACATCTCACCATTCCCACTAAACAGGATTTGCCACACATTCAAAATCGAATGCAGTGACTCTTGGATGTGTCTGCAAATGGCATATGTAATAGAAGGATGGGCAACGGCAAAAATCACAAACAATATCATCGCTGCTTAAGCGCCCAGATGCCCTTGGGTTAGCCACGAAATATAAATAACAAAATAAATAAATAAATAAAATATATACACAAAAATAAACAAAGAGTAACCAACACTTACCATGCCACACGCGTTGCCAAAGCCAAAGCCAATTACTTCAATCATATAAACGTTTCAAATTAATTTACTCAGGTACTGGCATTATAAAGGCTGTCATTAATCAAATTGACTGGTAGGATAGCTCAGTGGCAACGTGCTCGCCTTGGAAGCAAGACGATCCGAATCAACACAGGTTCGATCCCCTGCTCTGTGCTTAGAAACCGATGGATATTTAAGCGTGTTATAAATATTCAACTAAGACAACAACAAATTCTGTAACAGCGCCTCCATGCCCCTAGGCTGTATGCAAAATAAAAAATAAACAAGTGCCCCATTATCACTCAGAATGTTTCACCTTGCCTCGTCACGAGTTTGGTGGTAACCCACCCTTAAATCCGGCGGTCGCGCTATTACCGCTGGATTTAAGGGTCCGCCAAATCAGGGCTTCAGCAGATTTCTCCCCAGCTCTGAGTTGGGGGGAAATCCACCAAAAATTCACGCTATTACCGCCGGCGGGAAATCCGCCGGTGGTAAGAGTGCAAAAATTCCCCATTGAGCCCAATGGGGAATGGGGAATTCCATTACCGCCAAACCCGTAATAATAATAATAATAATACCGCCAGCGTTACCGCGCAACTCGTGATGAGGCCCTTAGTCTCCTCTACAAGGGCAAGGTAGAACTATCATGTGCCCAGGTCCATCTCGTCTGCCAGATTGAACCCTGTGTACTAGGCACAGCCACACATACCCAGGTTGCTCCAGCACAATGTGCTATCATATACCAATTGACCTCAACAATATGCCAGAATGCATGTGTCGTCATTCAGTACAGAGACCTCAGATGTAGGCAAAGCAATTATGAAGGCTGCCTCTCCCATATCAAAAGAATCAGCATGCCATTAAGTGCACTCTGCATTACTCGCTGGGTATTCCAGCAGCTAGAATCTGTCTTCCTAATATGAAGATGTACAATAAACAAGTGCAAAGTTCCCAGAGTATCCAGTAATATGGTCGCCGAAAAATGGCCGATTTTACAACAATCTGGGCAACAAGGGTGTGGTGTGACCCAGTAAAAGTGCCTCCATTATACCACACAAGGGCAGCGGGGGATGCAGGGTTGTCCACTGCTTACCTTGTGCGGTATAACGGGTTTGGGGGATGCAGGGGTGTCACCCGCATCCATTACATGGATATCGGGGACCACACCATGGCCTTTTTGCTGTGATTATTTCTAAAACATCAATTTTCGCTGTGACTTTATTACATGCAACCATCCCCAGAGGTTTACATGTTCCAGAATGTGCTTAGTGTTCATGCTACAACTGGACTAGACGAAAGAAAACAAGGCATGCCTCCAAATGTGCCTGATGGTCCATCAAAATCTCCCGAATGATCCCTCCAACTATTTCTGACACTTATTTGAAATCTCTCAATATCCAAACCGATTGTATATTATGGGCCCTACATATGACATTTTATGTTCTCAGAAAACCTTTGCTCTAATGCAAAAAATATTTGGGCCATATTAGATACACTTTGCACCATTAAAAGTGCAATTTGCTTGGTATTAGCAGTAGGGATCATCAGCAAAAAGCTCTTCTTTCAATGCATGTTGCATTAAGGCAAAGTTTGATCAAGTAATAATACAGAATGATATTAGCACTTGGGTAAACTTTTCAGAGGTTCTGTCACTTTATAAGTTGTTTTTCTGTCCTTGTGATTTTCCCATTTGTTGTGTTTTGCCTACTTCTGATGATCCACCCTATCCTGGCATGTAGTCCAATTTCTGATTTTATCACTAACCCAATCATTTGCCTAATTGTGATGCTTTTACCAGTTCTGTTGCTTTCCTAAAACTGGCAGAGACTAACCAGAACTCTAGACCACCTTGCACACACCAGTGCTTTGACTGGCCCGGTACCTTGTAAATTCCAGGTGTTTAGCTGGTTCTTAGTTTGACCATTTTCCATTCTTAGCCTCACATGTGGCAGTGTTGAGTAATACCATTCCACTATATTTATGAAACCCTGTACATTAACACAAACTCTTGTTTTTTCCTTTCTGTTCACAAAAGGCCCATGGGGCCAACGTTTTTTAAATACACTTGAAAATATGTCTTATGTTGCATGAAAAACATGCCTGCATCTGGCCTAGTTGGAGCAAATTCTTTGTGGTGAAATGTCTTCCACACACACAGGTAAAAAATAACAGAGTGGGTAAATGTGTTGACCGTGTTTATGATCATATCAGTAAACCCCCACCAGAGTGGGAAAAGCAAAATGTGGACGACAGGGATAGGATTCTTACTAGAGTGGATCAAGAGAGTGTTAAACTAGCCTGGAAAATCCCAAATTACACAGAGGTTCTGAAGCTAGTTCAAATAGGACTCAATAAAGAAAGAGACAGAGTGCAATGTAAAATCAGCTTTATTATCATCAAAATAAAGCAGGGGCATCATACAAGCATTGAATTCTTGGTGCTCTCTCTCTTTACATAAAAAAACATGATATATATAGTACGTGATCAAGCGCTCAGTGTAGCGCAAACTGCGTTGTGTTGCAGGACTTGCACCATGGCGTTCTGTCTCTGTTTGTTTGTTGCTGTCCTTTGTTGTAGGTTTTATTTATTTTTTTACACCAATAAATTTGTATCTACCATGATGTGAGTTTCTTTTTCCTCTTCCTCTGGAGATGGTTTGTTGGCTCGCGGGGAGTGCAGTTTCTTTCCTCTTTTTTTTCTGAGATATATATATATATATATATATATATATATATATATATATATATATTTAACGTTTGGCATAATTGACATCATACTGTAATCTTAGTTACCAATAACCTTTGGGGAACAGGGATTGGCTAATAGTGGTGATTACATATACAACCAATAGGGTTTATATTTTAAATTGGGTAACATCTGTCTGATGGACCCTCCTGAGTCCACCTCTAAAAAGATAATTGTAAAAAGACATCATCTCTGCAATATGTAATTGGCTGGCACCTTGCTTCATGGGTCGCGTAACATTAGAGTTTTTAATTGGTTTCAACGAACATTGGACAAATGACGGGCCGTCAAGACACAAGTAGGGGAGAGAGGTCCACGGGCTGCTTTTTCTTTCACTTAAATAAGTTACCATCCCTAATTTCTAGGCCATGAGCCATGGAAATCTCTTTGTATTTGGCCTTGTGTGGCAGCTCGTTTCTGTGGATACACGCAAGGAGTAAAGCAGGTGCCCTATCTGTGTTCATTGCCAATGAATAGACAGCGTGCTTCAATTATGGTTCACATTTGATGGGACCATTTTTGGAATTATGTCACCCTTCATATATTGATGCAGGTGTTATGTTTCTCTTGCCAATGGGGACACTCTTGAATTATTCTTGATGGAGTATTTTGGCATATAGCTGTCTTGCACCTGGCTTACAAAGGCTAGTTGTATTCTTATAAAACTTAATTCACCTGGGAGTATCCTTCTTGAGTCCTGGGAATTGCTATCTTGTGCTTTCATGGCAACTTTCGGACTCTCCCTTAATTAGTAGTAACTTTTGTTGTGGTTGCCAGCTCCTTCCTGAGCTGTGCAAGGATCTGTATTTTTTTTATTTCAGCATTTTGAGTTCTCTTGAAGCCTTGAGGTCTTTCATTTAGTTAGAAGCAAGTTTTGGCTTGATAGGAGGAGAGAAACAGAGTGGAAAAGATGGCTACCCATTACTGTTGTGTTTCTATGTTAGTGAGCTATAGTTGCATGTCGTTCATGTTGCATTCAGCTTATAGTTTGCTTATGTTAGCATTCTTCATGTCTTATGGATGCTATGTTAATGTTCTTCATGTATTAGTGCATATGCTACCTTGTGTCCGTGTTCTTCATGTTGAGTGCACATTTGCTTCATGTCTAATACATGCACATGCATTGTCACAACATTAGTTTAGTTACCTTTGCCATCTTCAGATGCATTTGTGTCCATCTCTGCTGTACCTGCCTGAGATAAGGGTGGCACAGTTGTCTTAGTGAGTAAAGTTTTTCACGTTGATAACATTGGGCCTGGGGAAATTCAGAAGCTATGCATGGCATATTCATGTGCACCCCAACAAGAGAGAAGCTACTGCACCTACTGAGTAGCTGTAGGAGTATCCTGGCATTGTTGGGGGCTGGGAACCAGGGTACATGACAGAGAAGCTACAGTGAAGTTTCACACCGAAACTCTGCTGGGAAAGCCACTGTTGAGGAAGGTGATTAGGGAGATGCTAGCACCACAGAGGACCCTAACGAGAATTCCTGGTCTGCTAATAGGGAAACTACTAATTTATTGCAGAATGTGCCCAGCAATACTGACACCATCCCAAAGCCCACTTTCTATGACAGCTACCTTCTGTCTGAGGGATGACAGCCAATCAGAGAGAGCAGCAGTACAGCGATAGTCACCAGACTGTGGCATCCACATTAGATATTTGGTAATTTTCTGCCTCAAACCTTCCAGAGAACCCTGGTTTGGGTTTGCTGATATAAGAATGAGGGAAACATGTCTCCCTCCCTTACATCTTATGCAGGATCACCAAGCTACAGAATATAAAAAGCACTGGAGCAAACAAGGTGCTAGTCGGTGGGGATCAGACAAGTAAGCATGTTGGCATTTGTCTGACTCCCCTCTCTACTTGCTCTCTTTAGTCATGTTCCCGTAGTCCCCTCTGAATGATACCACTCCCCCACCCCAGAGTTGGATTGCCTGGCTACCTCATAACCAGTACTACACATAGCAATCTGCTTCTAGACAGTAAGGGAAGCAATTCTTGAACTCTCCTTGACCCCAGCAGCAGATCTGCATGCAGTCCTACGCACTAGATGCAGGTACCCAGTCTTGGTACCTCTGAAAATTCACAGCAGATTTTTTTTAACCTATTTCCTTGTTCACAAATTGCAAAGGAAGTGTGTGGGTGAGGTAATGTGTGATGGAGAGAGCATGGGCCAGGGGTTGTTGGGGGACGGTGTATTGGTCTCCCCACTGCATTAAGTGGCAAAAAGATGGTAAAGAAATGCAGTTAAAAATGTGACTCTGAAATGTGGGTGGTAAACTCACATAGAATCCTGAACATGTTGGACTGTTTAGCCTTGATCATGTGTCACCCCTGATTTCTATATTACCCATGTTAGCCTTGATTTCACTGTTTCTATTAATTGTTTTTATTTTATTTTGATCTATTTTCCTCTGTTGAGTTTTACTTTGATCCTTTTAGGCTCCGGTACACCCGGGCCATGGTGGTTGACTGGTCACCCTTTTACTTTTATAGTGACTTGTTTTCTTTAGTTTATTATTTTAATTAGTATGCATTTTACCTTGGTTTCCTGTACGCTGCTTCATATGGCGGGAGGTTGCCTAGCCTCACAGAGAGTTCTGGGACTTGCTCCCGGCTGACAGGAGGGAGTGGATTGGCTTTTGTTGGCCTGTTAGTCCCACAGCTGCCATTCCTGTGCTAACAGGTACGGCTGGTTGCCTCCTATGCAGCATTGGTCTCACTGTTTTTATTAATTTGATTAGTTTTACGTTGAACTAGTTTCCTCTGTTCTGTATTTAGTTCCATTTAGGCTCTGGTTCAGACAGGCTGTGGCGGTTGACTATTTGCCCTTTTACTTTTATATTGACTTGTTTTCCCCTTATAATCGTGCTTTTCAATGCACAAAAAGATGGCTGCCCAATCTGCCATGTATGTTGTCTGTGGTGGAACAGAGCTCTCACTACTGAAATGTGTCACTGGGCTCCACAACAGTTGAAAGTGGATTGCAGAAGGAAAAAACAGTGCTTTGCTAAATGAAACTCCAAATATTGCTTTAAATCACCTTTTCATTGCTGCTGAAACTTCCAAATGCAGGTACAGAACACCTTCCAAATATTAAAAATTCTTGCTCGGTTCTACAATTCACTTAGTTTAAGGAATCATTGTGAAGTTACAAAGTCCGGAAAGGCTAAGAGCATGAGGAGATATCCACAGCAAAAGTGGCCTGACTTTGGATCTGTAAAACATCTCTGTGCAGTAGAGGGCTACCTGTGATGACAGCTGTCAGGGGACTTCCTGATTAAACTTTAACATGTTATAAACTGAAATTCAAATGTTTGCAATATAAGAGGCCTGTTACTGATAGTAACCCATATTGTAGTTGTTTTTGATCCCATAGGTTTAAAATCTTGAATGAGAATTTATTTAATGCAACAAGTTTGTTTTGTGCTAAAGAAAATCCAAACTAATTTAACAATTAAATTAAACCTGGCTGAGCTGCAAGAACTGGAAGAGCAGGTTTCTCCCAGAAGGAGGGCCTTCTTCTCAGCTGAAACTCACGGGGAGGTGCTAATTGCTGGTTAGCCCAGGACTAAACAATGGACATCCTCCAACCCAGGATATGGAAAGTGTGAAGGGTTGTAAAACTGCTGCAGCCCAGGAAACTCCTGACAGAAGAAAATTCCAAAGGAGGGGCGGCCACATGCTTCAAGGAGTGACAAATACTGACCATTCAGTGTTAACAGGATATGTAATGGACATTTTTAGAAGGTGTATAACTTATTATCAGAAGGGGTACAAAATCTGAAAATGGCAGATTAATTAACCTAATTTTTAGCACTACCTTTGAAAACTTAGTACAACCGTGTAGCTTATTCTGAACAGGAATGGCAATAGTGTGGGTTAACAGGGACTGTATTTCAGCTAGAATTGTGAGTGAAACTTTATACTCACATTCTCATGGTAAACGTGCACATTTGTGGAAATTTACAGAAATATTGGAACCTGTTCTCATTAGAAATTTGACAAAATTCTGCAGAAATGCAAAACAAAGTTGCAGAGCTGGTGGATTTTTAGGAGCAGATACTCTATGAAATATGCTATCTGTGTATGTGATTTTTTTAGAGGTTGCACATGTGTAAATAGGTATTTTGCCAAAATTAGACTTTGTGTTCCACTGGTTAGGGGTGGATTCTCAGCATCATAAAATTATACCATAAACATGACACTCTGTTTCTCTCCTCCTATCAAAGCAGAGAGTAGACCTGACCCAATCACCTTTCACAGGGGAGAGCTTAGATAAGCCGGCCCAATACTCCCATTTCATGATGCAGTCTACATCTTCATTGTTCCAGACACCAGAAAATTGGCAAAGCAAAGGCCTAGGCATAGCTGAACCATTCACAGCTATGCCTAAAATTCTAGAAAAGAATCCCAAAAGCCTAGGGGAAGCATCATAATACAGCCGGGCGTGCTGTTAATGCTGCCTGCTGAATTGAAATATCCTAAGAACCAAGAAGGGCAGATCCCGTGCTGTCCTGTGCCGTGCTGTGACCAAAGAGCCTTGCTTACCCTGTCCAGTCCGATGTGCCCAGCTGTCCGTCCCTGATAGATACGATTCAATGGTCCAGAATCCAGACGGTCCAAAACCTTAAATCCATTTGTTTTGTGAGTATTAACAGGAAGTTAGAAACTGTTGACTACTGTGCATTATCTTGTCCCTTCCTAACCTCTGATTTATCCTTACTTCCATAATCAGTAACATTGTATACATCCATGGTGAAATCTTATTCTGTCTATCTGTAAAAGCATCCTTTTCCTAGTCATTTTGTAAACTTTGATCTATCAATTTCATTCGAGTGACCAGCCTAGCGCTCCGAGTTGGGCATTGAGGAACCAGGATTGAGTCGTAAATCACTCCTGACTCTTACGTTGTGCCGTCCTGGTGGCTTAGCTTGGATGCTCTAGTCCATAGTCAATATTTTTCTGATTTTAAAACTGAAGCCTCTTTCCAATCTTGTGCCTATCTCGCAAGAACAACCTTTACTAAAACCTCTATAACTCCCTCAGTTTTTGTGATAGAAATGAAATTTCAACTCCTACTTGTACCTAACATCCATAGCTATCTGAATATCGCGCATGGAAAAGTTTGCCGCAAATTCCCATTTTGAGAAATTTTTACACATGTGAAAAAGCTTCCATTTGTTTCCGTCCTGGACTTTAAGATTTCAAATGTTTTCTTTGGACTGAACCATTGCTGGTGATTGTGTGCAACTGTTCAAAGCAGCTCCCGTAGGAATTTATAATGATTTAAGCATTTTTGCACACATTTAGAGTTCTTGCTCAGCCACTTTAAAAGTCATTCTGACAGTTGAAAAGCCCACTTCGTTTTTCTCTTTCTGTGTAAGGGGGGAAGAGGGAAGTGAGACACTGTTTGATCTGTACGATTTCTGAATACCGGCTATCTCCTGACATGTATTTAAATGTGCTTATTGGTGGGTGGAGGTGTGTTGCAGGGGGAATTTCTAACCATAGTGCTATCTGATCTGAAACCAACACAACAGTATTATTTTCTGTGCTGCATCTTTTTTTGCTAATTGATTAGTCCTAGTGTTCGGTCACCCCATTGGTGACTGTTGTTTACCTATTAAAATATGAATTGTGATTTTGATCTTAAATAAATAAATAACTAATACATTTTACAAATCAGCCTGATTCCTGGTCCAGTGTGACCCGGGTTATTTTTAAGTAAGGGGTGTGATATGAGTGGTACATCTTTCAAATAATTGAATCAATATATCAAATATGTTTTTCAATTGCGCTGTAAACTAGGCTGAGAGCAGAGTGTATCAAATCTAACAATCTGGGGGCTTGAGTCCGGGGTTTGATTGATTGCCACCCGTGACATTCTAACACAGCAGTCTAACCTGCAGAGTAATACTACTTTGTGTGGTGTGAGTACTGTGTTACACTGTATAAGTGCCCTTAAAATAAATACTCTAGAAATCAGGCCTGTTTGCAAAAGTAAATTTACCTTAAAATAATGAATCTAGGAAATTGATATTTCCAAAATGACAACCCCAGTGGAAATCACTATTGCTAGGGAACACCACCTGCACACACTGTTTGTCAGGGGTGAGTGGCCAGAGCAGTATGATAAAGTCTGGCTGCAGGAAAGCAAACAACAAGTCACTGCCATAGACTTAGATATATGAAAGGACCAGGGTCCATTACACCAGGCACTTAGTGAACTGGATATGCCCACAAAAGTAAAAGAAGAGCAATGTAAAATTGTCAAAATTGCGGCTTACCTGTAATACAGGAAAAACATGCCGAAAGCCTAGATCTGACAAAGAGGCAAGTACAATCCCTAGAGAAAACCCAAACTGATCTGGACTCTGCATAGCAAAGGCTACAAAAGAGCCAAGAATCAGAGAGAGAAACCAGACAGTACCTGACAAAATTAAAGGAAGTTCTGGATCTCCTGCAGCAAGAGAAGGCAGAGCAAGATTCCAAATTACTGACACTGCAAAAAGAGTGTCAAGAAAGGTTGGATTCTCTACAACAGAGCCAACAAAAGCTGGAGCAGCAATTACATTATAATAGAGCCTGCACAGGGCAGATAATTGCCCTAGAAAGTCAGATTGATAAACTAAAGGAGGAAAATAATAAATTCATAGTGAAAGATCTCTACACTCAAACAGATTTTGATGAGGAGTGCCAGAAATGATATGCCTTTAGAAAACAAAGGGACAACCTGGCTGAGCAAAGGGGAACTCTATGTCAAGAGAGGGACGCCTTGGTCCAGGAAGTGAACCAGTTAAAAAACAGGTTAGAATAAAGAAAGTTGGCAGTCCAGGAGCTTAATGGAGTCAAAAAGAAATATGAGAAGCTACTAGAGCATACCAGGAGGGTGATAGATGCCTTGGGAGAGAACGATCAGGCCAAAGATGCTAGAACTCAGGAGGTGAGTCTCCTGCAGCAAAAATTGGCACAATACTCCCAATTCAGGCAGGAAGCACAGGGAGACAATGAGGCTTTCTGTGAAAAGATTGACAGGCTCCATAGACAGATAGCCATGCAAGAACACCTCATAGAGACCAGTAAGGCCTTAATAGCGGAGCAAAAAGGTCAGATGTTGGCATGTCACCAGGAAATAGGGGCTGAAAGAGATGAGGTAAGATGGGAGAGAGAAACCCCTGAGCAGAACCTCAGGAACCTGGCATCAAGGGCTTTAATCCCTTCAGTTCCATGGACTCTGCCACCACCATGTCCACTTGCTCATATGAACCAAGGGCCACAGGGATGGTAGACTTCAACACAATGGGAAATATGGGACTGACAGGTCAGCGCCTCCCAGAAATGGATGGGGGCATCTATGTACAGGTTCCCAAATATTAGGGCCGGCCTCTCTGATCAGGGAGACTCCAGTCAGGGGAGAATCAGAGAACTGGATCCTCAGAAATATCACTTACCAAGAGATCAGTCGGTCAACTTTGGTGGGGAATTCCATGAAAATAGGCCTACTAAGAGCATCTCAAAATCCTCTTCCCAGCTAGGACTGTGCGGGGGCCTCAGCCAATCCTGGGAGCAAGGGAGAGTCAGAAGACTCTTCTAAGCACCACAGGTCTCAAGAGACTAGGCCCCCACATTCTGCCTGCCATTCCCAAGCTCGTAGAATCACAGAGAGCCTAGAAGATCAGACAGCCACCTCTGGAAGCAGTGCCTCTGAGTCATAGGATGAGTGGACCAGGGTGACCAAATCTAAAAAGGCCAACAAAGTTAAGAGAGCTTTACTGAAATATCCCCTGAAGCAAATCAAGGCTATTGAGAGTGTTATCACACCCTTCCATAAAAATGCCAACTATTCTGTTTGGGAGAACCTCGAATTGTGTGAGCAAATGATGGAGACGTTCACCTGAAGACTGTATTCAGTTTGTCAAGTGTACATTTCGCCTGAATACTCCAGCTTCTTTGTGGGGCTGGAGGATCAGAACCACTTAAGATGGTCCATATATAGGGTGGCCATCTTAAAGCATTTTTCCATCCATAGAAACACTCAAGAGGCCTGCAAGTCAGTTTACAACCTGCAATATGGGGAACACCAGGCCCCACAAGAATGTATCCAAGAACTGAAACGTGCCTTTGCGCAGACCACCAGAAGGGTGCGCAATGACAGTAGGGAATTTATTAATACCTTCTTTCATGCCCTCCCTAAATACATTATGACCCAGCTAGTGAGGGACTTTGATGAGAAAAGATCACTAGACTGGGTCATTGAACAAGCAACTCGTATCTATGAAGTTCAGAAGCCACTAGAGAGTAAAAGTGCTTATAAAAACCCAAAACCAACCAACACCCCTGCTGCTGCTAAGGTGGCAGAGGTGTAGGTTGTCCCCATTTTAGATCTGGAGATGGGGGGGCCTAAAAACCTTCCCACGCAGAATCCTACTAACTCAAGACCCAGAAGGCCCTTGGGCCAATCCCAAACAAGGAGTCAGGGAGGTAACCCCAAAAATGGGACCCCTAACTCCCCAGACTACATCAGCCCCCGTTACAAGGGCAACAGACCCATCCTGGGCTATGTGTGGACTCCTCCAGCCCAAGGGAGGGATCCAACCAGGCAGCTGCCAACCCAGGAAACTTCCCTCTACATTTTCCCCAGGAGGTCAGTCATCTCCCAAATGCCGGGTTGAATTTCTTTCCCAGGTACCCGTCAAACACCAACCCTCAAAACAACCCTTCTTTCTTTCCCCACTTTCCTGAGCCCAGATGGCCCAATCTGGGAGAGGGGAGGCCAAGGGTGGAGGGGTACCAAAGCTATCCCAACCAGGGGTATTATGGAAGAAGAGACAGTTACCCTTCCCGTGATCAACCAAGGGTAGACCAGAGGACCCCGTACCAGCCAGAGCGGGGGTCCCAACTAGAGCGCCAGGTCCAGAACATGGCATAGGATCTGGGTCACATGCTCAACAGAACCCTCAGATGAGCGTGGTAACTCAGAACCCCTCAAATCAAGGGTCTGCTGCTCCGGAACAATGACAGGGGAAGAACCCAGACAACCCACCGGTTCCCAGGGAGGAGGCACAGGGGTAAGGGGGGTGTAAAGCCTTAGAGGAAGCTCCCTTCCTCACTTGTGGAAAGCCCCTGGAAGCCCAGGAACCGGAACCAGAATCTCCTGCTCCTGAAAGTCTGCAGCCTAAGGAACAGAGGGTGGGTAGGAGAAATCAAGAGCCTAAAAAGGCCCATTTTGTGGAGGAGGTGTGAATCTTCCAATTTGAAGGAGAGGAGTACTCAGAGGATTCTGAGAAAATGATATTCTCCTTCAGGGATGGGGGAACTCCTCCCAAAGAAAAATGGGTCCCAAGAGATCCTGATCAAGACTTGGTAGATGTGGAGACCGAGTTGAAACCGCCCATCATCAAACCCCAGAATGACCAGCAAGAAAATCCCTTTGTTCAAACAAATTCTGGTGACTGCCTCCAAAAAGGGGGGGCAGGCCAGAATCAGAACCAGGGGAGCCCAACCCCCGCATATCCAATTGCCACTTTTTACTTACAGGTTACGAAGATCCCAAACAAAATCCTGCCCAAATCACCCCTTTGTCAGAATCCAAAGCAAAGAAATTAACCTAGCAATTGGTCAAAAATGTGCATTATCTTTGCACCCTTGAAGAGAAGGACGGAAGATTTTATGCCCCGGTCCAAATACAGGGGCAATGTAAATTTTTTGCCACTGGTGGACACTGGATCACAAGCCACCCTTCTGTAAAAAAAGGCCTTTGATTACTGAATTCGGGAAGGAGGCAGAAATACCAAATCTCCCTCGCCCCTCTTTCTGGACTTCACATTGAATGCATAATGTGGGATCAAAATGTGCCAGAAAATGGGTTTCCAGCACTGTTAGACATACAGTTGGCAACCCGCCATAGTGGGTGCGGAACAGGGTTGCCTCGCACAAATTCAAAATGGTTGTATTGATAGTTTTTTAGTTTCCTGGTTGCAATATAAGTTTGCTAATCCATACTCAAGATATTGGGGTTCTCTGTCTAAAACCCACCATTGGAGACAACTCCCCAAAAGAGTGCCATTGTTAGGCTGCCTTGGGCTTATGTTCACTGGATAACATTAGGCAGATGTCTGGCAGTTTTACCATCTGAAACATACACCCATCCGCCACCCAGGGTGATCCATTGGGGGTTTCACCCCACGACCATCTGTAATTTGCTTCACCATCCAAGCCCCTCCAGCCCACGGATGCAGCATCAGAGCAAACCCACACCCGTGATAGCCCCAGGTCCATGTACTCTACCCATAAAACCTTATCGCTCCACCCCGCGACCTGCCAGGCCCCTCATAGAACGTCTCTAGTACTCTACTCTCACAACCTTATCGCTCCACCCCGCGACCTACCAGGCCTCTCATAGACCGTCTCCAGTACTCTACCCTCACAACCTTATCGCTCCACCCCGCGACCTGCCAGGCCCCTCATAGACCGTCTCTAGTACTCTACCCTCACAACCTTATCGCTCCACCCCGCAACCTGCCAGGCCCCTCATAGACCGTCTCTAAAGCCCACTCCTCAATGCAGTGACTTCCTTGTTCTTGCTGACTCCATTTCAGGTTGCGTGGGGCTGTCTTTAGAGATGGTCTTCAGTATTCAAGCTTTTTGAAATGCAGTTTAAACACTAGCTACGAATATTGGGAGTGGGGGTAAGGTAAAGATTGATAAACCACATGATTTTTCTTCTGCCTCTTATTCTGTTCTAGATTCCTTATTCACGAACGGTGACTCCACAGCTGTAAGTAGTTGTGTAGGTTTATGTAGTCTATGAAGTAGATACAGGCAGTTACACTGTACAGCCACAGTCCTACTCGACCATGTACATAGTCCTTTCCAATAATCTTTAATTCTAGAATCCTCAACCTCCACGCATCACAGGAGGCTCATCCAAGTAGAATCACCTCTCTTGATCAATTCAACTCAACCCTCATTGAGCAGTTGTTGTCCTTAATGGATGGTAAGACTCCAGCCTAGGTGTGTGATATCAGATGATTAGGAAGCCATATTGTATATGATAACATTGGATTAGTGTTAGTTTAAAAGCTCACTTGAGATCTTTTGAAAAACAAAACAAAGACATACATTTTTAAACTTTTGTTTTCAAAAGATACTATTTTTGGAAAGGAAAGGGAAATAATACAGACACTTATAATGCATGTCTTTGAGTTAGTTCAAACACCGCCCCCCCTTCCTTCTACCTCCCGTCTTATTCTTATGCCCCGCCCCTCACAGTTTACCAATCTCTTTGTCTACTGACCTTAAGGCACCAGTCGCAGTTGTATAAAGTGTCTACACATCCACTCCTTATGTCACACATTAAACGTGCATGTCCCTCCTCGGGCAATGTCTTTGATTCGCACGCACATCTCCATTCAGCGAGTTGAAGCAACTCCAATGATTTGTGTTACACGTTTTGCCTGCGTGGTTTCCTTGATAATCGCTGCACCTGTTCTAGAACAAGTGTTGGCGCCTGAGTCGGCTGCATCCTCAGACAATCAGTGTGCTGTGCACTTGAAGAGCGAACAAAGGACATTCTTTGAGTGTTCCACGGGAGACACGGATGGCAGCACGCCACTGCCGTGCAGCCTTTCCAGGCCTGCTAATGTGGTTAGCCATCAAGTGGCGACTCCAGGGAGAGAGCGATAATAAGTTGCACCTGTTGCTAATCAGGGTTGACAGTGGAACATAAATACCCTGTTCACTGAAGAGAGAGCAGAGCAGGGGCTGCTGGCTGACAGGATGATTAGCCCATGCTTTCTGGCAATCATTCAGGAGACATTTGGGAGGCAGGCTATGTCCTTGCGAATTAGCTCGGCTCCTGAACACCATGCTTGCAGGGATGGGCCCATATCACAGAAGAGCAGTGCTTTAATGGTGTGTCTAGATGGTCTGACAGACTATACATTCGGATTCTGCGATGGGCTTCGCAAATTATCATAGACCCTTGGCACTTGAATTCCCAGGCAGCTCATATCACTTCGAGGACACAACAAAGGCAGCTACATGCTATAGAAATGTCACATTACATAACATAAACAAAGGGACTGTATTGGCCCTAGCAAGGTATACAAGAGCAGGGGTTATTTGGCAATTTGTCTACACAAATATTGAACACAATGTTAGATTTAAAAAAAGAAAAAAAAAACATACATCTTCTCTCCTAAATATATAATTATCTTGGATGAATGTACATTGAGAACTAAGCATCTGCACAGGCAACCTTACCCTGAGTCCTGGCTAAAAATGTTTGCAGGTAAAGGAAAGATTGGGATAAGATAGCTCTGGGGCAATGTGCTCGCCTTAGAAGCAGGATGACACAGAGCAACCCAGGTTCCATGCCGGGTCTGCGCTTAGAAACCTCTGAGTATTAAGCATGTTATAAATAACTAATCATATCATTTCTGGTGAAAAAATGAAATGAGGACCAAGTCCAGTGTGCAATACATGCTCAGTGATTCAAGCATGAACCCTTTTATCACATGAATATATATATATATATATAGAGAGAGAGAGAGAGAGAGAGAGAGAGAGAGAGAGAGAGAGAGAGAGAGAGAGAGATTTGTAAAATATAAAGATCTGTGGTCATCCTTACATTCCCAACATGCTCTTTAATTTTAGGAATCCTCACTGGTGTTACTTGGCCTGTTCCCTTTCTCATAGGAGAATTTCAAAAGAGTAAAATGTGAGTGTAACAGACAGCCCACCTTGGAATAATAACCTATTAGAAAATGTATATATATTTTTATTGAATGTTATCATTTAAACAGTGGACCTCACTCGAGAGCAGCAGAGCACTGTACAGAGTGTGGGTAGCCAGCATTTGGGCTGGGATCTTTTAACAGTAGTGCAATACTGTGAGTTGAGGCCTTTGTGTTGATAGGTGCATACATTGGAATAAGTCATTGGTCAGGCGTTGTTGAAAGAGCCATGTTTTGAGAGATCTGCAAAATTGGAACATTGGGGGGCATTTCGAGCAGACACAGGGATGAAGTACCAGATGGTGTCCTCCCTTTGCAGACGAGTTGTTATTCCAGCCAGTTGGTCAATTAACTACAGAAAGAGTGTGTGCCACCAGATATGTGGAGCCTAGCCATCAGGTACGCTGGTGTGCTACTAGTGACGGCTTTGTCGATGATACATGCAGTCTTGAACAATATGCTGGCCTGGAGAGGAAGTTTGCATAGGACAGGGGTGATTAGCTCACATTTCTCTCCTTCTGAATCAAGCCTTGCAGCAGCATGGTAGACTGCTTTCAGGGGAGCCAAGTGAGCACCTGGGAACCCTAACAGGAGAGTATTTCCCCATATCGATTTGCAAGACTACGAGGGCCTGTACTATGGTCCGGAAGACTTGCAGCAGGATTAAGGGTTTGTGCTTTCGAAGGGTAGAGATTCGGAGCTAGGCTTTGGCCTTTCTTGGCTATGTGTTTCTGGAAGGACAGGTAAACCCTAAGGATTCTCCTGAATCCAAGAGTTGTGGATCACATCCTTCTAGGCATATATCATTGAGCCATTGTTGAACAAGTTGTATATGATTATTCCGTGTTCTGAGGATATGTTTTGCTCAGTAAGAGAAGTGTAACATGCTTATTACTACTACAATATATACTGGAATTGATCATTAAGAAATGAACATCGTAACATTTTAAAAAGAATCAGTTCACAAGTTAAAATCATTTTTAAAATTGTTTTTTTGTTTTTGATATCTGTTATGTGTTTCTTCGCTGGTCATACAGTAGTAAGCATTTTCTTGGGTGGCTTTAGCAAACACCCATCTGACAGTGTGACTCTCACCCACATACAATGAGAAAGAGACAAAGATTGAAATAGAGATAGACAGGGAGAATGAAAACAAAGAAAGAGAGTGAGAGATAAAGAGAGACAGCGAGAGAGAGAGAGAGAGAGAGAGAGAGAGAGAGAGGGAGATAGAGAGAGAGAGCTAGATTGGCATTTGATACACCGGGTACAACATGTGAGCTTATCAGTTTGTATAGATTTGTTGTTCAAGTGAGGAACTGGGAGGTTCATGAAGTAGCTGTACTATTTTCAGATTCACTTGTGATGACTATATAGCATCACAAATCATAATAAAGGTCCATTAATGTGATTGAATGCAGATTGAAAGCAATTGGGGTTAATTATGAGCAAGTCATTATCAGCCAGGTGAGAGCGGCTGGCCAATCAGGTGTCTGAGAACATGGGAGACATCCATAATTTGCTGCCTGTGGTATCTTAGCCACCCCTATGCCTCCCCTGGCCGTCTGCCATTTTGTCAGCCCAGTTGCACCAAGCCTTCTTCCTCTGCCTCTCAACCCATCCCATCCATTGCACCACAAATTCTTTCACCCACCCTCCCCCAATTTGATGCATACTTGCTCACATTGGTCCAGGATTCTCCATGATGCATGAAATGAAAATAGAAAAAGGACTGTAAGCGATATTCAATCAACACGACAGCTAAGTCAATGCCTAGTCTGGGATGCTGAGGAAAACCCTTATTGATGTATTTTTATATCCAGTTCAGTACTCTGGATGACAACCCTTGTATAACACCCCCCTCTTAGAATCCCCCTGACCCCACTGAGCCAAGAAGTAGGTTTGTTTTGCAAATTAAAAGGTTTATTTGAAAATGTAAACAATATATATATATATATATATCACACTTTATAAATAAATTGATAACTGATATCAAACTTCAGAATATGACCGTGATCAACAATGGATAATGTTACAGGGGTACACTGATTTGGTTACTTAGGAGTAGTGTAGAGGATGAGGTAGCTGAAAATGCTTGATGGATTGAAGGAAATGCAAGGTGGAATAAAATGCAGTAGAGAAATAACTTGTTATGATTTTAGCAAAAGGTAATATGACCACTTTTTCTTTTGACAATTCACCCCCCCCTATGCAATACAAGAAATGGAAGGAGAGCACAGAGTCTTCAAGAATCCCAACAAATCACACTTTATAATGCAATACACAGTTCCAGTTCTCCCGGCAAGCTTAGGGAAAACAGGGATGAGTTTTAAACACAGGCAAATTACTTTAATGTGGTTTGCAAGGAAGTGAAAAGATGCTAAAATTGCTTTTAATTCCCTCTAGAGGTTCAGGGTGAGTGATGGCTACTTTATATTAGTTCAGGCTCACTTTAACAATACTCTATGAATGATTAGCAGATTGCAAACGAATTTTAGCAAAGAGAAGCAAAAAGCTGCTGATATCTACAGATGAAGAAATCGTGCCAAATCTCAAATCGCAGTAAATTCTGCGAGTGCGTGTCTCGCAATTACGGAACAAGTATAGGGAGTAGGAAGTCGGAATTTCGTTCCTAGCCCAAACGGTTCAAGAGATACGGACGATTTAATAAAGGTAGATTTTCGGATTTAAAGTAAACCACAAAATGACAGGTCACAGCTTGTAGCTGCAGAATTGACAGGTGACAGTTGTGCAGCTTTAAAAATGACAGATGACACGATTTCTAGGAGGCAGTTCTACTTAGGTTAAAATAGTTTGGATTAGATTATTTTAACTAAGAGATTGGTTCTGCACAGTTCTGCTAGGTACTCACAATATCAATATGAAATAGGCCTCATCACGGTCTGGTCAGGTTGGACAGGACATGCGGCAGGTGGTTCTGAAGTCCCGGCTATCTGGGTCATCTCTGCTCTCTGGGTCTGTCAAGCACCGGATCTGCTCACAACGGTCTGGTTTGTGGTTCTCTCGGGTTCCGGATACAGCACTGCTTTCTGGATACTGCTACAGGTTCTTGCAAAAATTCTTGGCAAAAATTCAAACAGCTCGCCCGGCTGTTGAAAAGTTTGGTTGGTTTTGAGGTCTGCTGAAGAGGATTCAGCTGGTGGATTCAGGCCTCTCTGCTACAAATTCTGGAGTTAATTTCTTCTACAGGTTCTGGAGATTGATGGATTTGAAGTCTGGATCTCTGGATGTGAAGTCGTCGGTCAGCATGCTCCGCAGCAAATGGAATTGAATGTCTTTACCTGTCCCAGCAGTCTCTTTTTATGTGTTTTGAAAATGGGTGTGTGCCTGGGCCTGGCTAAGCCTGCCCCTCTCTACTTGTCATTGGCCCAATTATCCCCTCTCCCATGATTGGGGGAAGGAAATGGATTGTCATCATGATGAGGTCTGTTTATGGGTCAGAGGATCCTCCCCTGGTCAAATTGCACACAAATCTATTTCTGATCCAAATACATATTTATCTAGGTACCATTTTTCTAATTTTATAGGTCCAGTTAACATATTTTCTGTAGCACCAAACCATCCGATCCCTGTCTTTGTACGATGTCGTGTCCACTGATTACAGAATTCTCCCCTTCATCCAGATAACGACCTCTAAACCTTTCCAGATTTTACACAAATGTGCACCAGGGATATGGGTTACAGATGATAAAGTGTCAGATTTTTAACATGCCTACATTTGGAGTAACAACCTTTTTTCCGCTACTATCCCCAGGAACATACCACAGGGTCCTAACACCTCTTAAAATGTGCATAGAAAAATCACAAGAATAATGATATTATTTATATAATTTTGACAGGTCCATACTATGAATTATCCATCTTTTTAAAAGTATGCCCTGGTCAAAAAGGGGTGTGGCTTCCCACATCACATGGTGGAATAACTGGTTTATCCACTTCCCCCAAGCTCAGCTGGCTTGCAGAGGCACTCTGGCTTGCAGAGGCACTGCCCCTCCCAGTTTCCCCTAAGAGGAAGCCACTTTATGGCCCCCCCAATATAACATATGCCTGAGTCCAGGACAGGCCTTTGTTCAACTTTCTGCATTCCCCAGGGCCCCTCCCTTAATTCAATCAGAGAGGTGTCAACTCCTTTTGGCAAGGGGCAGCAGGATGCAGCTAGGCCTGGGAAGAGTGGCTGAGCAGGTTTCAACTCCTGTCGGGGGTAGTTGTCAGGCAGAATCCAGTTTCATTAAGCCAGGTTTCAGATAAATGTCACTTTTTGTTCCCAGTTTAAATCAAACTTACAATTTTTACATATACATTAAATAATTACTTCCTTCAAGTCATTTCAGAATATAGTTGTACATTGTATCCACCTCTTAGCAAGTCTTTCCTTGGCCTGGTTTTGTTTCATTTGTTCAGTTTTACACAAAAGTCTGGTGGTTTAAAAACGCCGGCTTTCTGATAGTGGTGAGTACCGGTATTGCAACCATTTTTGGGATTAAGAAAATTAATTCCCCACAGTTCTGAGTTTTTTTTTTGTTGCAATCAGCATTGCATTCCCAATGGTTTCAGGCTACTGTGTGCGTAGCCCAATGGTGGTTTTAGGCAGTGCCCTCCTGTGCTCATGACATAGGCAAAAATGGGTGGCAGCCTATTCTTCATGTTTTCCCTGTGCACTCTCTGGGGAGTTCTGGCCATCATGATGTTTTCCATGCCAGTACTGCACAGTTTTATGGTAGGGCTTGGATGCATGGGTAAAAACATCCCACAAGCCCCCCCTCTTGCGATGGCCATTCTGTCCTTTCACTGATGGAACTCGCAAGATCTGGGATGTTCGCCTCCTCTTCTTCCAATTCCATAGATGGCACAGTTCAGCATCTTTTCCTCCCTCCAGTCGATCAATCAGTTCTCCTTGCTCGTCCTGATGGGAGGATTGCGCAGTACCCCGGGCCTCTCGGGTCTCTGCTCCCGGTCCCAGGTCGTCCTCCTTGGTCAGTCTCCATGGTTTCATCTCTCCTAGGATGATAAAGCAAAGCGGCAATACACATTCCTAGACATTTCTTCCCCACCATTGATATGGTGGGGTGGCATATACATTTTATAGTCAAAACATTTGCGTTCTTATTTTAACCAAAACAAGATACAATTATAAGACATTTTTTTTCCAAAATCATAAGATTTTAGAGACTATATGTGGGATATTTTAGGATTGGAATTGAATTACTCTGGAGCGGTCCCCTCTGGTATTGCAGAGGACTCCTCCAGTTGTTGCAGAGTGTGTCTTGGATGGCAACACTTTAGCTGATTTATATGGACCCACTTGTCTTCCCCCTCTGCCAAACCGCCTTTGGGGATGCGGATCTTGTAGGCCACAGGGGAGATTTTGTCTACAATTTCAAACGGTCCCTTCCATGTAGGCAACATTTTTCGCTGTTTGGCCTGGTTCCTTTGGAAATTGTATAGATAGACCCGGTCCCCCACCTTATATTCCTTTCGGGTAGTTTTTAAATCATAGTGGGTCTTCATGCTCTCGGCTGATCTTTCTAGATTCCGCTGAGCATAGGCAAAAGCATGCTGAAGGTGTTTCCTTAAATTCTCCACATACTCATGAGTTGTGTAGGCATTTATCAGTGTCTGCTCTTGGGTCCTGTAGAGTAGATGCTGGGGAAGCACCATCTTGCGTCCAGTCATCAACTCAAATGGTGACATTTTGGTTGCAGATGAACGGGTAGATCTGATGGCCATTAGGACCAGAGGTAATCGGATATCCCAACTTGGCCCAGAATCTGCCACAAACTTTTTTAAGATGCTCACAATGGTTCGGTTGTATCTCTCTACTGCCCCAGAAGAAGCTGGCCGGTAAGCAATATGTAGCTTTCTTTTGACCCCCAGTATCTCCCACATCTTTGTCATTACTTCACTGGTGAGTGGCTACCTCTGTCTGACTCAATACTTTGAGTTAGACCAAAACGGGAAAAGATGTGGTTAATCATCAGGGCAGCTGCTGTTTCTGCCTTGCAATTTGGGGCCGGGAGACATTCCACCCACTTGGTAAACAAGCATGCAACTTGTTTCCTCTAGACAAGCGAATCACAGGGCCTACAAAGTCAATATGTACTTGTTTCCTCTAGACAAGCGAATCACAGGGCCTACAAAGTCGATTTGCAAATCTGACCATGGCAGTGTCATCCCCCTCTTTTGGAGAGGCGCACGGTGTGTGAGGGATGATGGCTGAAATTGTGCACACACAAGACACCCCTTCAAGTATTGGTCGAGGTCCTGCCCCATGTGTGGCCAGTATGCAACCTCTCTTAAGATTTCCAGTGTTGTGTGAAACCCCCTATGACCGGTGGTGGCCGCATCATGGGCGTGACTTAACATCAGGCTTCAGAATGAGGTAGGAACCACCCACTGATCGTGGCCAGCTTTGGATTTCCTTACCAGCGAACCGTCTTGGATTCGGAACATTTTTGGACATTTCATCAACACTCTTAGGTCCTCTTTCCCAATGTAATTGGTATCCGTCAGGGGAAAGTTCTCAGGGTTCTCAAGGTGTTGGTAAAACTTACCAATAATTGGATCCCCCTTCTGAGCTGTAATTAAATCAGCATCAGGGGTCTCCTTACTCCATTGGGCAATTGAAAGATCATTGTGAGCATTTGTCTGGGACCTAGTGATAGCAGTGACCTGGATTTCCCCCAACAGGGACTCTATTTCGATTAGATCCCCTTGGATGGCCCCGGTTTTGGCCAGCTGATCAGCTAAGTCATTTCCAGTTTTGTCTGGTCCCTCTACTTTGGAATGACCCTTGATCTTCTTCCAGTAGATGGGCATCCCATTCGAGGTGACCAGATCATCAATGTTTTGGATTAACTTCCCATGTTTCAGGGGTTTGTTATTAGCACATAACATGCCTCTGGTTTTCCAATTAACCAGGTGCTCCACGAACCTGTTCCGTACATAATCCGAATCGGTGATTATGACCAGTTCGTGGAGTTGATGTTGGACAGCAGTGAGGATGGCCTAATGCACAGCTATCAACTCTGCCACCTGACTACTTCGGGGACCAATTTTGTATCCAGCGGAGGGTTCTGTAAACTCCTTCACCCAGGCATTCCCTATGCCGGCCACCAGTTCTTTCTCCCCGTTGCTGTCAACATGGTACGAGCATCCATCCACATAGACAGTGGGCATTCCCTCACACTTGTCTGCTTCAAAGACTTTGTGTGGGGAATTAAGGTATGCTTCTATGTTGTCCTTGATTTTTAGACTTTCGTCCTCGAGACAGTTTTCTCTGGCACAATCATGCAAGTCAGCCAGACCTTGCACGAGGGGACTCTTCTTGTTTTGGCCATATCTGACCTCCACAGGAAAGCCTTGCATTGACAGAATCCAGGAAGTAATTCGGGAATTACTCACATTTCCAGCCCGGATTCTGTCACTTTGGAGATATTGCAGAGGCTGGTGTGGAGTCTCCACTATGATGTGTTCCCCCTGGATAAACGGACGGTAATTCTTCAATGCCCACACCGTTGCCAGGAGTGCCTTCTCACAATCGTTGAATTTTTCCTCCACAGAGGATAAAGTTTTGCTCGCATAGGAGATTACTTTATTGACCTTGTCATGCTTTTGGTATAATACTGCCGTCAAGCACGTATTAGAGAACCCTGTCTCCAGGAAGAACTCCTTGTTTCTGACAGGGTAAGCTAGGCAAGGCGCTTGTGAGAGGCTTCTTTTGAGTTGTCTTACTGCCTCTGATTGTTCTGGACCCCATTCCCACTTGACCCCCCCATCAAGAGATGAATCAGGGGTCTTGTGATCTCTGCGTAGCCTTCAATGAACTTTCTGCTGTAATTAGTCAGTCCAAGGAGGCTCCTTAGTTCCCGCAGAGTTGTGGGGTCTTTCAGTTTCTGAAGTGCTTCCACTTTCTTTTCCTGGGGACAGAGACCCTGAGGAGTAATCTCATGCCCCAAGAAATTAACACGGGTTCTACACCACTGTGCTTTCTGGAAGGAAAGTTTTGCTCCGGCGGCCCTCAACTGCGTCAGAACATAATGTATCTCTGCTATGTGTTCTTCCACAGATGAACTTTTGATGAGGACATCATCTACATAAGCCAGGTTACCCCTCGCACCCAGGTCGGGCATGGCCTTATGTAGGAAAATGTTGAATTCATTGCCGGAGTTGAGGTATCCGAATCGAGTCCGGGTCCATGTGTACTGCTGGCCCCCAAAGGTAAAAGCCAGTTTGTATTGGTCCTCCCTACTGACAGGCACGGTCCAGTATCCATTGGTCAGGTCTATTGCTGTGAATACCTGTGACCCCTGGATCTGGGCCAGCCATTGGTCAATGTAGGGCAGAGGCCATCGGGAAGTATGGACCCCTTTGTTGAGCTACCTAAGGTCGGCGCAGAGTCTCCACTGGCCGTTTGGCTTCAATATTCCCAGCACCGGATTATTGAAAGTGCTGTGGACTGGACAGATTATTCCCCGGGACTCAAGGTTCTTAATTATTTGGGTAAGGGACTCCGTGGATGCGAGAGGCAAGCGATATTGCTTCACAAACACTGGAGTCATTCCAGGGTCCGTGGGAATTGTTGTGGTGTGGATGTCGGTACGACCACAGTCATATGAGTCTAGCGCAAAGAGATCTTGGAAATCCAAGAAAACTTGTTTCAACTTTTGCTTCTGTTCCAGAGTCACGCAGGCGTCAGCTAGGTTGACCCTCTCTTCCACCATCTGCCTGAAGCCGGGTGGAGAAGTCCCTGGTCAGAGTGCTGATTTGGACTGGAGGCTTCAGGTGGGAAAGGCAGCCCTCATGGACCTGGAAAATCACCTCATCCCTCCTGAAGTCACAAGTCACATCTTCCTTACCATAAGGGCAAGAAGTGTACACCAGGAAGTTCCCCCCATGCCGGGTGAAAATATTGTCTGGTGTTGTATTGTCATCACTGTCACTGTCAAAACAGTCCTTGGGGATTGGTCCTAACAGTTCATTTCCTAGATCAATGGAAAAATGTCAGTCATCAACCGCCATTCCAATAATGGTGCCTGCGGCGAGAGTAATACTCTTGTATGTTGACTAATGGTGTTGGGTTTACCCCTAACCCTTGTT
Source organism: Ambystoma mexicanum (assembly GCF_040938575.1). Lineage (NCBI taxonomy): Eukaryota > Metazoa > Chordata > Amphibia > Caudata > Ambystomatidae > Ambystoma > Ambystoma mexicanum. The sequence continues at coordinate 1,528,856,787 of NC_090929.1, read as the reverse complement.
GTTGGAGAGAAGCATTTAGATGAATATAAGCATAAGGGTTTTTCAATTTGTGTCCTCTTTTAACTTTCACTTCCAGGGAGAATTATCGGGTCCTTTCTGGGATGGTGACTTCCTCTTTTATCTGAATTTCAACTACATAAGGTAGCAATTGAGCTGACCTAAATGCTTTTTCTGAATCATCAAAGCCCATGGGATTATCCGCTAATCGGGACCAAGCTTTGAAGTTTATTAGGTCCAAACTAATGGCAAAGCGATTGAGAATGTCACTGCCTAAGTAAAAGGCGGCAGTGACCTCTCGCACGACCCAACAATTATGGACTATGCTCTTGTTGCCAATGGAGATTTTGAGCATACACCTGCTTGGCAGGAGATGTTTGGAATTAGGTGCTTCCAGGTCCATTTCCCATTTGTCTATCAGTTTAAATGTGGGAATGGCTGGATCCTTTGGGGGTTGGCGGTACATGGCTTCGCTGATGAAGCTCTTACCGTTGTTCACACATACTCGAGCGAGAACAGAGTCCTTCCCATCATTTAACTGAACAGGGATGAACAACTGCTCTCCAATTTGCTGAATATCAGCCAGGCTCTGAGCTGATTTCACATCTTTCTGGACTATGCTAGGGGGAGTTTCTGATTGTGGATTAGTAATGAATTTCAGGGCGTTTCCTTCCAGTGTGGAATACCACCTTAAACTGGAAGGAAGGTCAATTTTCAGAAATAGAGAGGACCCCCCATCACCAGTCTGTTGTACTACTGCTATTACTGTCACGTCTGGAATTTGGTTGTTCTGGAAGTGAAATTCTACGTGGTCAGATTTTTGTTCAACCATGTGGCAGGTGCCATTTAAACTAACGTGGTTGACACTCTGTTTTAATTTTATTGGTCGACTAGTCTGGGTCCAGAGGACCTTGTTTACGCAATCTATTAGGGGTGACAACCTTCTCAGGAGGTCATTTCCTAGTAAATAAGGGGTGCCATCTGGAGTCACTACTATGACTGGGTGTTTCAACTTGTGTCACCCAATTTTGATGTCCAAATCTGCAGTCCCCTCGACAGGAATTTCCTTCCTGTCAAAGTTCTGCAGTTGTCCAGGAAGAGAGGTGAGAGGAATACGATAATTATCCCCCCTTCCTACATTTAGTTCATCAAAGGCCCTTTTGGACAGAAAGGTAGCTTGGGATCCAGTGTCCACAAGTGCCAAAATTGTACCCTGCCCCTGTACTTTTACCGGGGCATAATATCTTCGCTGCTTCTCCTCAAGGGGGCACAGATAATGCACATTTTTGGACAACTGGTGGGCTAACTTTCTGGTTTTGGACATGGCGAGAGAAGAGATTTGGGCAGAATTCTGTGGAGAGTCTTGGGAATCTGAAAGAAAAAGTTGGCAACTGGAGATCAGAGCCATTGTGGGTTCCCCTTGGTTCCGGTTCTGGGCCACCCCCCCCTTTTTGGAGGCAGTCACCAGGATGGGTTTGAACCAGGGGATTTCGGTATTGTGGGTTCTGGGATGAGATGATGGGCGGCGGTAGCTCAGTCTCCACATCTCCCCAGTCTGAATTGGCATCCCTTGGGACCCATTTTTCCTTGGGAGGAGTTCCCCCATCTCTAAAGGAGAAGATCCTTTCCACAGGATCCTCTGAGGATCCCTCTCCCTCAAATTGGAAGATCTGTACCTCATCCACAAACTGGGCCTGTTTGGGTACATTGTTTCTCCTACCTCCTCTCTGCTCCTTGGGTGGCAGACTTTCAGGGGTAGGAGATTTTGTTTCCGGTTCCTGGTTTTCCAGGGACTGTTTACAAGTTGGGAAGGAAGCTTCCTCCAAGGCTTTACACACCCCTTCCCCTTGTGCCTCCTCCCTGGGAACCGGTGGGTTATCGGGGTGCTGCCCTCGTCATTGTTCTGGAGCACCAGGTCCAGAGTTTGGGACATTCTGCAGTGGCATGCTCATCTGAGGGTTCTGTTGAGCCCTCAGTATGTGACCCAGATCCCGTGCCATATTTTGGACCTGGCGCTCAAGTTGTGAAACCCGCTCAGGCTGATACGTGGCTCTATTTTCTCCCCTGGGCTGATCCCGGGAAGGGTAGCTATCCCTTCTCTGGTAATACCCCGGATTGGGAAGATTTGGGTACCCCTCCACCCTTGGCCTCCCCGCTCCCGGATTAGGTTGTCTGGGCTCAGGGAATTGGGTAAAGAAGGATGGATGGTTTTGGGGTTGGAAATTGGGTGGCTACCTGGGAAAAAAGTTCTGGCCTGGATTTGGTGAATTTCTGCCCTCCTGGGGTAAGTTAGGAGGGAAATTCCCCGGGTTAGGCGCTTGGCTGGATCCCCCCACTTGGGCTGGAGGAGTCCACACATAACCCAGGATGGGTCGGTTTCCCTTGTAGCGGGGACTTACATAGTCAGGGGAGCGGGGGACCCCATTTGTGGGACTACCTCCTCGACTCCCTGTCTGTGACTGGCCCGAGGGCCTTCTGGGCTGTGAATTATTTGGTGCAGGCAGGTTTTTAGGCCCCCCCATCTCCAAATCTAAAACGGTGGCAACCTTTACCTCTGCCACCTTGGCAGCAGCAGGGGTGCTGTTGGTTTTGGGGTTTTTCTGCACATTATTTTTATTTTCGATGGGCTTCTGCACCTCATAGATCTGGGTAGCCTGTTCAATGACCCAGTCTAAAGATCTTTTCTCATGAAAATCTCTCACGAGCTGGGTCATTATGTATTTGGGTAAGGCATGGAAAAACGTATTGATACATTTTCTGCTATCCGTGCGCACCCTTCTGGTGGTCTGTGCAAAAGCACGCTTTAATTCTTGCACAAACTCTTGTGGGGCCTGATCCTCCCCACATTGCAAATTGTAGGCTGCCTTGCGAGCCTCTTGAGGATTTCCGTGAACAGAAAAATGTTTCAAGATGGCCGCCTTAAAGGTGGACCATCTTAAATGATTTTGGTCCTCCATCCCCGCAAAGAAACTGGAGTATTCTGGGGAGAATGTCCATTTGACGTACTGGATGCAGCTACTGCTGTCCTTCAAATGGAAAGTCTCCATCATTTGCTCATAGAGCTCCAAGTGTTCCCAAATGGAATACTTGGCGTTCTTATGATAAGGAGTGATGACACTCCTGATTGCCTTTATTTGTTTCAATGGGTCCTTAAGCAAGGCCCTTTTTGCCTTATTGGCCTTTTTGGTTCGGGTAACCCTGGTCCATTCATCCTCTGACTCAGAAGCACTGCTCCCAGAGGTGTCCGTCTGATCTTCCAGGTTTTCCTGGATTCTGCGAGCCTGGGAATGGCTGGCAGAATGTGGGGACCTGGTCTCCTGTGTCCTGTAATGCTCAGAGGAGTCTTCAGACCCTCCTTGCTGCCAGGATTTGATGGGTACCCCTCTCCCCCACTGACCTAACTGGGCAGAGGTTTTCAGGATGCCCTTAATGGGCCTACTCTCCTGGGGTTCCCCACTAAATTGCACTGTGCTTGGGTGCCCATACCCAGATGCCCGCCCATCCATTCCTGGGAGGTACTGGCCTATGATCCCCATACTTCTAGCTGGATAGTAATCTGCCATCCCCGTGGCCCTGGGCTCATGTGCGCGAGGGGACATGGGGGTGGCAGAGTCCAGGGACTGGGAGAGATGAAGGCCTCTGGTACCAGGGCTCCTGAGGTTATGCTCAGGCATTTCCCTTTCCCAGCGAATCCCGTCTCTATCAGCCCCTGCTCCCTGTTGCAATGCAAGAGCCTGCGCTTTCAGTTCCTCAGTTAAGGCCTTACTAGACTCTATCAGTCTCTCCTGCATCCCTACCTGTTGCTGGAGCCTATCATTGTGCTGGCAGAGAGCCTCATTTTCTCTCTGTGCCTCCTGATTGGTCATGGAGTACTGGGCCAGTCTCTGCTGCAGGAGGGTTACCTTCTCAGTCCCATCTCTACTGGCCTGCTCCTTTCTTGCCAGAGCCTCCTCCACCCTCCTGGTGTGATCTAGCAAACCCTGATGCTCTTTTTGGAGGTCACCCAGCCCCTGGAGGGCCAGGTGATTTTCTTCCATTTTCCTTTTTAAGTGGCAGACTTCCTGGCCTAAGGTAACCCTTTCCTGACTAAGAGAATGCATCTGTGCCGCCAGTTCATCCCTTTGCCTTTGGAAGGCACCAGCTTTCTGGTGCTCCTGATCAAACTCTGCCTGGGTATCCAGGTCTTTCAGAATCAATGTCTTGATTTCCTCTTTCTCTCTGTCTAATCGAATTTGCAGGGTGGCTACCTGCTCTGTGCATGCCCTGTTGAAGTCCAGTTGTTGCTCCAGCTTTTTCTGGCTCTGCAGAAGGGAGTCCAAACCTTCTTGGTACTCCTCCTGCATGGCCAGAAATCTGGTATCCTGGTCAGCCTTTTCCTGTTGCAGCCTATCCATATCCTCCTTTATTTTAGTGATGTACTGTCTGCTGCCATTTTCTGACTCCTGGCTCCCGTGCAGCCTCTGCTCAGAAGAGACCAGGTCAGATTGGGCCTTTTCTAACGCCATCTGTTGCCTATTTGCCAGATCTTGGCCTTCAGCACATTTGTCCTGCATGACTTCCATATATAGATACAAATATGCCGCTACCCTGGCAATCTTATTGTGTTCATCTTTCGCCTTAGGGGCCTATATAGATCGCTCAGGGCCACATGTAGGGGACCCTGATCTCTCCATAATCTGACCCTGTTTCAGTGACTTGTTGCGCGATTGCCTGCAACCAGACCGCCTGGTCCTGATGAGTCCACTCACCTCTCACAAATAGCTTATGTAAGAGGTGCTCCCTCGCTATTTTCATATCTACCACGGTCGTCATGCTGGAGATTGATCTCCCTCCTGACTTACAGAAGTTAGTATTTTATTTTGCAAAACAGACTGTTTCCTTAGAGGGTTCCTTTGAGGGGTGCTTTCACAGTGTAAAACAGTGTGGTGATCTAACCCGATATGTGTATCTGGTCAGTTGGCACACTGTATTAATCTGCACAAGTGGTAAATCTAACCCAGAATATCTCGGATGAGCCCCCACTTTTGTAAGCGATATTCAATCAACATGACAGCTAAGTCAATGCCTAGTCTGGGATGCTGAGGAAAACCCTTATTGATGTATTTTTATATCCAGTTCAGTACTCTGGATGACAACCCTTGTATAACACCCCCCTCTTAGCATCCCCCTGACCCCACTGAGCCAAGAAGTAGGTTTGTTTTGCAAATTAAAAGGTTTATTTGAAAATTTAAACAATATATATATATCACACTTTATAAATAAATTGATAACTGATATCACACTTCAGAATATGACTGTGATCAACAATGGATAATGTTACAGGGGTACACTGATTTGGTTACTTAGGAGTAGTGTAGAGGATGAGGTAGCTGAAAATGCTTGATGGTTTGAAGGAAATGCAAGGTGGAATAAAATGCAGTACAGAAATAACTTGTTATGATTTTAGCAAAAGGTAATATGACCACTTTTTCTTTTGACAATTCACTCCCCCCCTATGCAATACAAGAAATGGAAGGAGAGCACACAGTCTTCAAGAATCCCAACAAATCACACTTTATAATGCAATACACAGTTCCAGTTCTCCCAGCAAGCTTAGGGAAAACAGGGATGAGTTTTAAACACAGGCGAATTACTTTAATGTGGCTCGCAAGGGAGTGAAAAGGTGCTAAAATTGCTTTTAATTCCCTCTAGAGGTTCAGGGTGAGTGATGGCTACTTTATATTAGTTCACACTCACTTTAACAATACTCTATGAATGATTAGCAGATTGCAAACGAATTTTAGCAAAGAGAAGCAAAAAGCTGCTGATTTCTACAGATGAAGAAATCGGGCCAAATCTCAAATCGCGGTAAATTTCGCGAGTGCGTTTCTCACGATTACGGAATACGTATAAGTGTAGGTTCGTTGGAAAGCCTAGATTCTAAGCTTTCAGATGAACGTTAAATGTTGTTCCTAGCCCAAACGGTTCAAGAGATACGGACGATTTAATAAAGGTAGATTTTCGGATTTAAAGTAAAACTCAAAATCACAGGTGACAGCTTGCAGCTGCAGAATTGACAGGTGACAGTTGTGCAGCTTTAAAAATGACAGATGACACGATTTCTAGGAGGCAGTTCTACTTAGGTTAAAATAGTTTGGATTAGATTATTTTAACTAAGAGATTGGTTCTGCACAGTTCTGCTAGGTACTCACAATATCAATTTGAAATAGGCCTCGTCACGGTCTGGTCAGGTTGGACGGGACTTCCGGCAGGTGGTTCTGAAGTCCCGGCTATCTGGGTCAGCTCTGCTCTCTGGGTCTGTCAAGCACTGGATCTACTCACAACGGTCTGGTTTGTGGTTCTCTCGGGTTCCGGATACAGCACTGCTTTCTGGATACTGCTACAGGTTCTTGCAAAAATTCTTGGCAAAAATTCAAACAGCTCGCCCGGCTGTTGAATAGTTTGGTTGGTTTTGAGGCCTGCTGAAGAGGATTCAGCTGGTGGATTCAGGCCTCTCTGCTACAAATTCTGGAGTTAATTTCTGCTACAGGTTCTGGAGATTGATGGATTTGAAGTCTGGATCTCTGGATGTGAAGTCGTCGGTCAGCATGCTCCGCATCAAATGGAATTGAATGTCTCTACCTGTCCCAGCAGTCTCTTTTTATGTGTTTTGAAACACAGCTAAGCCTGCCCCTCTCTACTTGTCATTGGCCCAATTCGCCCCTCTCCCATTATTGGGGGAAAGAAATGGATTGTCATCATGATGAGGTCTGTTTATGGGTCAGAGGATCCTCCCCTGGTCAAATTGCACACAAATCTATTTCTGATCCAAATACATATTTATCTATGTACCATTTTTCTAATATTATAGGTCCAGTTAACATATTTTCTGTAGCACCAAACCATCCGATTCCTGTCTTTGTATGATGTCGTGTCCACAGATGACAGAATTCTCCCCTTTTCGTCCAGATAACGACCTCTAAACCTTTCCAGATTTTACACATATGTGCACCAGGGATATGGGTTACAGATGATAAAGTGTCAGATTTTTAACATGCATACATTTGGAGTAACAACCTTTTTTCCTCTACTATCCCCAGGAACATACCACAGGGTCCTAACACCTCTTAAAATGTGCACAGAAAAATCACAAGAATAATGATATTATTTATATAATTTTGACAGGTCCGTACTATGAATTATCCATCTTTTTAAAAGTATGCCCTGGTCAAAAAGGGGTGTGGCTTCCCACATCACATGGTGGAATAACTGGTTTATCCACTTCCCCGAGCTCACCTTGCTTGCAGAGGCACTGCCCCTCCCAGTTTCCCCTAAGAGGAAGCCACTTTACGCCCCACCCCCCAATATAACATTTGCCTGTGTCCAGGACAGGCCTTTGTTCAACTTTCTGCAGTCCCCAGGTCCCCTCCCTTCAATCGGAGAGGTGTCAACTCCTTTTGGCAAGGGTCAGCAGGATGCAGCTGTGCCTGGGAAGAGTGGCTGGGCAGGTTTCAACTCCTGTTGGGGGTAGTTGTCAGGCAGAATCCAGTTTCATTAAGCCAGGTTTCAGCTAAATGTCACTTTCTGTTCCCAGTTTAAATCAAACTTACAATTTTTACATATACATTAAATAATTACTTCCTTCAAGTCATTTCAGAATATAGTTTTACATTGTATCCACCTCTTAGCAAGTCTTTCCTTGGCCTGGTTTTGTTTCATTTGTTCAGTTTTACACAAAAGTCTGGTGGTTTTAAAACGCCGGCTTTCTGATAGTGGTGAGTACCGGTATTGCAACCATTTTTGGGATTAAGAAAATTAATTCCCCACAGTTCCGAGTTGCTTTTTGGCAATCAGCATTGCCATTCAAAATGGTTTCAGGCTACTGTGTGTGTAGCCCAATGGTGGTTTTAGGCAGTGCCCTCCTGTGCTCACGACATAGGCAAAAATGGGTGGCAGCCTATTCTTCATGTTTTCCCTGTGCACTCTCTGGGGAGTTCTGGCCATCATGATGTTTTCCATGCTAGTACTGCACAGTTTTATGGTAGGGCTTGGATGCATTGGTAAAAACATCCCACAGGACTTACTACCTTTACTATTTTTCATTTTTACCATATTTGTTGACAGTTTTTATAAACAGAAATTGAGATTGCTCAATAAGTTGATAGCCCAGGTTCGGGGTAGTGAGGGCCGGTAACAGCCTTGATATCTTTGGCTCTGCCTGCTAGGCTGTTACCAGCATATTGATGTTTTCATATCAAATGCACACATTCAGATGCACTTTACCCACTGATGTGCAGACAAGAGGAAATAGGGGAGGGTTTTGGAGTGGCCATTCACAGACATGGATCACTGGCATGTGACATGAATTTGAAAGCTCAGTGTGTGTATGTAGAGGGGGCTCTGCACTGCCGTACTGGGGAATGTGGGCAACATTTGTCCATTTACAACTGGCCAGGTTGGCCAACATTCAGTAATAATACTAACACTGATTATTACAGGTCATTTTAAGCAAATATTCATGAAGTGCTACACAAACCATCAGATTATTATTATTATTATTATTATTATTATTATTATTATTATTATTATTATTATTAAGGGATTGCTGCTTATCAGTCCCAGCACAAGGCTCCGAGACTCATGCCCACGAGAAAGCCATGTGCACCACAAAGGTGGATCTTCAGTATCTTGGTCAATGAGTGAGAGTTTTGAAGCTGCTGGGCTTCCCATTTGCTTGGTCCGCAGGTGCAAGTATCAAGATAGTAAATCTTGTGCTGATTCATCTGGGAGATGTCTTTGAGAGCAATGTTATTCTATGTATTTGGATTCTATATTTCACAACTGTTGGTGTTTTCATAAGTCACTCTGAGCCAGCCATTGGATATATCTATATAATCAATGTTTGTTTGTTTATGTGTTTGTTTATTTGTTTTATTTGCTTTTATAGTGCCTTGAACCCGAGGGTATCTGGGGCTTTACTTATAAAACAAGATGGTTACAGAAATAGTGCAAAATACAGTGATATTTACAGTAATCGACAGGATAATAGACAAGATAATGTACAGACATATACAAAATAAAGTGATCTACAGTGATATTTACAGTAATAGGCATAAAAGTATACCGAGATATACGAAGTAAAGAGAACTACAGCATGTACAATGTTCCTGAGATACATAGCTTAGAATATCATAGCACTAAGCCACAAACGCAGTGGGCGAGACAAACTTAAACTAAGGGCATAGTCAGAAAGGAAAAAAGGGTCCTGACGTCACGATTAGAGCATAGGGAAAGTTAGTTAGTTTATGAGAACAGCCAAGTTTTTACTTTGTTTCCCGGAATGAGAGGAACAGTGGGTCAGTCCTTAGCGGCAGAGGTAGCTTGTTCCAGGTCTTGGCTGCGAGCACCGGAAAGCTGGAACCGCCTGCTTTGGACAGTTTGAATGTAGGAATGTTGAGACAGTAGGTGTAGGCTGTAGGCTGGTAGGTATAGTGGATTAATTCCTGGAAACGGTGTCTGTCAGATACTTGTCTGCTGAGTTGTTTAGGCACTTGTGAGTGATCATGAGCGTTCTGAAGGTGATTCTATCTTGGATAGGGAGCCATTTAATATTGCGTCGGATTTGTGAAATCTGATTGGAGCGCGGAAAGTTAAGGGCAGTTCTGAGGGCATTATTTTGCAGTACTTGTAGTTTGTGCAGGTTCCTTTGGATGTGTTGAATTGAAACCCTTTATTCAAAAGCGTATATGTTTCAGTATGTCTGTTTAATTTACTCTTTAGAGGTTACCATTGGGAACCCAACTGTATCTGTCCACCAGCCTTCTTACCTCCCTGGAGTGAAGCCTGACTGTTGTTAGGATAGATCATTGTACAGCACTCACCAGAAGGACTGTTCAAATATCTCCATAAAACTGCTTTGCCTTTCATTCTTTTAAATATAAATAACATTTTTAAGCATTAGGAGATTAACATTTGGTTTGCTCATGTAGGATTTTAACATTCACTCTTTAGGGTACATGCAATTCAATGCAGCACCCTCCAAGCGATTTTGCTGCAATTGAAACGAATTTGCCACAGGCTACACATACACCTGCAGCTTTCACATTAATCCCATAAGCTACATTTTGTGTATCTGAAACTTTGACTTTATAGTCATAAAAAAATTCTGCAAATTGTATGTGAAAACACACTTCTCTGAAACGGATGTCCATGACCTCTATGCAGTGTCACTGGCATCAGAACATAGAGACCTGGGGGTGGCGACAAATACATCTCTGCAACAGGTGCATTAGCCTGCTGTGATAACTTTTTTGTCTGGTTTGGAATCCATTATCTTCAGGTGAAACAATACGAGTTTTCAGTGTTTCAAGGTTTATCTCATACAACACATCTATCACTACTGCTCCATGTTTTGCTACTACTGGGATTGTGTTCTTTTAATCATAATTCAGTACAGTGCTACATATAAATACTAGAGAACATAGAAGAATTAGACATAACTAGCAGGCGATTAACAGACTGCCCCTTTATATTTCTCTCTGCTTTATTTTTCCTCTGTGGCTTTTCATATGTTATGTTAGGCTAATTTATACTGTGAACTGATGCCATTTGCAAGGTCGCCAGGCACTCAAGTGCCGCTGTAGGAAAGTGGGTGGAGATTGGTTACTGAGAGAAGAGTGATAGGATAGTGGTTGTGTTTTTCTGTTGATGTTTGCAGAACCAGGAGAAACTGGCCTCTGTGCATGTCGACTTTCTGAGTGTGCTTTGTTGTGTGCACTGGTTTGGGCATGTCCGGAGGCTAACATCCAGTGTCTGGAGTGAGTGGACGGGCCTGAGGAGAAGGCTGGTGTGTTGGATGAGAGTGCGTAGGTGGGCCTGTGGTGAGGGCCAGAACGAAAGAGAAAAATAAAGGGAGGAAGAGTGACTGAGGGTGAGTGTGGGTGTTGCAGAGAGACTGGTATAAAAGGGGAAGGAAAGGAGAAGTGGGAGAGGCTGCCTATGGTAATTAGGGTATAGAGGAGGGGCAGCCAAAAGAGAGGAGATAATGGCCTATCAAGATAGCCCCCTCGACCATATGTGTAATAAGTTGCCCCAATATTGCGATAAAATACTAAAGTATAACTTTCAGTGGGTCTCAGAGACTGCAGGTCAATGTTTCCATGCGTGCCCTGGGGAGGGAACGCTTGATAGTATAATAATAGAAACAATGTTGTCATATTTATTAACAAAGTATAAAGGCTCAAAGCTAAAGAGCAACCAGAATATATTGAAGCTTTGGAAATTGTATGAAGAAAAGAAGGGGGCACGAATGAAGAAGGAGGGAGAGGTGACGGAGGACGGACCAAGCTCTCCAACCCCACCCTATGGTGTTTATCCAACCTTGCGGCCTGTGGCACAGTATTCAAACCTGCAGCGGGAAAGAGAGATGACAGTGAAAAAGAAGGAGAAACACACACGACCGGATGAGGCACACAAAAAGGGGGAGAGGAAATACATAACAGACATCGAGAAGGACACACAACAACAGGTGGATGCATTATTTAATGAAGCAAAGAGGATGATCAAACGTGAGGTACAGAAAAATAATAAGGAGAGAGGGGACAAGAGGGACAGAAAGGAATGGCTGTTGGGGAGCATAACATTTAGACTGGACGATGAGGAGGAAAAACAGGGAGAGGAAGAGACAGAAGGAGGGGATGATGGTAGTATAGCCTCAGATGAGGAAGAAGTAGGGAAAGGATTTAGTGAAAGAGAAGGAGACGATTGGACACCACAACAAAGAGAGGAGGGGAGGAAAGCAAAAGAGATGACAGCAACAGGAAGGACTGGTCCACCTCCCTTCGTATGACGTAGTAAGAAGGAGAAGGTGAAAGTAGTACTCGCCCAGGCAACAAAAGGGGGAGGTGGGATAGGGCCTACCGTGAAGCAGGTGCCACTGTTACTGAAATGGAGAGGGGACACACATTACATGCCACAGCTGACAATAGACATAGACTACTTAATATGCAACTTGCCTCCCCATTGTGACAAGGACCAGCAAATGGGTACAGGCACTCGATAAAAAGACTGCATGTGTGAAACTGGCAATAGGGGATATGACAAGTTTATTCACAACCATAATCGGGGAGCAGGGGGACACAATTTGGGAACAGAATGAGTACCAGGGAGAGAAACTAAGCACTAACACACATGACATGTCTCTGTTCAACAACTGCTGCACACACACCTGGGAGGTCTTGAAAAGCATGTACCCAGATAGTTACGACTTCAGGACAGTAATGGCCCATACGATGAAGCCTGATGAGGACCCCACAGGATAAATGAAACAGGTTCTGGATATCAGGACACAGGAAACACTAAGGTCCTGGACAAGATTATAGGAATAGAAGCAAAGCATGGTCAGAGATACTAGCAACAATAGTACACTACTGGAAAAGAAAGCAAGAGAGTGAGAGGTTAGCGGCAGAAAATGCTCCAAAGGAAGAACAAAATAAACGGGTGCAGAAGAAATTGGCACATTATACAATGGAAGGGGCAATGCTGGTACCTGACCCTGCTGCTGTGGCACGCACCCAACAGGGAGGGGTTTCCATGGGAAACACACCACATCGGGGGGAAGTAATGTACTGCCACAGTATATCTCACAGTGAGGAGCCCCACAGCAGGGGAATTATATACAAGGGGGTTCTTTCCAATGGGGAGAGGCTACTCATGACAAGGAAGAGGAGGAGGATACCAGGGAGTAGGAGATAGGGGTTTTGAGCCATGTTTTATGTACGGGAACGTGGGGCATTTTGCACACACATGCCCTTTTGGGTAACAAGCTCAGGCACAATCAATCCAACTGGCGCAACAGCAAGGGCTTATCACAGCACAGCAGCAGTGGCAACAGATACAGCCTCAACCAGCCCGGCTGCAGCAGCAGCAGCCACCAAGGCAGTTTCAAATCGCCCCTTGGCCAGCACAAATAGTAACAGGGATATGGAATGGAGGGGTGTTCCAAGAAGAGCCAATCAGACAGTAAGTTTTGGTGTCCCTGGAATGAAACAAACCCACACAGTGTCCACAATAGTGTTTGCTAAGGTTATCATCAGGCAGGTGCCATGTGAATGTCTCCCTTCCCACACGTTTAGGGTGGCTCGTGTTCCCCCCATTTTGGTGCTGGCCAGTGGTAGATGAATAAGGATTGGGGAGGTCACCACAATGATGTCATTATTCATTGCAAACTGTTAGCGGGGTGGAGCGAGAAGCAATGTGGCACCACACGGGTATAAGATGAGCCGGCAAAAGGCAGGTCTGTTTGCTCCAAATTCTAACAAGTCAGCTTCAAGGGAACTGAGAAGACGTGAAGTTTGAAGTGCAACTTTTTCCAACTGTATACAAAATGTATTAGCAATATAAAAGTGGGCCACTGTGAATCAGTTTTTCAGCTCTCAACAATCAGTTATGTTCCACTCTGCTGTTTGAATTTTGTTTGCCAGCTGCAATAAACAGTGTTACTTCTTGCCTGCTGTGCACACCTTTTTAGACTACTACTGGTAAATTATCTATTGCGACCCCTAATGGACCCCTAATACAACATCTTCAAAGGCCACACTAGACATCTCGATATTAAACCAACATTTGTGATAGGGATAGAAAAGCGATCTTGTCCATACAAGACAGAGAGGCCCACTGAAAACTGGCTTCAATATAGATCCATCTCTTAATATCCATGAAAGCTTGATCACTTGTGGATATGTGCATTAACTGGTGCTTTAATATTGGGTATGTGTTCATATATGAACTGTAAAACATACATAATTATGTTTAAGCTGTAAAACCTTTGGATCCATGTGAGTTGACAGAACTTGCATAGGATAACTAAATCAGAAAAGATGCTCTTTATTGGAGAGGTATTATGTCCAATATCGGACATTTACAGCTTGTTCCTTCAGCACAAATCCTTGCGCAAGTCCATAGTTTGGTATAACATATACAGACAATTCTGAGCATGACCATGAAATATGTGGTTCTAGGCAATTCATATGGTTCATCACCCACTTAAACTTGAATGCACCAGCAAGGCCCACTGCACCCTGAAGAGGTTTCATAATAATGAGACCCTTGGATTTGGATTGATTTATCCGGAAATCATGTGATAGGCTAACCATGTATAGCAGCTCTATGAGTGTCTCAGAAGTTGTACTAATACACTTTGTAAGCAACTTCAATTCAACACTACAGCTCAGTCAATGCCTAGTCTGGGATGCTGATGGAAGCCCTTATTGATGTATTTTTATGTCCAGTTCATTTACTCTGGATGACGACCCTTATATAACACCCCGCTCTCAGAATCCCCCCGACCCTTCTGAGCCAAGAAGTAGGTTTGTTTTGCAAATTTAAAAGGTTTATTTGAAAATTAAACAGTATATATCTATCACACTTTTATAGTAAATTAATATTTGATAACACACTTGTGAGGATGATAGTGATCAACAATGGATAATGTTACAGTGGTACACTCTTTTTGATGGCTTAGAAGTGATATAGAGAGGATGAAGTAGCTGAGAATGCTTTTATGGCTTCAAGAACAATGCAATGATGAATGAAAATGCAGTCCAGAAAATATACTTGATATGACTTCAACAAAAGACAATGTAATCACTTTTCTTTGACAATTCACCCCCCCCTTTTTGCAAGGTAAAGAGATGGAAGAAAAGCACACAGTTCTCAGGAATGCAATCAAATATAATTCAGTTCCCCCCTAGGAAGCTTAGAGGAAAACAGGTAGGAGTTTAAACACAGGCAATATACTTTGATGTGGTTGCAATTAAGTGAAAAATATGCGAAACATGCTTTTAATTCCCTATAGGGGGTTCAGGGTGAGTGAGAGATACTTTAAATTAATTCAGGATCACTTTAGCAATGCTCTATGAATGATTGTCAGGTTGCACACGAATTTCAGCAAGGAAAGCAAGGACAAATATTTTTACATGTGGCTGAAATTAAGCAAAATGTCAAATCGCTGCAAATTTAGTCGCGTGCGTCGAACGCAATTACGGAGGCACTATAAGGGGTAGCAATCGGTTTTAGGCTCGTTGGAAAGCTAAGAATCTTAGCTTAAAGATGACAGTTAAAACTCGCTCCTAACACTAGTTTTTCGGATTTGAAATTCTAAAGCTCAGAATGACAGTTTTCAGTTTTAAAGATGACAGAATGACACAATTCTAGGAGGCAGTTCTAATAGGCTAAAAGAGTTTGGATTAGATTATTTTAAACTAAGAGATTGGTTTTGGCACAGTGCTAGCTGGGTATTCACACTAGATTTTGGACAGGAATGCGACTTCATCACCGATCGGGTCAAGATTGGCTGCGGTTCTCTGGTACTGGTTCCGCGCACAGCGACCTGGGTCAGCTCTCAGCACTGCACAGCGATCTGGTCTGGGTCTGATATCTCTGGATAATTCTGCCTTCTGGGTCTCTGGTTCTGGCAAAAGTTCTTGGCAAAACTTCAAACAGCTCGCCCGGCTGTTGAATAGTTTGGTTGGTTTTGAGGCCTACTGAAGAGGATTCAGCTTGTCGATTCAGGCCTCTCTGCTACAAATTCTGTAGTTAATTTCTGGTCTCTGGAGATTGATGGATTTGAAGTCTGGATCTCTGGATGTGAAGTCTGAAGTCTCCTGGCAAAGCATCCCGCAAGAAAGTGGAAAGTGAATCTCTCTACCTGGGTTTCAATGTTCCTTTTTTGTGTTTTGAAAATGGGCGTGTGCCTGGGCCTAGCTAAGCCTGCCCCTCTCACTTATCATTGGCCAAGCTTTCCTCTCTCCCATGATTGGGGGAAAGAAATGGAGTGTCAGAGTGATGCTGTAGGTTTTATGGTCAGAGGATCTTCCCCTTGTCAAATTGCACACAAATCTATTTCTGACCTAAAAACATATTTATCTCTGTACCATTTTTCTAATAGTATAGGTCTAGTTAACATATTTTCTGTAGCACCAAACCATCCGATCCCTGTCTTTATACGATGTTGCGTCCACTTATGACAGAATTCTCCCCTTTTCATCCAGATAACGACCTCTAAACCTTTCCAGATTTTATACAAATGTGCATCAGGGATATGGGTTTCAGATGATAAAGTGTCAGATTTTTAACATGCATACATTTGGAGTAACAACCTTTTTTCCGCTACTATCCCCAAGAACATACCACAGGGTCCTAACACCTCTTAAAATGTGCACAGAAAAATCACAAGAAGGATAATGTTATTTATATAATGTTGACAAGACCGCACTATGAATTATCCATGCTCTGGCCCCAAAGGGGTGTGGTTTTCCAAAGCAAATGGTGGAATTTCTGGTTTATCCACTTCCCCCAAGCTCAGCTGGATCTCACAGGTACTGCCCTTCCAGTTTCTCCCAAGACGAAGCCATTTTACGGCCCCCCCAATATAACATTTGCGTGAGTCCAGGACAGGGTTTTGTTCAACTTCCTGCAGTCAGCAGGTACCACTCCCCTAATTCAATCAGAGAGGTGTCACCTCCTTTTGGTGGGGGCAGCAGGATGCAGCCAGGCCTGGGAAGAGTTGTTGAGCCAGTTCAACTCCTGTCGGGGGTAGTTGTCAGGCAGAATTCAGCTAAATGTCACTTTATTTCCCAGTTTTCTACATTCAAAACCAACTTACAATGTTTGCACATGCAGCTAGAATGCTGATTCTAAGTTCAAAACTATGACATTTAGCAATTGCAACCTATGTGACACTCACAAGTAGGTCACTCATTTATTCTAAACATTTCGATTTTAGTGGCTTTAAACCCAAATTCACTTAAACTGCTGACATCCCCAGCTATTTTTTATATATACATTAAATAATTACTTCCTTCAAGTCATTTCAGAATATAGTTTTACATTGTATCCACCTCTTAGCAAGTCTTTGCTTGGCCTGGTTTGGGTTCATTTGTTAAGTTTTACACAAAAGTCTGGTGGTTTTAAAACGCCGACTTTCTGATAGTGGTGAGCACCAGTATTGCATCCATTTTGACATTAAGAAAATCAATTCCCCACAGTTCTGGGTTGCTTTTGGCAATCAGCATTGCCATTCCCAATGGTTTCAGGCTACTGTGTGTGTATCCCAATGGTGGTTTTAGACAGTGCCCTCCTGTGCTCACAACATAGGCAAAAATGGGTGGCAGCCTATTCTTCATGTTTTCCCTGTGCACTCTCTGGGGAGTTCTGGCCATCATGATGTTTCCAAATGCCAGTAATGCACAGTTTTATGGTAGGGCTTGGATGCATGGGTAAAAACATCCCACAATTCTGTCAACAACACAAGTAAAGGCATTTTAGTACAGGTAGATTTTAGTCCAATACTTTATCTGCTACACATGTATCACTGGGTTTGATGAATATTCTGGCCCATAGGATTCATGTCCTGGGAGGATGAGTCATGGGCAACGTGCTCCCCTTGAAAGCAAGACAGCACAGAGCAACACGGGTTCAATCCCTGGGTCCGTGCTTAGAAACCTCGGGGTATTAAGCGCACTATAAATAACCTATCATATCATATATCATATCATTCTAGATAATTTGAACCTCAGATGAGTGCCATGGAAGATGTTAAGTAGTGTAGAAAACTATGTAAGGCAGAAAGATTTTTACATGTGTTACCAACATGTTTTAAGCGTTAGCCAACTAGTTTAGCCTTCATCTCTATCCATCATAACTGCCAAATTCTCATTTACCTTGCCTTTGTAACTTCTTGCACCTCAGCGGTTGCTCAGCCACTTATATCTTTTGAAATTAACTTGTCGAAATAGATCATTAACATTGATCACCCTGTGATATAGACGTATTTTAGAGTGGTACTTAAATACAGTGAGTAGGAAAAATTGTTTAAATCCCACTGGAAATTCGCTCTTTTAGCAGTATCACGTGTGCATGAGAAGATGCATTTGGAAGATCATACACGTGTTTGCAGTGCCCACACTATTGGAACATTAGATCATAATGTATTTATTTATTTGCATGAAATTAATGAAGATACAAGAACAAATATATGAAGTCTATATCCAGACCAGAGACTATTCAAAATTGGAGTATTGTTCATTAGAAGATTTTCAATGGTGAAGATGCTACTGCCACTTTTCTGTGGTTTCTCTTTCAATTCAATCAGTACAAAATAGGAAATCATTCGGATAAAATAATTACATGTATCATTCGTGCTGCATATGCTTTTAAGTTATTATATCTAGCTATAACCATGTACAAAATATCCATTGCCTATCACAATGTTTGCATTATATACAAGAGAAGATTTTCACAGCTAAAAGGTTTCAAGAACATTTAGGGCCCGATTCAGTGAATGTTTAGTTTGGTGTAAAATGACTTTGCACTGCTAACAGACACCCTTATTGTGAATATGGTGGATATTGCAGTACAAGAGAGACATGGCTGAGTCACACCTTCGATTGTTTCGTTTATGTAATATGTAAACATCACATTTATACAATCTGCTGCTCCTAAATTCCGTTATGCAGTTTACAAAATCGCTCCTTTCTACTAATAGGAAACTTTGTCTATTGAAATCTGTCAATGTATTTTTGCAGGAAGAAGTAACACCTTGATGTTGACCCTGCTGAATTGAACAGGTTCGTGTCTAGTGAGCCTGGTAGCTGATACATTGCCACAATGTAATTGTTTTTTCCTCTTGTTTTACAGGAGGTGCACTAAACCTGAATGCAGCCCACAGATGTCCCATTTCTTTAAACATGCAGCATCCTTTTACGGACTCTGCCTCCAAACAATGTGTGCTCAAATTAAGCCATTTTTACTCTGCTAAATGCCTCCCAGTCTTTTTTCTAACACCCCTAATACCATACCTGAGTTTGGTTTGTAAGCGCGGATCCGAGATACAAATCTCTGTTGTTCTGCGTGGTCTTGCTTCTAAGACCAGCGGGTTGCCCCTGTGCTATCCTTTGTTCACGAGTAAAGGCAAGGATTTCACAGTAACACATCTGTCAAAGCTGCCTATAAACAACAATGCAAAATAGCAACATTTTAGGTAGCAACCAGCTATCATACAAACCAGCCATGGCAAACAATCTGATCCTGAAACAGCTGGTAGGTTGTTCAACGTAAGGCAATATGCTGTTCCATATGTATTAGTTCATAGATGTATTTAAAATAACAGTGGTTTAAATGCCTGAATTTGGGAGATGTAATGACCCTGTACAGGTTATATCCAGCCTATAGTCAGAGTTGATAGCTGCTGTCGAATTTGCATCCCTTCATCCAAGCAGTTCAATAGGAAAACAATCATCCAAGTATGAGAAAAATTTTATTTCCATACAGATGTTCAGAAATGTGCCAATACATTTGGGGTTTATAGGATGTTACAGAAGGAGCCTTACACAGAAAAGTCAGTATGATATATTTAGTTGGTTACATAAACAATGAGCTTTGCAACGAAACATCCTCCGACCTTGGAGGACATGGCATTATAGCAACATTCAAGACCTGTCGAATTCTGCTGAGCCGACCCACGTGATATATCAAACACATATACTGGGTCTTTCCATGCCACATAATAAAACCTGATCTGCACCTATGTCCCATGTGACCTTCATTCCAGGTCTCAGGCAGAGGGCCCAGCCTTCAGTATGACAGTCAAGCCAGGAGTGGGCCATACCTCTGCCCTGGAAAGAGCTTCACATAACATGTACACTGCCATATGTGCTTCCACATGCTTGCCGAAAAATCAGCTTCCTTAACATACTGCCTCCATTAAAATGGCTACGGCACTACATCTTCGATCCTGCCTGTATATATGATCTGGCTATGGTTGCTGTAGGTCCATGGCCTGTGCACACATAACATGCTGTCAGCTTTGACATTATAATGGCAGACGGGACTCATAGAATTTTCACTAATGAATTGCTGATTTGGAAGTTGAATTTCGTATTTGTGTGAAGTTCAGGCACTTCTTTCAATGTGCTTTGGTCTTCAAGAGAATTCGTAGCACCTGTAAATATATCAAAATCAATTATTAATCTGTTGTAATGTGCCCTGTGAAAGAAAAGCGATTGTGTCCTCTCTTGCTATAGATCATTGTCATGTTGAATGTTATAGAGAAAGGATTGGATTGGTAGACACATCATGTTCATCTATACAATGGTTGTGCTCTTTCTGATAATCTGAGCACCATAGATTATGAATGGTTGTGGTTCGTTATTGTTGTAGTCAATTCCAGTTTCCCAAAAGGGTCTCCTTCCATTCAAATGTAATGTTGGAGCCACCAGTCCAGATCAGGCAATGCACCCTGAGTGACTAGAACAGTGGTTGACTGAGGCTGAGCCTTGTTGTTCCATAAAGCAACCCAGTAAAGCAGTCTTTGACTCATCAGCAATCTCACATACGGAACAACACAGTCATATGACAGAACACCCTCTAGTGTTGCATTGGATGAACTGTGTCTTAGTTGTGTACATTGCTGCTTCGGACATGTATTGCCAGAATGCATGCTGAGCCCAGAAAGGTACAGTGCATGGTGCTCTCCAATATTCATCCAATGAAGCAGGTCCTTTTGTTTGGATGAAGAATGAAAATGTATCTTCTGATTGACAGATCAATGAAACAGTTGGATTCAGCAAATTCTAGAGGGGGGCGTGTGGGGATTCTGGCATGTTTGCAAATCCGAACATCTAGTAGTTCAGCTCAGAGTAGTACCTGTCTCCCACTGTGATAAAGTCCGGAGAAGTCTGCACAACCATGTGGCTGCAGGTGGTTCAGTCTAAGTGACATGTTTAAACCATCTGCAGTTGTAACATGTTAGTCACTTCCTCAGAGGGTGGAGCAATGCAATAAAATAAAAAAAATGCTGTGAAATCTCCAAAAAGAGACCTGTCTGCATTGTTGTTGTTCTGTGCTTTTCCCATGACAGGGATGAAAACTGTCTAAACAGGTAAAAATGTCCCCGTACATAATGTCGCTGGGAAAGCCATTGGCAACATTATATATGGTGACATTATGTGTGGGGACAGGCATGCAGGGATGTCCCCTGCTCCCTTTGTAAAAAGAAAAAAAAAACATATGCAGGGGTTGCAGGGGTGTCCCCGCCTGTTCACTGTAATAATATCTTTTTGTCAGGAGACATTTTTGCAGGGACATTATTACATCGAACCTAAAAGACTGCCACATCCCTGAACACATCATGCCTTTGTGAATAAGGCGCTCGGGACTCCAGCGGCCAGTGCTGCAACACTCCCATATTATAAAATGTAGGGAGAATTGCTCACATAGCCACATTTTCAGTTACCTTTCTGATTTTCGCCACACATAATCAGGCTTTTTCTCTGTGTGTTACAAACATTAGACTCTGTGTTCCTTTCATTCGGGATTGAAGTTCTTTATACATTGAGTGGTCCCTAAATCGGTCCATTGTGCAGTGTTTTAGCTTGAAGATTTCTTAAATAAACCATATGATTGCATGAATGCACTTCACCCAGCGAACGTCATGCACATCAATAATGAAAAACACATTCTCAGCTCCAATTACTTGGCATGAATGGGCATACATATATAGAGGCACACAAAAGTTAATGCACCACGTTATGCTCTATGTAAAAAGAAACAACACTCCTGAACAAAAGCCAGATTTCAGCTGTGCATATAATAATCACATATATGTAAAGACTTATACCAACTAATCGACGAATAAGCACATTCTACACAAAGAGAAACCCAACCTATTTCAACATATATACATTTATAAGTGCATTAAGAAATAATATTCTGTCTTTGGTTGATCCTGTTTAATTCAGTGTTACTGTGTTCAAAGGTTCAATACAAATGTACAAGACTATTGTGTTTGTCGACAGGTCAGTACACTAGGATAGGAATTCAAACCACACCTTGCAGGTATTCGGAAAATTTCAAATAAACACTTTTGAGAAAACATTATGTTGAGAACTCCAAAAAGAGCCACAAATATAAGGAATGGTGCTATTAAGGGAGAGCAGCAATTCAATGCATCCATTCATTCATGAGACGCTTGATATCAGAAACGCCCTGAAAATGATTGCAACGCTGAACATTATTGCAATGCTGACAATGATTGCAACACATTTTCATTGTTTCAGGTGGTTCAAAGAAGTGCTCTTGACACAGAGGGCTGAATTCCTAAATATTTTTGCTGGGACACATTAGGAGTAACAAAGGGGCAGTCAGATATAAAACCTACTGCGCTGATCTATTCAATGCACAGAACAAGAACAATTTGACAAAAATGCTAAGCAATCTGCTGCGGGTGAGGAGGCCAGTTGGGTCCCTGTGCCCAGAAGGGATCCTGTAGACTAATGGGATTGGAATCATGCACTATCACACTACGCTAATTGACACATTTTAATCCGAACACACAGCTAACACGTGTTTCGGCCCACAAGGTCTTTTTCAGGGCTGGTTACATCATCAAAACAAATATATATCTCACAAAGAATCATCTGGATATAAAATTGAAAAATAACAACCAATAATTGCAACCCATGGACATACAAAATCATACCAATGCAAATGAACACATTTCGTGAAACCCTGTTGTGTAATAGGATGATAGCAAAACAGAGCATTCATTCCCATTGCATTGAAAAGTAAAACAAAACATTCAAGACAATTGTAAACCCACAAAGCAATTATTGAGAAATAAATAAAATATGAAAGAACTGCTAATGGAATTCTTGCATTTCTCTCCCCGAAAGAGAGCTTTTATTTTTGCAGTTCGATCCCGAAACAGAGATTTTATTTTTGTTTTTATTTCACAATCATTGTACAATGCACTCACAGGATCCATGTACATAAGCATTGAACGGGGGGGTGGCCAGCACATCTTGTGCACTGCACACAACCACCACAAAATGTGCAGCTCACCCTTGTGAATAAGGTGGTCTGAACATTTCTTAAACTGGTTCCAGGAAAAAAAAGAGCATCCTATGTACTTTCTTTATTGCAGCACATTATGAGGTTACGTCCCCTTAGTCTCATTGACATGCCCTTACATCTCTTGCTGGGCTCTTCTCTGCCTCATTTAATTCTGCAACGTTCATTTTCCATTTGATGAACTCCTCTGCTGACACAAACATCCTGGTGAACTATTCACAAGTTTTCCTCCTTCCCCACTATTCAAAAGCGCTTGAGCGGATGGACTTCAACTACTATTCTTGAGGATTATGGCCTTGGATATAGACTTCAATCTGTCTTCCATAGTAAATATTCCACTGACACTGCAGGTATGTATGTTTCTAACTTATTCTCTGATCCTCAACATTCCAAACTCAAATCTATACTAATCGTTTCATTGTAGACCTCTCTGCCACTTTCAATACTGTCAACACTTCCTCGCTCCCTCTCACTCCCTAGAACCTTAACTTCCACATATCTGCTGTCACCTGTATTGCCATCTACATTCAAGGATGATCCTTTAAAAATGTTTTCAACTCACAAACCACTGACACCAACCCACACCCTATCAGCATTATTTTGTCATATTTGTACAGCAATCCTCTTTAGTTTGAAGCAGGTTCACCCCTAAATTGATGTCACCTTTGTAGGTCATCTGTTTCTCATATATAATTGTCTGTGTTTTGTTGTGTCCTGGGTCTATGTCTCGCGTCCTACCACATAAACTTGTTCCTCATTTGTTCTTATCTTTGTGCTTCTTTACAGGCACTCTTCTCAGGAATGCCTCTGTCAACTGTAAATGTGTTATTGTAAGTCATTTCTGATCGAAAATACAAATACAAACTCTAAAGCACATTTATCATCCAGAATGAATACTTTGGTTACTGAAACATCTTCAAAACTAAATCACTTGCATTGTTTCCCTGTTTTTTCTACAATGTGTATCCTTTGTACTTTCCATATCTATAAACTCTGTTTACAAAACTCGGGCTCTACAGAGTGGTACTTTTGGAGACCACTGTGAGAATGGTACAATTGTGTCATTACAAGGTTGGTGATAATTGTAGCAGAATTACTGCCAAGCATGTTTACCGTTAGAATCACTTGGTCCAGTTGAAGTACTGTCAGACTATGAAAGCGGTTAAGAGCACAGTTAGCCTCCATTTTAAGAGTCCATGTGAGTCCATGTGGTTTTTGGAAGATGTACAACATGGAGTCATTGTGCCACAGTAAATCTTCCTTTTTCGTAGGTAGACTGGTTACATTCATCCAGCAATGTAAGAAACTGGCACTGAAGTGGAGGTAAATCTATCAACGCTATTTTAGCTCCAGGTGTTCTTGCACCACCAAACTCATAATGAGTCCCAATGTGTCTAGTGCATTCCATATTTAGAACACTCAGGCAGCTGTGCAGCACAACACGAGATATGTGTGAGTTCCTTCTGCAGCAGGTAATTCGATGTCGAGGTGATTGTCTTCAGGCATGTTACGGAGATTCAGGACAGGGAAATGGAACAGGGAGTGCTAATAGAAAACCCTCGATTCTCCATGATCTAAAGAACATGTTTGCTCTTTCTCTTCAGTCTGCGGAATCTGTAATTAGGTTTCTTGAAGCGCACTCGACCTAATATTCAATAGAGCCGATGTGTTCGGTTTTGACAAGCCTGTTGTGTTCTTCAAATTGAATCATATCAAGGGATTTCCCCTTCCTGTGCTACCCCTACCAAAAGTATCTTCACTACCTGGAGAAAAAAAAAGTATTTTTATGATAAACACAAAAAGGCCAGATGATCAAAAATCCTAGAGTACATGTCTGTCATCTACAGGGGAGTTTCTGCAGCTGCAAACACAAATACACTGTGCAGTTAATCTAAAGCGTAAGCAGACAAGTCTTCTTAATTACTTGTCCTCGACCCTGAGGTATATTAAGAAAGCAAGTGAATGTGGCCGCTACCCCTGTGTCCCTCTCATTAGTAGCCTGGGAATTCCAGTGGTCCAATGGGGAAGCAGGGAATGGATGATGGGTCTAACCTTAAAAGCCTGCATCTCTTGTTTTTCCTGCAATGTTTGCTCCCTGTACCGTGTTCCATTCGATATCTTGATGTCCCTTACGTTGCCCACTGGCTTTTTTACTCATGTCGTACCCACGATACCCCACAATGTGTGGCATCATTTCTCTTTATCTGCTTAACAGAGTGCATGGTTTTATTATTATTATTTTTTAAAGTAACTATTTGTACTCTTCTTTATTTTGGCAATCACCACCATAAAAGATTACAAGTCATATTCAAATTAAACAGATATCGACAACATAAAATCACATGAAAAAGTAAAATCTGCGGCACATGTCCACAACGAGCAGTTCATCCACGTGGCAGAACAACAAAATCATGCAATGTATGTCAGCCTCTGGTAGGCTGTCAGCCTTGGGTAGGGATTAAAACAACCTAAATCTTTAACCTCCCCCACTCTAATAGGAACCCCAACATGGTCAAACCCTAAGCCTCTAATAACCCTTGTTCTGCGTGACCATGCCCGGTTTATATAAGATCCCAGTGCAAATGAAACTTTCATCTCTGAACACTATAATACAAAGATAAAAGCAGATCTATAATTTCTAAAACCACTAACCCACAGTATACTTTTCAACCACCACTTCCTTAGGTCCATAATAATGGGGAAAAACATATGAAAATTAACCAAATCTTCTGCTGCCCCCTATAGATGCAGGTGACTCTCCCTCTTTCCATTTCCACCATCAGAAAGGAAGTGCACTGGCTCCCTATATGTGACCGAATCAAGTTACGCTCACTCGTCATCACACACAAATGCCTCTCCCGACAGCCCCACGCTACTTATCAGATAAATTCACCAGACAGAGCTCATCCAGATCTACTATATCCCCATATCTGCACCAACTTAACATTCCGAAGTTTAACCTGAAAACAGCAGGGGGAACAAGATTCCCTGTGCTAGCAGTGAAATGCTGGAACGCACTTCCCATGGTAATTAGAGCCAACGCCTCATTTTGGTCGTTCAGAGCCGAGGCGAAGGAGCTGCTCACGTCTCAGCAATAGCCTGTTATCTGACTTCAGCAAATTCTCTCAACCTGTAACACTGTGTTATCTATAGCTGCGGACCACTCTGCAACCCTGTCCTCAGCGAACTCTTCCACCCTGTAATTATGTGTTATCTATAGTGGTGGACCACCCTGTAACTCGGTCCGCTCTCTAACAATTTATGCTTTCTACTCTCGGGACCATCCTGTAAAATGGTCCTCATGATATTTATTGTTTTGTCCTCTGCTATCTTTCACATGTGCAACCATCTGTAACCTATGTTGCTTCACAAGTCTAATGCACCCAGTTACCCCAGGGTTTGGCTGCGCTATACAAATAAACAACTAAACTAAACTGAACTATGTGATGCTAAGGGCAAAATGTCCATCCTTGTTCTAGTAAGCACAGTCCGGTGTTGTTGGTAGGCCACAATCGTCAAGTATCTACGCAAGCCACCAAAAGGGCTAAGCGGTAGGTAAGTTCTAACCTGTGCGATAGTCTGCATAGTATTATCTTTAAGGAGCTGTTTAATTTTAAACGTCAAAGTTCTCTTTGAAGCACCAACCAACTATGCATGGTCCTTGACAAGCCGAACCGAGAAGTCAGAGACTTCATTTGAACCAACCAAACAATTTTAACCCAGCTTCTGTGCATCAACATATGTTGGATGAAAGATCTGGTTAAATTGTTCCCCTTTTTGGTCCAAATAGTGTACCAGAAAAGGATCAGTCTTGCATTTATTGATTTCTAGGGCTGCCCAGTCTCCAAATGTGATATATAGATGAAAGTGGACTGGGCAACAGATATAAGGTTACTTGAAAATAAATGTTCTGCAGCGTGGGCAAGTTGGTATTACCCCAAATCTTACAGCCATACCACCCAACTGTGACAGCTTTCCCTTTATAAATAGTAAACATCTGGGCTGGGTGGAATGACCTACATTCTTTGAAAACCTAGAAATCCCACCTATGGTCTGTCCCATGTGTATCCCCAGTTTGGTTAGATGATCGTACCAAGTTAATTTTTCATGACTTCTCAAACCATGGTAATCCAATATTTTACAGACCTCAATTAACTGCCTGTCCAAATTAACCCTCTTCAAAGGTTTTGGTCTCTCAGAAAAGCACATTTTTGGGACTTTACATTTACTTTTAAGCCCCTGTCTGACATATAGACCTTTGACCAGAACCTGCAATGATCTGGGAGTGGTTATAATGGAAACCACATCATCTGCATAGATGAGTACTGGGAATGTACCACAACCATCTTGAAATGTCAGCATTAAGGTTGAGCAAAAACTCTTCAAGGGAGTTAATATATAAATTAAATAAGAGGGGAGCCAGGACACACACTTGGTGAAACCCTTTTCCCACATAAACCTCCTCGCTTATTTCACCTCCTGTGCCAAAGTGCACCCTCACCCCCAGGATCTGGGGGTGAGGGTGCACAATCAGAGAGGACCACAATAACGTGCAGAAGAGATTATGGTATGCCCAAATCGTTGTCCACAGGAGGTTCCTGGCTATGCACTCAAATCCATAAAGGCCACTTAAACAGGGACCTCCATTTGTTTTAACATTCTAGGAAAGTATTAAAAACGCATTTAAACACTGAAGAATTGTACCAGTGCCTATTGTGAAATCGAGTTGGGTATTTGACAGAATGTTATTTTCCCAAACCCATGCCTCAAGTCTTTTAAGAAGTAGGCCAGCAAAGAGCTTTTCTCTTCCATCTAAGAGCATCACCGGGTGGTAAGCACAGGTGTCTGATACATTAACTTTTTTCAGAAATAGGTACAATAAAACTAGTAGGCCATCTTGGGAGTAAGTGATCTCTAGCTCTGAGAGCATTAGAAAAATAGCATCAGGACAGGTGTCCAAACATCCAATTGGCTAAGAAAGATGTTATTAGGTGTCTGCCCTGGGGATTTTAACTGCCTTTGCCTCGATAGAACAGAGTGTACGTCCTGCAAGGCAAATATCACCAATGCTTTAAAACTCCCCGTAACATACTGGCCATATCTACCACACTTGTCATCCCCACTAGAATATGACGATACACAATTGTGCAGCCAGGTAGCCTCCATAATATGCTCTTCCGGAAGCTCCTGCATACCCAAATCTAGCTCTGTTAGGGTTCCTTTATACCAAGGATCATAAAACCCAGGAATTATTTTGTCCTGCTGCTTTGACAAGCCATTCCCAGCTCTCCTAAACGATCTCCTGCCTCCTTTTGGCCAATTCTACCTTATACTCCTGTCTCCTTATTTTAATAGCATCCGTATGGGGGGACCAGGGGGTTTACAATTAAGAGCAGGTATTAAATCCCTTCTCCTTTACTTCATTTTAATAAGAGGCATGATTTTCTTCCAGCAGTGGCCTTTTCCCTTTCTACACTTGGCAATCTGAACATCTTCTCACATTTGCATAACATGTTTGGGAATGGGTCAATAATCCCCTCTGGATTACATTTCGATTGTAAACAAACCAATATCACCACTTTAGACAAACCAAAAATCCTCCTTTGCAGGGTGGGCTCGTTTGTGGGTGCCAATCAGACAATTCTAAAGCCCTTTCAAATAAATTAGCCACCCAAGGTAGAGTGGATGTGAAGGTGGTAACTATTTTATCCACCTCCTGGTAACACAGAATCTCAAGTGTTTGTTGGCAAAATGTGGTTTGGTTAGAGCAGCAATATGTTACAAATTGTTTTGTTTCTGACCTGATATTCTAGACACCCTTACAAAAAGCATGGCACCAGTGGATGATACAATCCAGTTCGAGGAATGACCAAAAAGGTCCTGTGAGACCAATGTGAGAGAAAGAACTAACCAGAGATTGAGAGAAGCCAGACTGTGTAGAAGCGAAGAGTAGGGAACGTCTTCCTCAGATGAGTAGTTTGAAGGCAGCACTTTGCATGTGGCATTGTGGAAGGTTGAACAGAGAAGGCCACAGATGATTGCAACATCCAGAAGTGTGGGGAGCCTAGTGATCCAACAGTGGCTGAGAAGAAGAGAGATAAGGCCATTGCAGAAGTGGAGCACCGGCATCCTCCATGACTGATGCCAAGGTCCTGTCAGAGGAACCAACACAACCAACACAATTGACCCAAAGAGGAATGGATAGGAGTCAAAGTCATGGTTTTGCGCCAGGCAAAGAGACAGCCTCCAGCAATGAACACCGCCACCAAGAATCAAGTATGCGGTACAGTCCAAGGAGTGGGAGGGGGCCGCTAATACCACATGATACCCCATGAAGGGGTGAGAGAACTCATAGTGTAGGTAAAGCTGAGAAGCCACATAGCACATGCTAGCGGAAAGTGAGACACCCCATGAAGGGGTGAGGGAACCGATAACACAGGAAAGGCTGAGAAGTTACATAGCCCACACCGAACGGAGAACTGAGACATGTGGTGAAAGAACTGATAACCCTGGAAAGGCAGTAAAGCAAGTACCAAGATAGCCAACAAAAGCGTGAATGAACTGAAGCTGCAAAAAAGGCACATGCCAGGCTAAAAACATGGATACTCTATTAAAGGCTGTGGAATCCAGCAAGACAAGAAGGCCTGTGAGGCCCAATAGCCCAAGTTGGGCCAAAATCAGTGATAACTCACTGAGGGGTTAGAAACCCAAGAACATCAGTCAAGCTTTAAAAGGAGGATAGTGGAAACATGGCAACATACTACCAATTCCTAGGCGGGTTGAACGACATTGCCATTTAACAAATAGGAATACCCAAAGAGCTGTTTTTTCCAGATGGGGAGAAACCACACACAGACAGCGGACAGATCTAAAATTGGAACTGCACAACCAGGCTTATTGCCTTGCAAAAGAGGTAAGACATTTTGGGTGGGGGCCCGGATGAACAACCTCAGGAAAAGACAAAAATTGAAAGACACGTGAAACTATACAGCCAGGCCTGTGCCTGAGAGACACTAAGAGATTTGAGTGGAGTCAGACTCCAGACACCATTTCCCAATGTAGGAGGAGTCTGTTTTCCTAGAATAAGGGCCTCATCACGAGTTTGGCGGTAACCCTTAAATCCGGCGGTCGCGCTATTACCGCCGAATTTAAGGGTCCGCCAAATCAGGCTTCGGCGGATTTCTCCCCAGCTCTGAGCTAGGGGGAAATCTGCCAAAAATGTGCGCTTTTACCGCTGGTGGGAAATCCGCCGGCGGTAAGAGCGCGAAAATTCCCCATTGAGCCCAATGGGGAATGGGGCATTCCCGAATGGGCTCAGTGGGGAATTGGGAATTCCATTAACGCCAAACCTATGATCCGGCGCTAATTGCACCGGGGGTTTGGCGGTAGGGCTAATACCACCGGCGGTAATGCCGCCAGCGTTACCGCCCAACTCGTGATGAGGCCCTAAGTCTAATTTTTCTTTCTTTTCTATTAGGAGCAGGGACAGATGCTAGGTTAGTTCATATTCGGACAAACATGGATTTTGGTGAGATAAGACGAGAATTGGCTTGTTATTTTCTTTTAAAACTAGGGAAACCATCACTTAAGAAACAGCGATAGGAAGGTCATTATTTCCTTTAATAAAATTGACAAGTTTCAACCATGTGTTCTTGTCAGCCTCCTATATTTAACGTACTACAACTGCCATAGTCAAAGTGACATTTTTGGCATAGCACTTCACTTATAAGGGGGCATTTCACACATAATGGCCATCTGCTGGTTCCATCCTAGCCAGCCACATACAGCTACCTTATTTTATCAGTGTCCCTGCATGTATAGCAATTTTCCCCGACTTAATGCACTAATGTGAACATATATTTATTTGTATTTGTATTCATTTGAAGAACACAATATCATTTTATATCTGAAAGGACTTATAATAACACATTTTCAGATGCTGAAGGCATTTCTGCAGAGGTTGACTGAACAAAAGCACAAAGATAAGAACAAGTGGTGAGCCAGTTTCTCATTGTGTAAACAAGTGGGACATATACCAATGGCAAAACAAACCAAAAATATGCACACATATAAGAAAACAGTTGGCTTACAAAGGTAACATTAACCTATGGGGGCAAGTGCTTCAAACTAGGGAGGAGTACTATTTAATGATGAAAAATTGCATTATTAGGTGTCACTGGAGGCAGTGTTGGAGTTGATTAAGGAGAATAGGGGAGAAGGCAGGAGGAGCTCCCTCTTTAGCAAGTACGTGAGGTTTAAGCTGAGCTTTGAAGAAATCCACAGTTCGACAGTGTTTTATTGTTATGGGCAGCAGGTTCCAATGGAGAAGGGAAAGTAGGAGAAAGGGGGGCAAGACTGCAGAACCCAATGTCCAGGAGGATGATGAGGAGAGGGGAGTGATTGACAGTATTGAAAGTGGAAGAAAGGATCAAAACAATGAGTATAGAAGAGGTTTTGGAGTGGTGAGCAGCAGAGAGAAATTTGGAGACATGCATGGAGTATTTGCTACAGTATCCAGATTGAAGTGGATCTCCACGGCCATTATGCTGAAAGTACTTAGTGATCCAGTCGAAGACCACCCGCTCAAGGACTTTTGAAGAATGACTGTGATAAGAGTAAAAGCGGTCAGTGATGTAGGAGAAAACTGTGCAAATGGATTGTGCATTCCAGAAGTCAAGAACAAAGAAAAGATAGGAGGTTGGAGAGGAACAATTGTTGGGCGGTAGGCATAGAAGTTTAGCGGTGTAGTAGTGTAACTAGGAAGTGTCTGCTAAACAAGTTTGTTGTCACTTGTTACGCCCTCAAAAGGGAATATAATGTCAGATGGTTATTTTAACTGTTTCTCTTCCTTAGCTAGACCTAAGAGAGGACTTTGTCAGAAAAATATTGTGTCAGGGTGACCTGCAAGCCGCAAAACATTTTGCATGGCTAATCCATACATGTGCATTGTGCAGTAAATTGTATGACAACACTGAGTCACTGTGTGATAAGTATTGCTTGTGCAGAGAGAAAGCTAATCAGAGACCATGTTAATTGGAGTCATTAATACTGAGACTTTTTGCGGACTCAGTGGGCCTAATTTTTTTTATTATCTTATTATTTTACTATCCCATGTACTGTACTTTCCCCCCTCACGTCCCCCACGCTCTTTTCCCTTTCACCCTTCCCATGCACTTGCGTGATCTGAATGACACCTGGCCTAAAAAGATTGTTGTCTGTCTTCCACCTCTTCCCCCTCCATTGCCTCGTCGCACGAAACACTTGTGTATAGGCGTGTTATAAATGCCATATCATATCATATCGCATCATTATGATAGTGGCGGTACAGTGATAACGGCGCCGGTAGTGATGCTGGCGCCATTATCACTGTACGCCACATTACGAGTTCTGCTCGTGGGTGCCGCTCTGCACGCCTGGTCAGACCAGGCATGCAGAGTGGCACCCGTGAGCAGAACAGGATGGTAGCAACGGTACGGTTATGCACGGTACAGCTGCTACCATCCTCTCCATTCCCATTAAGCCCTATGGGGGCTCAAATGGGAATGGGGACGTACCGGCTCTGTGTTCCGAGAAAGGGAAATTACCGGGCCTGCTGAGGTCGGAATGGTCCGGTTATTCCCCTTGTGCGGGATCCGGAGCCGGACCCGAGTTTGGGGGTAGCCATGGCTACTTCCAAACTAGTAATGAGGCCCAATGTGTCTATGATTAAGGATTTTTTCCAACCTTCAGTTATGAATGGGCTTTCAATTAAAAAACTCCTGCCTGAATTAACATTCAATCACATACTGTCACCTCTTCAGCAAGGGCCTAACACTGGCCTTTCAATAGAATATTTCACTCTAAGAGAACCTCTAGCCCCTCCCCTTTTCATGTAGTTGTGTGTCAGTAGCAGTAGAAATAAAAGCTACAATTCCAAATAGCAATCTGATAGACAAGCATTATTCACTGTTTTGTAGGATCTGATGCTTTCGCTTAACATGATACATCAGGCACACATATGCTTTATGTCTCAACTCATTCAATCTCAGTGCATTCATGCTTTATGAATGCACTGAGATTGTCAAAGATTTCGAATTCCATTAAAACATGCATTGCTGCATTTGGTCTAAAACCTGTTGGTTGAGGACAATCTGGCAGAAGGTTTTTGCAGATAGAATGTCTCTAAAACAGTGGAGAATAACACAATGGGCCTCATTACGACCCTGGCGCTAAGTGGTTAACGGTGCCGTAAAAGGATGCGGCACCGTTAACCACTTAGCGCCTTACCTCGAGGTCCCTTTGCGGAACCCGACCTTAACGGATGGTCTGGACCAGCCGTTAATGTAGAGACCCGCAAAGGGACCTCGCAGGCAATTATGGTACCAAAATGTGCGGTACCGTAATTGCCGCCTTCCCCATTACCATTGAGCCCTATGGGGCAAAAATGGGAATGGGGAAGGGCCGTGGGGATATGGGGAAATACCGCCCCACCAACCTTGGAATGGGGCGGTATTTCCCCATTTCACCATGGCGGACTCGTTACAAGACCGGCACCAACCATGGTGCTAATAGCGCCATGGTTTAGCGTTAGTGTTGTAATGAGGGCCGGTGGGCAGTCATAATGTCGACAGTCAAAATGTCGACAGTCAAAATTTCGAAAAATAAATGTCGAAAAAAATAATGTCGACAAACAATAATGTCGACATTTTTTCGATATTTTTTCGAAATTTTGTATTTATTGTATGAATAAATAAATATATATATAACTACGATGTGTTGAGTATGAGGGGTGGGGGGTGTGGGGGGGTGGCAGGGGGTCTTGGGTGAGAGGAGGTGGGGGGGACATCCCCATAGTAAATGATACTCTTTTTATTTATTTAATTATTGAATAAATAAATAAATAAATATATAATTACTATGTGTTGAGAATGAGGGTGAGAGGGTGGTTGGGGGGTGTGTGGGGGGGATGGCAGGGGGGTGTTGGGTGAGGGGGGGTTGGGGGGGAACCCCCCATAAGTAAATGATACTCTTTTTGGTTATTTATTTATTGAAAAAATAAATAAATAAATATATAATTAGAATGTGTTGAGTATGAGGGGTGGGAGGGTGGTGGTGGGGGGTGTGGGGGGGTGGCTGGGGGGTGTTGGGTGAGGTGTTGATAGTTCTAAGTGACATTTTTTGTCGACATTTTTTTTTCTAAATAATGACTTTTTACATTATAGGTATAGGATGTCGACATTATTGTTTTCGAAAAAAAAAATTCGACATTTTTGTTTGTCGACATTTTTGTTTCGACATTATGACTATAAACCATGAGGGCCAATATCTTAGAAATTCACAATTTCCAAAATGTACTGGTAAATATGTGGATGTCAATGTTCTTAAGCCTTCCTCTAGTTGAGCGGCCTATCATTGTGGCATGAACTTGATTCCAAGGTAAAGTGGTTAAAATCTAACAAGGAGAACATTCTTAAAAGCATTGAACCTGTTAAGTGCTTATCCTCAAATTCCTTATAATGCTAATGTAACTCATGCTTTAATAATCCTACAGAATTAATCAAATTGAGGAAGATGAAGGGTAGCTTCAGGCTTACCAGGTTTTGTACCTTTGACCATAGAATGCACCCAGGTCTCCGAGGCCAGAGCTTAACACACAGAGTCATTTTATAGTAATGTGTGCACGCCACTATGATCTCTTTTTGTGGTAACATGGCAATATTCTGTATACCCCCCTGAGAACTGTACTATAGCGCAGCTTTTTAAAAAAATATCCAGGGGTTGTGGGATAATTCTAACGAAAGATAGAGTGAATGACTAAATATAAATACATATGGATTTCCATACTCAAAATCTGATGAGTTGTGACTGTTGTTGGTGGTAAAATGTTCCCTTGAGCTATGGCTGTGTGACCTGTGTGAGAGAAGTTTGTCTGATTAAGGGAGCCAGCAGGGTATGCATTTGTAAGAAACAAGAATGATGCTGCCCCTCCCCCAGCCACCTTAGAAATGCCTTTTGCTGTCCCCAACAGGGTATCCCTACAAAATACCCCCACCAAAAATATTGCCGTACATATGGCTGGTTGTCTCACCATAGGCAATATTTTTGGGAGGGATAATTTGTGGGAGCGGGTGTTGCGGGGGTGTCCCCCGCACATTTTAAAATAATGCAGGGGTTGCGGGGGTGTCCCCCTCAGGGTCCATGAGACACTCAATACAGCACCTGAGCATGTTACCATGAGGTTTAATGCATCCCTCAATCTGCCAGCCAATATGCTCAGCGAGGTGAAGTTGGTGCCTGTGGTGATCAAATTTCAATCAGCCCTTTCTCTGATCCAAAAGTTTTTGCCTGCCATAATGCTTAGAATGTAGAAAGATGTTCATGTATGATAGATAGTGAAATAATAGCTATCTGCAAGAGGTTAGTGGTTGTAGTGCAGGGATGCAAATTGTTCTGCCTTGTAAGGCATAACCCATATTTCCCTGACTATATAACTCCATTCTAAGATCTTCTACCACCTTACAATGCACACACAAATCCTCCAAAGAGGGATGTCAGAGACTGAGGAGGTCATTACGAGGTAGGAGGTAACCATGCTGCTATTAGCAGCATGGCTACCCGCTTACGGGGTATCGGGTCCGGGTTCCTTGAATGAGGAATTACTGGCCATTCCGACCTTGGAGGACCCGGTAATTCCTCATTCACGGAACCCAGACCCTGTACATCCCCATTCCCATTCGAGCCCCCATAGGGCTCAATGGGAATGGGGAGCATGCTAACAACAGGCCCGTTAATAATGGGCCCGTTGTTAGCATGCTGGGCTGCTTGCGGCACCCGCTAAGGCCGCCTGGTAAAACCAGGCGGCCTTAGCGGGTCCCAAATCAGAATTTGTAATGAGGCGGTAAGGGGTTGATGGCTCAGGCACCTTTACCGGTGCCATTAACCCCTTACCGCCAGGGTCGGAATTACCCCCCTAGTCTTTAGCACACAGACACTAATTGAGCCATGAGTAAGCTCCCCTCTTTAGCCCTATCATACCTTCCCACAATATTTGGCTCTTCACTATGGGTTAAATACTCCCAAGTCTCTGCGCCAAACCATGAGAAAGATGATTGGCATATAGGAAATGGGTATGTCTGATCTGCACCTATCAACACTGCAGGTTTTGCATTTTCCGCTTCCAGTGCATATTTTGCATTTTCCGCTTCCACTATCCTTCTAATGTCCCCCTTCCCATTTATTATAGAGACAAATGCAGCATGGTCCCAAAAATGGCAATAAAGCTCTAAAGAAGACCACTTAGATTACATTATTGACCACCTGGCTTAGAGCAAGTGATTATTATATGTAGGACACTCAATAACGAATGGCCAGTGGATAAGGTGCAGTTTACCAGAATATGCCAGGTCAAGTAATTGTTATGCTGGGCTCTGTCTTGTTCACAAATGTGGATGGGTACCACATCAAAAGTACAACAAATTGTGGGAATTGCTAAAACTGAAAATATGACCATTGTCCAGCACTATATATATTTCACAAACCATATCACTTAAAGTATTGACTCAGAACAAGGCCTTAATCCATATGTGAAAATATTGTTGACATTTTTCTGATGCAGAGTAATTGACCTGCTTTTCTGGAATGGTCAGTAATTGCATTATTAAAACCTTGTGATAAGTATGTCATGTGACCTTCACCTCGAATGTGATTGTGTTTCAGCAAATGCATTTTCAATAGGCCAGTAGGCGGGGATGCTAACTCATTACAACGTGTTGCAGCCAAGGGATGGGTGTAGTCTGGAAACTGCTACATGGAAGCTGGTGGTGGCTAGTGAATGTTTTAATCAGAAGGGCATGAATATTAACCATGGTTATGCAGGTGTGACCAAGCGTGGTAAGGGAGCCAATGCCAACCTCAGTTTGTACGACGGGGCATGGGTTCTTTCCCTCAGAAATGTTGCAAATAGTTCATCAAGTATGCTGCCACTGAAAAAAGAAAAAGGAAAAACAGAAATGTCCATGTGGTCTGATGCGTGCTGCACCTATGTATAACAGTGTTCTCACATAAGACCATACATGTTTGCTTTGCCCATAATGCCACTAATGATAACATACAAAAACACTCCCATCTGACACAAGAACATACTCCAGTTGGCTTTGAAAATGCCCATGCCACTGTAAGAAAACATCTCCAGCCTGGCTGCATCAATATAGGCCAGTATGGACACATAAGACAAGTCATCATATTGCCATTGGCATTAATGCCAGTAAAAGAAGTTTGTGCCACTGTAAAGAACAACTGGGCTGCACCAATGTAAGGCCTATATTACAATATTTCCATGTAAGAACACTCATCATGTTGGATTTGCCCACAATGCCAGCAAAAAATGACATGCCATGTCCAAGTTGTCTATGCCATTTGTAGGCTAGTATGGCCATGAAAGAACAATCATCATCTCTGGATTATCCATCGTGCAACTTAGAAATGCCGGGCCCCCCGCGGGAAAACCAACCTGTTCTGGCTCTATCACTGTGGCAGGTATGGCTATGGAAAACACATATAACATTGGTTTTACACATAATGGCAGTTAGAAATTCTATGCCATGGTACGATTATATGTCAATGCTGGCTGCAACAATGCATGCAACTGTGGCTACTTAAGAATCCAATCGTAATTAAGAAAGCATGCCTATACTAGTTGCACACATATAAGTGGGTATGCCTTTATAATGGAACTTGTCATTTTTTCTTTGACCTTATCGTGGTTAAAAAATGATATTATAGCATACAAAACTTCTCTGTACTGTCTGCGTCAATGTAGGCTAGTATGGGTAGGTAAGGAAACGCAGCATGTTGTTTTGATCGTAAAGCCAGAAACAATGCTATGACCACTCTAAAAAATAACTGCCCATAATGGCTGCACAAATGTAGCCACCTCCCACATCCTAATGTAAGAAATCTCATCCTGTTGCCTTTGCACATAATCCCAGTAAACACATATTCCCACATATGCCCATTTAAGAAAATGCCCACAACAATGTAGCCCCCTCCAGTCAGAGACCAACTACCCACCTGCATGCCCACACACTCACACATGCTCCTATACCACATTAATGTTGAACATTCACACAATCACCTGAACAACATACATTCTATTTAATTCACATGTGCATTCATTATACACTCAACCCCAGTTAGATTCACACTGCTTTCTCATTCAGAAGGGCATCCAAACAGCAAACACACTGCTCTGCAGCATACACACTGACTGTGATATCACACAGATCACACATTTCCATGCACACTTGCACAGACTAAAACCTTTGCTTGCAAGCATACATACATACACATACATATTTCCCATACCTGCAGTCTCAGATTCCAGACACTGCCTCACTCACTTACTATGACAGTCCAGTACCTGTGCACCACACAGACAGGAACCAGGAAGCAGGGAGAAATGTGTGGATGTTGACATGCGTGGTAGAGCTAGAGCACCACCGTCATGAGACCCGTGCCGCTTTAATGAGTGGGAAGGTGCAGGAGTGCCAATTACACACAGTAATCCAGCCACCATACCCAGCGGGCAATGCAGGAATGGAGAAGTCATATTCCCTTGTTCCTGCATGGCCCATAGGACTGGGGCGGATGTACCATTTAACGGAAATCATGTTCCACTACATAGTAGAAAGACAGCACATGAGTGCTTCTTCAGTTGCTTGTTGCTGGAAAAGTTGGCCTCAACGAAGACCCTCCATTGAGTGGATGGCTCAAAGTTGACATTCAGAAACTCCTTCCTTTATGTATCGGAATTTGCGCAAAAGAGAAATGTTACAGAAGCGACCGGTTTCAGCTTTTCCATATGAACAGAACGTTTTTGAATCTACACTTAATATCAAATGGCGCCCCTTCATTTAAAATGTCTTTTTATTTCGATTTGCAACATATTATTGTCTTTCATCTTAGGATCCTCTTTATTATATCCATTGGGCACCAACACGAATCGAAAGAGTACCAACATCTGCAGTTTAATTGTGAGCGTCATGTTGATGCGATTCATTTGGCTGCGCTGGGTGTTGTTTTATGTCCATGGGCTCAGCACACCAACACATTACATCCATATATCATGATGCCATCTGTGTGAAAGTCTCACCAAACATTACAGACGGTGGGTTCAGACGTTCTGCGTTAGCTAAAGTGCAGGGCTCGGCGCCATTCGGCCAGGCAGCTCTTCTTTCTCATGTAAGGTGCACATTGTAAGTTTTATGCAAGAAAACATGCCCGCAGATGGCCAATTCAATCAAATATGCATGAGGTTTTGTTGCTGTTTCCTTGTCATCAATGTTCACATGGCCAAACAGATCTGCAGACAGCAGAGTGTCCCCAGGGAGGAAATAAAATATTGTTTAGAGCCATTTAATTTGGAATGATGTCTTTGGCTTGATCCTAGCGGATGATCTCTACACTAAGTCCTCAGCGTTTTGCCAAATGTTACACCTGCACCTGCCATTTCTAGGGGGGATGTAATAGCTTGCTGCTATAATCAGTAACTATTTTAGCACATGCTCGTCTAAGGACATGTTCCTGTGTCGACCTTGCAAGTATTTTAAAACCAGTTTTTTTTTCCTTGTGTTGAACATTTTTTTTTTAGAAATCTATTATCTTTTCCTATAATTTATGTTTTTAATGAAAGATGAACATAACGCTGTTGTGCTACTAGCATGCTCAATCATTTTGAGAACAAATGAACTGAAACAGAAACGAGGGCTTCAACTAAAAAGTCTATGATATTTTCAATCGAAGGTACAATGTGTTCATCTTCTTTTTTTCCTTTTCATTTTTGCTCTACTTCATTATTAAAATCCGAGAGAGCCTTCATGCACATCATGAACTTGCAGAAATAGCAGAATGTCCTATTGATT
This sequence comes from Ambystoma mexicanum, assembly GCF_040938575.1. Lineage (NCBI taxonomy): Eukaryota > Metazoa > Chordata > Amphibia > Caudata > Ambystomatidae > Ambystoma > Ambystoma mexicanum. Next base: position 1,528,817,005 of record NC_090929.1, on the reverse strand, counting down.
GATTAAACTTGAAAGTATGAACATATTTAATGTGTATTTACAGTATTTGTGTGTGACATGTGTAACATTGGCTAACGTGTGCCTTACCACCTGCTGATGTGCAACACCCTGCATCACGGTGAGCAACATCCCATACATTTAGTTCAATAAACCATATTGTTGAAACTGATACAAGAAAACCAAGTACACATCACAGTTTCCTCCATCTTGCAGTGTTAGAAGCAAGGTCTAGGGCCCATGTACAAACCTTTATCCATACCGAACATGTCACATTATTTAAGGTTCCACAATGTAGGCTGTCGATTGAATCCCTGGTGCCCTGTGTGGTCTGACCTACTGTGCTGCTTCTTCTTCTTCTGACTGATACTTTTTTATCCATCAGCTGTGATTTTTGGATACCGAGGCTTGAACCACAATACTCCATCTTCACGGGTTGCGTATGTAGTCGTGGGTTAGTATTCTGCTTGGTCTTGTCACAGTAGGGCTGGTTTCACAGGGTCTTCGCAGTGATGGGCCTCGGGTAGCGGTCGCTACCCTGCTATGCTTGTGCTATTATACGTGTGTTTGAGAATCATAACTAGAGCAAGTGCAGGTTAGTGGAATAGGTAAGGGCTTGAAAGAGAAGCATTTCAGCTTTGCTGCTGAGTTTACAAATCTATGCAACCAGAAATACTGCCTCATTATCTTACAACATACAGCCATGCGCATGCCACCATTCCATTCTGGGGATACTTGTCCTGTACACATAGGTACCATATTATAAATGCATGAAATCAAAGAAAATCACATTTATCATCTTGGATAGACCAAACTTTGCATGGTGGAATGAATATGTTGAGGCATAGAGGAAATTGGACAGATATCATGATTGCAGTGCGTGTGCCCTGTGAGTATTGAGCACCTGGGAGAGAATGAACATGGTTGTGTTTACATGTATGCATTTAGGGCGACTCTATTGCCTCAGTCAGATTGCTTAAACTACAGAGGCCCTGACCAAATGCATGCATATGTGTTTACGTACCTACTAAATAGTGGTTACACTAAAATAAATCACAAACAATTAGCATAGAGCACTTCAATGTAATCGGAAACATATTTAACATGTCTTTAATGTACTGAATTTGATGTGTCGTTGGCATTTTCAAGATATGGCCTGCCATTAAGCCTTTGTTGCAGCATTATCCACCAATAGAGCACACGTTTGCCTTCTTCTCATTGGATGAACAGCTACATATCTGCTCCCATTATAAAATGTGCCATTCTTATTCCTCCACTGTGAGCATACAGTAAAAACAGCTGATGTTCAAACTGTCAATAATGCTAACTCTGTTATGTTGCCAGTGATGGCATTCTAGGGGCGGAGGGTGCCCCTTTAAGGCATGGATTGACACCTTCCAGGGCAGCCATAATTTTCTATCAAAATGTCAATGCAACTTCAAACTACCCATGAAGGTTGATGGAGGAATGTCAGAACAGAAGCATCTGAGCACATTACTGCTGGGTGACAGTGAAGAGTAGAATCTAAAGGTAATGACATAAACAACCAATAGGCCCTACTATAATCTGCTCATCAGGTTTTTAGTATCTACTGTATTGTTTTTATGCTCAAAGATAATCACTTTAATGGATACTGTTTCACTCTAGTCACTAGGTGCCAGCTATGCTGAAGCCACACAGAAGGGCAATGCTGGGTAGACAATATAGGCTGATGAAAGCCCCCTGTGATGGTGCTGGATTGAGGACACCAGCCAATTAAAGCATCAAGGGCAGTTCCTGAGTGAATGACTCGGCCAGACAATGATATGACACAGAGGCACTCATAGAGGCCTAGCAAGGGATAGAAGCCAAGCATGAGATGGCACTGGATTCATCAGCCTGACAGAGAGTAGGTTTGGGTTCTGGTACACCTATATATGATCCTGGTCATCTAGTACAGTACAATCAACTATTCCTTATTTGGAGCAAACTTCTTCTCCGTCCATATATTTATTTAATTGTTTTCACCTTCTGAACTTGAGGTACCTGTGTTCAGAAATCTCAGTCGCCCTGGCTTCTTTTTGACATTTTTGAATATGTGTATTCTTGGTGTTTACAATAATATGTTGTAATAATAAAATATGCAGAAAACTGGCAATAAGGACAGGAGATAGCTTTAAAAGGTCAGAAGGCTTCATTACATGGTAGGCAGTAATGGATTACTGACACCGGTGGTAAGGGCACCGGTGCCGGTAATCCCTTACCCCCCTACTACAAGGTCCCTTAGCGGGTCTCGTATTCAGCAGGCGTTATGGAAGGGACCCGTTGAGGGACTTAAGAGCGAATAACGGTAACGCAAATTGCGGTACCGTTATTAGCTCCATCCCCATTCCCATTGAGCCCTATTGGGACTCGAATGGGAATGGGGAATGGGTCCCGGGATGGGGACTTACTGGGTCCTCCAAGGTCGGAATGACCTGGTAAGTCCCTATTCCGGGAACACGGACCCGGAATGCGGTAAGGGGGTAGCCATGGCACTAATAGAGCCATGACTACCGCCTACCGTGTAATGAGGCCCAGAGTCTTTAATGCAAGACACTCAGATCTACCATTTTGAAGTAAATACAAGAACAGAGGTAGATAGGTGCAGCAGTCAAAGAGAGACACGGGTCAAGCTTCACACAGTGGTGGCAGATACAACTGACTTAACTGGAATCTGCTCTAAGATAACGCCTTTTTGCAATCTGCACTTTATAAATACCAAAGTTGCATAGATAGATAGATAGATTAGATAGATAGATAGATAGATAGATAGATAGATAGATAGATAGATAGATAGATAGATAGATAGATAGAAAGAGGCAATGAATACAGAGGTAAAATATGAACATGGGTACTCCATGACAAAACATACACCTGTCAGCCAAGGGTACCATAGGCAACAGCAGACAAGCATGACAGCAGGATACACCATACCTTACTCCCTAAAACAGTAAAGAAAGGAGGACAGTCAGAGAAGACAGCGAAGCAGGGGGTTAAGGCTTGCATACAAGGACCATACCACCTGCAATATAGCATGGTAGGAGGCCATAGAAGGCAATACCATTGTTCTTTGTCAATCAAAACAAGTATGACCTTATAGACAGAAGGATCAGAGAAAGAGTCACAGTAGGTGCATACAAAATCGAGTGTCTTCATCACAGTGAGGAAAGACAACTCACACAAGGTCGCACATGAAAGCACAGCATGTCACAGTGGGAAGTTCGCCAATACAGAAACATGTTGATGAAGAAGACCAGGAAAAAGAAAGGAGGAAGTGAGTTTTCCCCTTAAGGATGCCACAAGGAAAAATGAATGCAGATGTTGAAACATGCATAACATCACATTGCAGATGGCAATTCATACAAAAATAAAGCAGTACAAGAGCATGAAATGCTAAAACAGTGCAACACATAGACTACCGATCTGAGCTATGAATGAGGTAATCAGTTGGACATTACTAAGTATTATTTGATTAAATGGAGTGCTCTTTATTGAATTAAATATACATTCAGAATGGCTTTACACTGAAATATCAGGCAACTAAAGTTAAAAATAACAAACGCAATAGGACAACAAAACATGTTATGTTGGAAGTTTTACTGAAAATGTAATTAGCTAATGCACAGGACGTTCTGTATGAAGCTGTCGTGTGAAAGTGATCATACATATTTATAAAAACTTGAATTTTAGCATTCACTAGAGAAATGAGACACAGAAAGCTAATACAGATCACATGAGAGGTCTACTATAAATATGAACAGAACACAGATGTTGCCAGATTGTCATTATGATTAAAAGTAACGTACATGTTATCTTTTTGTTATATGGCACACAATATACCTCTTGTAGATTACGTTTACAAGCCTAATCCTAGAATTCTCTCTCGGCTGACACTGCACGATTATGCAAAAGTCAGCACTTATGAAATCAGGGATACCCAGATGCATTTTCCATACATTTTATGAAGGCATTAAAAACGCGAATGGCATAGAGAATCCAAGATGATAACTCAACCAGAGGGGATGTGATACATGCGCTCCACCAGCTGGGCTTCATTTTAATAGCCCAACATCCCCACAACTTGGTATTTTCTGTACCAGTGAAGCGATAATGCTCCCAGAGTTACAGCATTCATTTTGGGCACCACAGAGACTTGCAGATCGGGAACCCGCGGTGGTTGCGGCAGGAAAGTGAAGCTTCTATTAAAGCTGGTGGAAAGGCTGGCCAGACATAGAGGGTGTGCAACGATAGAGTGTAATGGGGATGGGAGCAGCTGGGTTTTGTGTACTCATGTTGGGAAGGTTCCTCAGTATTAGAAGTTTGAGGTGTTCTGAAAGCGGAAAAGTGTTGATGTGCTGCTTCTGCAAGAAAAAACATATTAGAAAGCAAGAGAGGCACCTGATTAGGCGGAATTCATATTCTCTGACGATTCAAGCCAATGCACTTTAAAATGAGAGTGGGTGTCTCTAGAGCTTTTAATAATACTTTGAATATTCAAGATCAGAATGTGCTAATAGACCCGGAGGGTAGGTATGCAATGGTGCATATTAATATAGATCAATCCCCCTATACAATGGTGTCTGCCTATGCACCTAAATATGGCCAGTATGTTTTTTTTGTGGAAGGTCTTGACGCATTTAGACCATTTTGCGGTTGGGGACATTGTGTTTACTGGGGATTTTCACATGGCATGGGTCCCCCAAGAAGATACGAGTGCAGGTGAGCAGAAGGGTACGCCTGCCCCTACAGGCCACTTGCTGCAGAAATGCAACCTTTTAGCCCTTCGAGACACGTGGAGAGTTCTAAGGGGTAGTGACAGGGGATACATGTATTTCTCACATGTCCACAGTTCCATGTCAAGAATTCATTATATCTGGGTCTCAACTACTTTAATGGGCAGGGTGAGGAATGTGGAACTGGAGTCTATTCACCTATCGGATCATGCACCTATCACAGTGTCAAAATTGAAATACTTGGTAAAGGGAATGGCCTCTGGTGATGGAAGTTCCACTATGGTCTAGTGAAAGATCCATTTATTGCAAAGGTTGTCATAGAAGAGATATATACATATTTTGTAGAGATTGATGCACCGAGATTCGGAGGGACACGTTATGGGACTCCTTTAAGGTGGCCATTCGGTGCTAACTAATAGCAGCCAGGAGGGAAAGGCAATGGGGTAAAACTGAAAACTTTCTGGAAGAACAATTGAAGGAAATTATGGTAGCTTTGACTAAGAAAACTTCAAAATCTCTGCAATTATCGGTTAGGTCCATTCAAGGCCAATGTAACATAGTTTGCACAAGGCATGCAGAAATCTCCTTGCTATTTGCAAAACAATAATATTAGATTTGTGCTAATGAAGCAGTTTGACAACACTTAACATTAACAAACAAGCTTGGGTCATGGTTACGGGCACAGTGGCCATTGTGAATACATTTGCAGAATACCATGGGGCCAAATATACATCAGTGGTCCGGTCAACTTCCTTACAGACAATATAACTCAATCGTCTTCCCTTGCCAGAATTAACGGTAGTGGATCGATAGAAACTAGAAGCGGAAATCTCTGAGGAAGAAACAGCAAGGGCAATATAATTTCTTACTATTAACAAAGTGCTGGGCATGGGCTGTTATACAACCAGACTTTGTTCTACAGAAAATATTAATCAGGATCAATCCCATGTCTGACCAAATTATCTAATTCCATTAAGGCGTAGGGGGAAATCTATCCCTCAATGGAGGAGGATAAGGTTGTCATCATTTCGAAGCCTCAGACAGATTTGACAAGCCATGGGTCTTATAGACCCATAGCCTTAATTAAAACTGATATGAAGTGGCAGGCTAAAATATTAGTGGACCCTGATTCTTTCTAAGCCGACTACACCAGATCAGTATGGTTTCATTCCTGATCTATAAATGTTTGATAATATAGAACACCTATGTCATTGTATAGAGGAAATATCAATATTGAAGATTCCAGCTATTTTGCCATTGTTATACGCTGAAACAGTATTTGACTGGGTTGAATGGTTATTCCTTTTTCCACACGCTTGAACACATGGGTTTTGGGGTAAGTTTTTTTTAAAATATGGTTCAGGCGAATAATAGGTTCCTTCCATGAAATTATCAATTCATGAACAGCTATCTAGACAAATTCCTCTTATTTGTGGGATAGAACAGGGATGCCCACTCTCTCCCCTACTATTTGCTATATATTTGTAACCTTTTTTAGCTGAGATCCAGACGACTAAGGCTATCAAGGGGATAGACTTTGGGGGAGAGGAGCATAAAGTCATTGCATTAGCAGATAACATGTTGGTAGCTCTGACCATACTTGAGGCATCCCTAAAGGCTTTAATTAAAGAAGTGGATGATGGTGGGGCCTTAGTGGGGCTTAAAATAAATTTACAGTCAGATATTCTTGATCTGGCGGTGGGGAAAAACACATGTTCTCTATTTAAACAGGGCCCTGACTTCATGAGGGCAAAAGGAACAATAAGATACCTAGGGGTGAATATAACAAATACACATGCTCTATTATGTGTGGAAAATTATTAAAGTCAGTTACTGTGGAACTGCGGAAATGGAATAGTCTCATCATCTCTTGGTTAGGTCACATTGCCACAATAAAGATGGTAGTTCTCCCAAGAGTTATTTATTACTTACGGCTTTATTCCTACAAGTCCCCATATAATTGTTTCTGTCCTTGAATAGGGTGGTGACAAAGAGATCTTGCATAGCCCTCAATGGTAAATGTGTGCCCGTAGGGGAGGTCTGTGCCTTCCAAATTTTAGAAAATACTATAAAGCTGCTCAGCTTTAGGTTATTAGGGAATGTTATCAGGGGATTGATCCAAAAGCTGGGTAAAAATGTATAGGGCCATAGCGCGGAATTCTCTAGGAGGGATATTATGGATAGTTAGTGGGAGCAACCTCTGAATGTCAAATTTAGGAGCGTTATTTCTTGATGCATCAATGTCTGGGATAGATTAGTGCCACAAGGGCATCTTTCAATGCATGTGGCTCCCTTCACCCCATTACTTGGGAATCCCAAGTTCTCTCCTGGAATGGCGTAAGGGGCATTTGGACTGTGGCATTGGCCAGGATGTCTAATGTTGAGGGACATGATGAAAGGGACAGTGGTTAAAACATTTGAGGATTGCAAACAGATATTTCAGGTGAAGGTGGGAGAAAGCCTGCAATTTTCACAGCTTCAGCATTGTCTATCAAACACCAAAGAGAAGGTGGCTGCCTCCAAAGAGATTACAGTGTTTTAAAACTGTATGATCACCCAAACCAGAGAGAAAAATCTAATATCGTTATTATATAAAATGTTGGTAGAGGAAGGTTCACAATCAAATTGGGCATACATAAAAAATGGGAAGCATTGCTTGGGAGAGAACGTCTGTAGGAGCATGTGGATGTTATAAGGGGTGTTATACCCAAATGGACCCAGTTGATACAGATCAGGGTAGCCTGGTATAAAATCATGTGGCAATGACATTACATCCCCAAAGTACTACATAAGATCTATCCCAATACATCACCACTTTCTTGGAGCAGATGTTTGGCGAGAGGGGATTGGGTACATGTGTGGTGGAGTTGCCCGGTCCTTAAGTCCTTTGGGCATGATATTAATGTGCATCTAAGTGAACTGTTCACTACCGACAAAGTGTTGGGCATCAGAGAGTGGATTTTGTTGCTGGTGGATGCAAAACTCAACCTACCCTCTAAAGCGCACATGAAAGTCTTTATGATCCCCCTTATAGACGCATGGCTATACATAGTCCAAAAGTGGAAACAAGAGTATTTAATTGTCTTCAAAAAGTCTGGCACTTTTTGGCAAGGGAATGGGCTACTTGCACTGTTCAGTGGGATTCCATGGCATTTAAGAATGACTGCGGATTCATTCTTTCTTTTCTACAAAGTGACTATATGATTCTCTGGTGCCCTCACAGACTTAAAATTTTGGACATACTATTGACCTCATTGGCTTTGATGATGTGTTGGGACAAAATAAATGTGTAATCCTCTAATGTTGACAGGGGGTCAAAAGGGGGATGTTTTCCTTTCTATATGTAAACCAGAAAATTGCCATAAAACAACTTTAAAAAAGGCGACTGGCACGTCAGTCTTTACTATAAGAGAAATGCATTGTTTCCAAATTACAAAAAAAAAAAAATGAATATGAGTTATATATTGGGGATTCAGCCAAATCCATTGGAGTGCATTTGTAAGATAAACAGAAGGTCCACATATTTAGGTGATGATGGACCAGTACGTTAATTCTTAGAAAGAGTGGCCTAGCGCAGGACATCCACCGCCGACCGTAAAGAGTATGAATCTGTAGGACGCGTGATCATCAGTGTCAATAACACAGCCTATTAAAATCATTCCTTCTTTAAAGACAGCAAATCGTTCAATGGTATTGATTTGGAAAATTGCCAAATATAAATCAGTACAGATAGTATGGTACAATTTAAACTTTAAAATGTTCAACAAAAGATATGCATTCAATTAGACTGTAAGAAATTAATTTTCATATGAAACTTTAAAACACGTGTCTGTTTTAAAAAGTATAGACACAGCTGAATTTAGGGGAAAACTTAAAACAAGTGCATGTACATGTATGTATGAAAACATATGAATTAGGCATACATTCACATACTTCAATAACATTGTTATGTATACAGTGAGAGAAACATAAAGAATTATGAATAGATAATTTGTATTAAAAGCATATGTCCATAGTGGGAAAAGTAAGAACAATTAATATTTCACTAAATTTGATTCCTCATTCTTGAGGGGAGGGCTATCTCGTTCATAACGCAACCTCTTACATAACAGAGAGTTCAATGGGCCGAAGAAAACAACGATGGGGGCAAGAGGGTGTTATTCAATGAAGGGAACCCATTAATGGCTCTGTCCAATTCAATACTCGATTTCAAACAATGTTGCATGGGTGGAGCTTCCTAGGTATTCAAGCACAAACACAAAGGAAGAAGGGATCATATAGGGAAAGCAGAGAAGAAAGAGAGCCTGTTGCACAGGAGAACAGATGTGTGGGACTCAAACAGGAAGTAGCTGATGGAAAACCTCTGTAAAATAGCATTTTCCACAGGGTACTGAATGCAGAAGCATATGCCAGGGCAGATACGGATTAGATGAGAGAGATATTGGGAGCAGGTTGACAGATGGAAAGTAATAACTGAAGCTGCTTGATGTTCCTACCTATCCTGGTCATTTGAAAGATAAACCAATCTTGATTACTGTGATGCCAGAATAGAAAAATGTCTCAATAATTAATGATATCCCAATAAGAGGTGTCTGGGGAACCTACATTACAAGGCATGTCACAAAAGAGGGACTATAATGCAAGCTGTATGTCCTTTGTGACTTACAATTAAAAATCAAACCCTAGGTATCATCAATGCATTAGGGAAACACTTGTGTATAGGCGTGTTATAAATGCCATAATATATCATATCATATCAAGGAATACCTTCTGCCATTCGTGAACCCTGGTTGGTTTAAACATCCCAAATTGAAATGTGGAACACCAAGAATTTGTATTGGTGTCTGCATTGCCAATCAAATCATTGAAATCTTTTCTTTAAACTAACACATGGGACTGGGTTGTTCAGAGGGTCAATCTGATTCCTAGAGAATAGGGAGAGAGTTTGGTGCTACTGTGGCAACATTCAAAATAGAAAAAAAAAATCCTAAACCCCAAACTTTAAATACATTGTGAAAAGGTCAACCACAAAAAACAGTTCAATGCTTTCAATGCCCACAATATGAAGTAATAGTGTTTGACTGATAGTATTGAAGGTGTAAGAATGATTTCAGTCCAAGAATAGGAGAACCACATGTTTTTTTTTTTCTGATGCCAATACTAGTCAATGTTTTCATAGAAAAGTAATGCAAGTATTTGTTTCCAATTTGATTGCTAGAACTGCTTGAGGGGAAGGTGGGGTTCAGGTAAACAAAGTTAATTCTGTATTGAAGATTGAGAGAACTAACTTGTATAACAATCAAGATCACATTTTGAATCTGCTTGTAGAGTATATTATATAATTATCTATAATATTCTTTCGTATTTGCTTTTCTATGTATTGATATTATTTAGAAAACAGCAACAGGTCACATGTTTCTGTTTGTAGATAAGTGGTATTTATTTAAGTGATATATTTCTGGATATAACCCCAAATTTAAAAAAAAAATATGTGACCACTTTTAATGCCTTCAATTATTGTTTAAAATAAAACATACAGATTTGTAAAATAAAAACACTTTCTTGTCCCAAACTTGTGGGTTGGAATTGTTGTGGGTGGGTGTATATGATTAGGGATGACAGAATACATAGAAGATGTTTGCTGCCATATGCCAATAGCAATGTGTAGTAATGTTAACAATGATCAAGAACTGAGGACCTACAAAGAGAACAGTGTTTGGGATCAGTCATCCTCAATCTCATAATTCTTTTTTTGGAATTGACATGATCTACAGTTAAGAGAGTAGTATTTTAGTAGAAACTCAAAAGGAACAGGTTGGATTGTGATAGGTAATGACTGTGATAGGTGGACAAACAACACATACAGCTGAAATGAGACCTGTAAAATGAAAATGGACATAAACACAAAATAGTGCCAATGCTGTTGGGGTCAGTTTTTGACACTTTGAAGACAATAGCTGAGAGAGGTCAAAATGCTTTGGGATGCATATGCTCAGAAACATTCAGGGTGTAGACTATTGTGTGATGCAGTTAGACCAGTGGGGCTGCCCTGACAATGTGATAAACTTAAACCCCAAAAAAACGACAACGACAACAAGGAGAAGGACCATCTAAAACTGGAGGATCACAATATCCTGTAGAGTAGGAGCTGTAGGCCATGGGAGAATGCATTTTGGGTGGCTGTCATCATGTCACGCAGTTGGCATGAGATGTGTAAGTGAATGCTGCTATGACCTACAGGAAAAGACCTCAATAATTATGAAACACTGCACAAGGATTCAGTATTGTCCTTATATTGAACAACATTATGAGGCATACACGTAAACTGCATGAATGAAGGGACACTACCTGAGATCAGTGCAGTGCACAGGGGGAGAGTCCTGAGTATCTGCATGTGATGCATATCATGGGCATGAACAGAGTGGGTTTGTAATCTGGTGGGAAAGTCTGCACTAGTGTGCTGCCAGGAGAGATGGTTCTTCTTTATGAAGACAGTGGCACCATGGGAAGCAACACAGCAGTGGGGGGTACATGTTCACAGGGATACAAGGTTTAGGCTATGATGTGTTGCAGTCATGCTAGTGGGGCTGGGCCTGACAAGATTGTCAGTTTAATCCACAAATGATGCCTTGGAGTGTCCGAGTGTGGGCTGAGGGCTAGTGGAGGCAGACGTTTGGCTAACTGGGGTGACATTATAAAGAAGGTATGAGCTGTGTATGTGGAGACCCTTTTGTGTCAGAGGAAATAATTCCATGGGGTTCCATATATTTAACAAAATCATGGGGCATGCAAGGAGGGTGCAAGAACATGTGAGGCTCTGTAACAGGAAAGACCCCAAGGCACAATGCAAGGGGTACAATCCTGTGGAGCACAAGTAAGGTAGTCTAAGCACCAGCTGAGAGCAGTGCAGTACACAGGGAGAAAGTAATGATTATCTTTATTTGATACATAGCAAGAGAGAGCCATGTCCTGGTGGAGTATTCTGCATCAGTATACAATACTGCAAATGCATGCATCAATAGCTAAGGTCCCTAGAAGACATTCAGCTGTGCGGAAAGTTAAAAGATAGGTGGCATGAACTCACTGTAGGACACTCTGTTGGTCAAGCTTCAGAAGGCTCTTAATGTGTAGCACAGGTGACATAGGTACTGTAAGGTTATTTAGCGTGTTACAGCTCAGAGTACAGCACAGAGTACAGCACTACTGCACAGGATAAATGTGTAGCATGTTTTTTTATGCAGCACCACTGCATGGGTTTGGTGCATTGCTATGATGCAGTTGTTTCAAGCTATGTGTTGCCAGTGTTACATGGACATATAAGTAAGGGCAGGTTATTCAGTCAAAAACGATTTTTATATATAAAATGCAAATACATTTTTCACAGTTAAAAGCACACATCTGTACCTTCAAAATGCACACCAATTCTCACCTGAAATGCTTATGTTGCAAGAGACACATTTGGTAATTAACAAACAAATCTCACTAACAAGACTAATAATTATATCCCATTAATAAAAGAATGTGTCTTCACTGCAAAAAGAGGCAGACTCTGAAAATCAGTTTTAAACACACACAAGTTTTTTTTGTTTTTTGTTTTTCTTTGCCTTTCTGTGCTCTGTCCACAGTAACTGCAGGAAGCAAAGACTTTGAATAAGCAGGAAATCAGCTTGTTACAGTTGCAACTGTACAAGAAGAACCATTGTTAAAAGTAGGAGGATAGAACATGATTGATTCTGATTGGAGAACGTCACATCAAGCATCATGTTAGAGGCTGTGACTAGTGCTTTGCTGCAGAATCTGGGGGAAGAAAGGCTGAGACATCTTGACACAGCTGGAAGAAGGACGGGGCTGACAGCTGGGGATGCCTGATTCCTAAAGCAGATTCAACTTGGTTGCAGAGACTGGCTTTTCCAGTCAACAAGTCCCAGTTCGAGTGACAGCAGATGCTTGTCCTTGCTGGGTGAACCCCTCCAGAAGGCGAACAGCCAAAGAAGTTACATGCTGAATAAGCCTGGTAATTATCTCGCTGAGGTGTGGGGGCTGAGTGGGTACGAGAATATTCAGTCAGTGTAGGAAAGGAGATTCCTGTGCTTTACTCACGTGTTTAATGTTGCAAATTGAATTCTTGTCTCCGCCACTCTCTTTTCAGTGTATCACAAATAATGCTGTTAGTGTGCTATTTCATTTATTTCTGTAAAGAGTGAGATCTTGTTTAAATGCAACTTTTATAATACACAAAAATATCTGAAAGCAGACGGGTGGTGTGTTTTATATTTACCAATACAGTGCTGATGATGTGGGGAGATGTTTAGACAGTGTAATTGTCATTTTCAAGGTAGCTAAACATAAGATTCGGCTGCAGTTGTGTGCACAATGTCATTCAGTATGAGCAATTATAACTAACTGTGTGTGTTGTAGTCTGCCGGAGGTCTATGAGTCGGCAGAAAGGGAGGCCCGGGACATAGTTCACTACCGTATATAAGATAGTGAAAAATACCACATGATAGCTCACTGCCGTAGATAAGACAGAGAGAAATTGCCCATGATGGCACACTAAAAATGAAAATGTGGTGTTCCTGAAATGCAAGCCTAAGGTCTCTCTAGTGATTACACGAAAAATCTAAACACAACTAAGGGGTTCTGGATATTGGGGCCACAAATAAAACAAAGGAATTATGCTCACCAAAATACCACCAATAACGCATACCAACCTCGCATACCAACCATGCATGTCTGTGTGCTGAAATAATGCATGTCCACTGTATTATTGTTGTACATGGCCCAATCTGAATACAAGGAGTGATTGTTGCTAAATTATTTTTCGGAGGTAAGAAAATACCGTCAGGCCGCAAATACCCAACATATTTATGGTGCGTTGGAGGCCGGGAAAGTGATGATAGAGTACCTACTGGGCGTGGCAAGCGTGTCTCACACTGCCATTTGCACATTAAAGGGAACCCATTTTATAATAGCAGTGTGCCACTAAAAACGAATTTCAGAATGTCACAAAGGGAAACCACATTCTCAGATCTAGTGCAATATGTAGAGGCAAAGTTGTTTGCACATGGAAATTGGTCGTCGAATATCACGTTAGATTGGCGTGAACGCATTAAGGGTGAGGTGCAGAAAGAAAAATTAGACATTATTTTTGCAGAAGGCAGCATAATTCAGGTCTGCCTTACAAGATTATTGAATGCAGCCGATAAAAGTGCAGAGAAAGACTGTTTAATACGGCTATGCGGCAAAATATGGTTTATTTTAAACAAGTCCCTGCGAATGCAAGAGAATGATACTCAGCTAATTAACAGGTTAAAGACTGAATTAGATGGGGCAAGTAAAAATCAGGATATGTTGAGAGCAGAATTGGATGTATGCCAAAAAGACATGCAATTAAAATGCAGAGACTTTGATACTCAGTTATCCACAAGCAAGAAACAATTTGAGGATAGTGAGCAAGAATTGGTACACTTAAAAGCCTTAGTGGACCACAATAGACAGGATAAAGATGAGGTTGTTTCAGAAATGCAGATTTTACAAAAGGAACATTGTGAAACAGAATGTGATCTCCAGAGTGCAGAACAAGAAATTATTAAAATGATTCAAGAAAGAGACAAGAGAAATAAAGAGTTCAATGAATGCCAAATGCAGATGTGCGACATGCAGGAGGTGATTAATAAGATGAGTGATGAAAACAACTATTTGCAAGATGAAGTCAACAGACTCCTTAAAAAGTGTGAGGACTTAGAACAGCAAATGTGCATTCCCAGGTCCCAGGAGAGGCGGCAGGGTACCACATTCAATGGAGTGGAGGTGAATTCTAGTTCTGCCCAAAGAGCTAGTGCTCCAGTGACTGGGCCGGTGACTGAACTTGATTGCAGCATCTTTGGGGGATTTGATACTCCCATTGGGGGCAGCCACCAATCTCATACACCTGAAAACAGGATTGAATCATAAAGTAGTGCAATTCCATGCATTGCAACAAGTAGCCCCATAAAAATAATGAAATCCATTAAAGCCCTGATCAAACCATTTAAAAAGGGAGGTGAATGCTGCATTGAGGATCACTTAGAAGCGGTGCATGACATTTTTAAAGCACTCCAGATACCTAAAGAACAGTACAGACAATATTTTCATTTAACTTTAGATGCCCGACAGCCAGCATCATTAGGGGATTAAATGAACAGCAGAATATGACATGGGTGGAGTTTGAAAAAGAAATTAGGCGTCATTTTTCTCCTTTTCAGTCATTGCAGGAGGCAAAGAAAGTCGCTTACACAATCACTGCTGGACCTAATACATCCCCTCGCCAATTTTTACAAGACTTAAAAAGAGCATTTTCTAGCTTTGATGTATCTTTTGACCCAAATTCCAATGAGTTTAAAACTGCATACTTCTATAGGCTACAGAAAGACATCATATCCCAATTGGTCCGTGAATTTGACCGTGACAAGTCCCTTGAATGGATTGTACATCAAAGCCCAAAACTATATGAGGTACTCTATTGTCAGGGTAGAGAAAGTGATAAAATGAAAGATACTAGACCTAAATCTAAAGAACCCTCAGCCACAGTAATGGAAATCAGGTCAGCCAAAATGTCCCTTGAGTCTGCTCAAAGCCAAGGTAAAAATAATGTGACACCTGAACAAAGGGGTAATCAACAAAGATCACCCTTTCCTGTACCAATGTTCCAATCACATGATCCTAGTAATAGGGAGAGCTACATCAGCCCTAGGTATTTAGGGGACAGACCCCGGGTAGGATATCGGCCTGATATGGCAGGTATGAACAATAACCAGAGACAAAATCAAGATCAAAGAAATGATGGTCCCTACCAGTCATTGGGGACACAGAGCAGATTTGATCCCAACACCATGATATATGGTAATCAGGATAGACACCGATATGTGGATCGATTTACTGATAATGGAAATCAATATAGGGGCCAGTGCCCACATTCTGAGAGACAGGACATGAGGCAAAACATGAACTACAATCCACGTCAGTGCAATGATTCCCCACCAGGGGACTATGATCAAAGGATGGGTGCACCCCGCTCCCCTCCACAAATGAATCAAGAGTTCAGAAACCATCCCAACAGACATCAATCACATGAGAGGTATCAGAATAGATCCAATCAGGGGGAAAACAACCAATATCGACCTAGGCCACAGAAAGAGGATTCTAGAGAGATGGAAAGGTTCCTGTGCCTTGAGGCCCAAGTGAAAATGTTAGCTGAGCAAATAGGAAAGCTCTATACAGCACATAAACAACCATCTAAAGAGGGGGCTTATGGCCCTAGCAATGACCGGGGGGCTTCTGATAAGTGACTAAGTACTTATGACACCTGCAGTGCCAAAAAGACAGATTGCCCTGATGTAATATTGCATAATGACTCTGAGATGCCTAATGATTTAAAAGTGAAAGCACCAATAAATGAACATCTAACAGAAAATGCAAATACTTCTAAAAAAGAGGTACGGTTTAACCTAGAACTAAATCAAACATTGAAGATTTGTGCAAATAAAAAAGAAACACCTGGAATTCCAAAAGAGCAAAGCGACAGATTTAAGAAAAATGACTCATGCATGAGGAATACCAGTGAACAGGGAGTAAGTGGGGATGCTATAGCTCCTTCCCTGGGCAAGCAAAACAATGACCAAACACAGGTAGAAAAAGGAAATACTCAAAAGGAGGGTACGGGTCAATCACCTGAAGAATTCTTTGAGCCACATATTTTTGAAGAGGCTGAAAGGGCTGGTATCACACTAAACGATCACAAATGCACAGAATTAAACAATGACAAATTGCTGAATGATGTTGTTACACATGTTCAGTTGGAAGGTTGTAATGTGGTCTCTGATGTTACCCAGATGGATGGGCGAACAGTGGACACACTCCAAAAAACCTCTGATCATGGAGAAATGAATAAAGTCTCTCGCGCAGAAATGGGTAAAAAGGACGGAAAAATGTCTTTCCATTTACCAATGTGCTTAGCCAAAAGTGAAAAAGGCCTGAGAAAGGTGAGCCCTGAAATCAGTAAGAATTCACACTTCTTATGTGTATTAGAGGAAGTTGAGGACAGATATTATGCACTCATCACTGTAGAAGAAAAATGCCACGCATTTGCTATGATTGACACTGGCGCACAGGCCACAATTATGTCCAAGGAGCTGGTAAAGAGTATCAATGAAGGGAGACCCCCACAGAGTCAGATCACGGTGAAGGAAAATCAAGGTCCAGTGCATAACTTTAATGGGGAGGAGGTACCCATCATAGGTGTAACTGAGGTTGACATAAAAATAGGAAAGCACAGAATGAAACAAGAGGTATTGATCACATCTATTAGTGAAATTCCATTTTTGATGGGGACAGATTGCCTGAAAATATTGTCTCCTCTCATAGATGGGGTGAATGGAGTGCTGTGGTCCTTAACCAAAAAAACATTGAGGCCTAAGAAACTAAAATCACAAAACAGCAACATAAATGAATGTCACACCGTTGCCTAAACAAATGATGCTGTGGAGGTATATCTCCAGAATAGATGCATAACTAGTGTCACTGTTATATTAATGTGTCAAGACAAAATGCAGAGCGACAATGAAGGACTACCTCTACAAATCTACTTGGACCCAAGGAAAAATTGGCAGACTGCCATAGATGAGCACACATTATATTTTTATTTAAAAGAGAAAACAATCAAACAGAATATTGCTTCTAAAACAGATTCAGAAAAAAACACATTACCACTCTTGCTGGAATACACATGGAAGATGAGCAACCATGGGTTCATGTTGGTATAAATGACTGTTTTAAAACAATAAAAGCCACTTTAGCGCTTGAACAGGAGAGGAGCTTCATTAATGAGAAATTGTTGCAAAAAATAATGGAGAGGGAGGAAATCCCGAAATTTAGGATTAAAAACCAATATGTCTCTGGTTTGGACAGTCCAGACTTTGAAAACCGAATTGCAGGCAGATGCATGCTTAAAATGAGCATTGGGCAGAAAACAATTTACCATAATGTATGGATAGTGAGTGGAGCACAAAATGAATTTTACATGGGCAATGACATCATGCACAGAATGTGTATGGTGTTAGATTTCCTTAATCAAAAAATATGGTCACGCCTAGGTGGCACGGCACCTGAATTTGAAGACAAAAGAAGGGCTTATCATTGTGCATAACTGGTTCCTAATGCAATCGAATTACAAATGAGGAAAGATACTATTATTCCTGCATTTACAAAACAGTTTGCAATAACACTGAAATGCAAAAATGGACAGCAGATGAAAGATTCTGATGCATTTGTATGTCTGAATGAATCCGTAAAACAACAAGGCCTGGATTATAAATACACTCCATTGGTAGATATTGGTGAAGGATCTGTAAAAATTATGGTAAATAATAAAGGTTGTCAGGATATTCATTTAGAGGAAAACTCCCCATTAGGAATGGCCATACAAAAATCACATTATACGGCAGATTTAAATAACATGGTGATTGGAAATATCCCTGAAAAGTATGTAGATGACAAGGGTGAGTTGCCAGAACACCTGGACTCTCAGCCCAAAAGAATATTTAAAATTCATTCTGTGTATCCTTATGATTCAAATGAGACAGTGTGCTGCCATCAAGAAGATTGCATAATATTTAATTTAAATGAAAATGAAACAGAAAATCAGCCCATTGGACTGGAAGCTGATATGCCAAAATATTTAAAAGTGGCAGCTTTACAAAAAGACACAGCCACACAGTTAGAGGAAAGCGCCGAGATTCCCTTACCAGAAGATTTTCCAGAATTTTCCAAAATGGTAGAAGAGCAGGTCTCCTTAGCAGATGCGTGTGACAGCGATAAGGATAGAAACAATCTGAGGGAGATATTTATGGAGTTTAAGGATGTATTTGCAAAAGATGCTTATGATTGTGGTTTAACTGATTTATATGTGGCCACGCTACCAGAAGGGTGTAGCAGAAGTCCAGTGTTTGTACGCCAGTATAGACTACCGCTGGCATGTTTAGAGTCATTGGCAGAGATTATTAAAAATGTGGAATCGCAGGGAATCATCAGGCCCATTCATAGCACATCCAATACACCTATTTTAGGTGTGTTAAAGCCAAATGGTCAATGGCAGCTATGTGCAGACTTGAGAGAGTTAAATAAAAGAGTACCAGTGTCCAGATGGACATTGCCATTCATTGATCAGGGCTTAGCTCAAGTACATGGTTCAAAAGTGTTTACCACATTAGATCTAACCTCTGGATATTGGTGCGTGCCATTGGCAGAGGAGGTACAGAATTTATTTTCCTTTACATTTGACAGGACTCAATACGCCTGGCTTAGAACGCTGTTCGGGTACATCAATAGTGGGAGTAAATTTGGCATATTTTTGAGAAAGGCCATGCCTGATGCAGCGGAAAGAGGAACCATAGTTTACGTGGATGATGTCTTGATAATAAATGAAGGCCTGAAAAGCCATTTTGATGAAATAAGACATGTGCTTGGCCAATTGCAGAAAGCAGGCGCCAAATTATCTTTGCAAAAAGCACAATGGTGCAAGAAAAAAGTGAACTTTCTAGGCCATGAAGTGACTGAACATGGGCTAAATCCACAAAAGAAAAAAATAGAGGCCATACAAAAACTAAAGGACCCTAAAAATGTGAAAGAGGTAAAAAGTTTATTAGGGATGACAGGCTATAACAGAAAATTCATTGGAAATTATGCTGAAATCACTCAACCATTGACTAAACTGCTTAAATTGAATACTCCCTGGAAATGGTAAAAAGAGCAGTCTGAGGCAGTGGCTAAACTGAAGGAATGTCTGGTAAAGGCACCATGTTTAGCATATCCCATAAAAGGTAGGGATTTCTTTATAGAAATAGGTTTTTCTGAACATTGTATGTCAGCAGTGTTATCACAAAAACATGATTTGAATCACAAAACAATTGCCTATGCAAGTAAGGCATTTTCCCAAGTTGAAATGAAATTTAATGAATGTGAAAAGGCCCTATTAACCACTGTGTGGGCGCTACAACATTTCCGCCCCATTGTTCAGGGAGAAAAGGTGATTATTGAAACAAATCATCAACCTTTGCAGTTTTTAGAGAGTAAAAGAATTAGGTCAGGTAATCTAGCGCAGTCCAGAATCACTTCATGGACGCTGGCATTACAAGGTTTTCCTGTAGAAGTGAGATATGGACAAAATAAAAAGAGCCCAATTGCTCAAGGGTTAGCTGACTTACATGACTGCGCAGCTGAACAAATACCAAATGAAATGGAGGTGGTTCCTAATTGGCAGGAATTTGAACAATCACCACACAAAGCTTTTGATGAAAAAACATGCAAGGATTTGCCAACTGTATATGTGGATGGTTGTGCTTTTCACATTGAAAATGACAGTAATAAACAATTAATAGGAATAGGAAATGTCTGGTTGAAATGTGAAGGAGTCCCCAGTATAGGGATGAGGATTGGAGCTAGGAGCAGTCAAGTGTCGGAATTGGCAGCCATTTAATAAGCGATTACTACTGCAGTTGATAGAAAGTTCAGTGAAATTGTCCTGGTGACTGATTCTGACTATGCACGGAATAGTTTTGTGGAGTATTTACCTGGCTGGAAAGCAAGAGGAATGATTACAAACAACAAAAAGCCACTTAAACATGGAAAAATGATACAAGCCATAGACAAATTGGTGTCAGAGAATGATATAACAATATACTGGAGAAAAATTTGTGGGCATTTAAAAACACCAGGAGAGGATAAGGAGGGAAATTATAAGGCAGACCACCTGGCTAAAATTGGGGCACTGATGGGAGAATTGCCACCTATTGATGATTTACTGGGTGAAATACAGATTGATGCAGTAACACGTTCTAAAGCACCAAAGGAGGTAGATCAACCAGCGGTACAATGGAGTCATGATACGCCAGACCAAGATTTGATTGAGGCACAAAAGAATGATCGAATTTTGGGAATCTATTACAATCATTTAATAGATCCTGAACAAAACCCTTTAACAGAAAATGATTGCATGGGAAAAGAAGAGTTGAGGGTGCTAGTAAAGAATAAAAAACGAATTAGATTACAGGATGGACTCATGATTAGAGAGTCCATAACAGGACAAATACAGTGGGTGGTACCCCTTTCATTCAGAGGGCTGATGCTACACCATGCACATGATGCCATAACTGCAGGCCACAGAGGTTCACAAAAAACATTGGAGATACTAAAAGATTATGCTTACTGGCCACATATGTCCCAAGATGTGGAATTATATACTAGAGGATGTCTAGTATGCGCCCAATTTAAACCTGCTTCACCAATGCATAGAGCACCATTGATGAAAAGAGGCCTAACTCTCCCATGGTCAGATTTGCAAATAGACTATGTAGGCCCTTTAAAAAGGTCGAGCAGGGGAAACTGTTACATTTTAAGTGTGGTAAGTTTGATGTCGAAGTGGATTGAATGCATTCCTGCACCAGATTGTAGTGCGCAAACAGCCACCACGTTGCTGGTGAACCATGTGTTCTCAAGGTTTGGGTTGCCACAAAGAATTGAGTCAGACAGAGGAAGTCATTTCACAAGTACCCTAATGAGTAAGGTATGGCAAATACTGGGTGTGAAAAGGAATCTACATATCGCATATCGGGCAGCCTCTTCAGGTGGAGTTGAATGGAGCAATAGGTCTGTTGTGGATATTTTAAAGAAATTCGTGGCAGAAGCAGGTTCCAGCTGGGATTTACGTTTACTGTTGGTTTTGATGGCAATCAGATCAAATCCTGCCAAAGCAACAGGTGTTAGCCCCCATGAGGTCTTGACAGGTAGGAAAATGGTGTTACCACAACACCTGCTATACAAAACACATGAGCAGACACTTGTGAGTGCATCCACAGTTCATGAGTACATTGATGAACTGAGGAGGCATTTGCAACATGCATTTGCTTTTGTGCAGAGAAATCTGGAAAGGGCTGCTGACAGTGCTAAGACATACTATGATAAAAGAACATCAGTGAGAGAATACAGTGTTGGGGATCAGGTGTACAAGTTTCATTTTGGAAAAAGTAAACAGAAAAATTCTAAATTTCTAGCAGCCTGGCAGGGGCCATTTCGAATTATAGATAAGATTTCTCCTGTAGTGTATAACATTTTGAAGAATGAAGGTGAAACAGCGATAGAGCAGTTTATCCATGTAAATCAGATCAAGCCATGCCATCCCAGACACGAGATCAGGCGGCTTGAGCATGTAGAAACAGAAAGCCCTGGGGCTGCTGCCCACTGATGCACACAATACAACAGAACGTCCCTTGAACACAAAAAGATAAGATAAATGGGTACAGTCAGGAGGCAGTGACAGAGAAGTTAAAAAGTTGATTGTTATATTGGCACATAAACACTGTAATATATGTAAATAAATAAATAATATAAAAAGTAAAAAAAAAAATATAGAATGGAAGCTCATGGTCGGTGTGCAGAATGAAAATGCATTGAATTTAAAATGTTGTTTCATGTATGCTTATTCTCTTTTTAACCTGTGTTTAATTTCAGAAAAAAAAATGTTTTATTTTTGGCAAAAGGGTGGTTAGTATTGTGCTGTGTATTTAATTTGTTTCTTTTCTATTTTGATTTACAAAATTAACATTATTTGATCGGAGGCTCCGGGATCAGAGGCCACGGGAGACGATGGAGTCCTGGAGCCCACGTGGACGGATTCCGGGAAAGCCCCGAAGGGGGGTGAAGACCAAGGCTGCAAAGCGATCAGCATTAAAGATGACACCAACAATATGTTTAATGGTGATGATATTCGAAGGGATCTTCAAGAATTCAGAAGCACAGGTGGTCATTGAACCTGGACCAGCATCTGGTATCGCGGTGGAAGAGGCACCAGGATTCATCATGAGTGATAGAAGGATGATTTTCCAAAATATCTACATACCATTGAATCCTGAGATTTTGATTGAAAAACATTTGAACAATACCGGAATTAAAATTGAACAGACTATAAGAAAAGAGGCCGCTAAGCAGTCGATAAGAGATATATTGATGCAATTGGAGAAAACATTTGTGAATTCAGCAGACATTAAGAAGAGGAGAGGAAAGAGAGGTGCGGTGATGCTCGTGATATCATTGGTAATGTCTATAGTTGGAGCCATAATAGGTACCACAATATCAACAGCCAATGCTATTTCGGTAGGAACACTGAGTACTAAAGCGCAACAACTGAGTATTGGCCTAGAAATAATACAAAAAACATTAGATGGGATTAGAGGGGGACTGGATGAACAAGTAAGATTCATAAATGAAACTGCAATCATTCTAAATGAACAAGCGGATGTGATGCAACGGGCAACGAAGCTAATTATTAAGCATGACAGAACTTTAAATGAAATATTGAACATAATGAGTCCTGTTGATAGACTATTAACGAATTATATGAGAGAAGTTCAAACTGCAGTTTCACAATTGATTCAAGGACATATCCCCTTGCATTTTGTTTCGCAGGATATTATTCGTCAAATGATAGAAAGATTGACCAGGAGGGAAATTGATGTGGTACAGGTAAAAATTGCATTTGAAATGGGTAATGCAATGCCATTATATGTGGACTTGGAAAGACTAGAAATTGGATTTTTGCTATGCATCTCATATGTAGCTCCTGAACTTATTTATCAAACGAAGTGGGTACACAACGTGGGATTTTGGCAAGAGGACACATTTATTAAGATTAAGACTCCAGAAGTGGTGGAATTTCAGTCATGGGAACCTGAAGTTTACTTAATACCAAACCTGGAAACATGTGTCAAATTTAAAGAACAAAATTATATGTGTCCAGGTAAACCGTTTGTTCCTGATGCCACAGATGCTATTTGTGGTTTGAAATCTGGCCCAAGTATATCAGAAGGATGTGAAGTGATTATTAGCAATATGGGGAGTGAAGAACTGGCACAGGTTAAGATGGTCAGAGGTAAATGGTTGGTCAGCACCTGCTTAAAGAACATGACAGTAGTACATTTGAACCATGGAACATACGTGGTTAAAAAGGTGAAATATAATGTTTTTTATTTACAGGTTCCAAAGGATACAATTGTGTCAATTGGAGGGTTAACATTGTTTCATGTAACAAACGATATTTGGGAAAGCCAAGTGGAAAATATCGATTTTTTTCAAAGGGACACTTTTCCAATAGATCCGGATGTAGAATATTTATTGAATCACAAAGAAAGACATGTTATAAAAATGAATTTGAGAAAAAACAATATTACAGTTAGTAATCTGGGGATAATAGAAGTGGAAAGATTTAATTGGGGAACCTGGGGGGAATGCTCAATAGTGGGTTTGGCTGTCCTGGTGCTAATCATGGGTGGATGGTTGATTGGGCTATCAGTAAAAATAAAAATGTTGCTGATTCTGGTAGCTACGTCAGGAAGAGAAAGATATCCCAATACACATGCATTTTAAAAGAAGGATGGGGGCAAACTTGATTTTAGAAATTGGCTTGGATCGTAGCCAAGTTCTAAAAAAAAGCAGGATATATGTAAGGTAATTTAGCGTGTTACAGCACAGAGTACAGCACAGAGTACAGCACTACTGCACAGGATAAATGTGTAGCATGTTTTTTTTATGCAGCACCACTACATGGGTTTGGTGCATTGCTATGATGCAGTTGTTTCAAGCTATGTGTTGCCAGTGTTACATGGACATATAAGTAAGGGCAGGTTATTCAGTCAAAAACGATTTTTACATATAAAATGCAAATACATTTTTCACAGTTAAAAGCACACATCTGTACCTTCAAAATGCACACCATTTCTCACCTGAAATGCCTATGTTGCAAGAGACACATTTGGTAATTAACAAATTAATCTCACTAACAAGACTAATAATTATAACTCATTAATAAAAGAATGTGTCTTCACAGCAAAAAGAGGCAGACTCTGAAAATCAGTTTTAAACACACATTCAAGTTTTTCTTTTTTTTGCCTTTCTGTGCTCTGTCCACAGTAACTGCAGGAAGCAAAGACGATTGTTGCTAAATTATTTTTCGGCGGTAAGAAAATAGGCCCCAAATCTCCACAAAATACCCAACAGTACCAACCGAGGCAGGCTGTATGCTAAAAAAAAATTCAAAGAAGGTTTGATACATTACTGCGTGTCATTGGGGTGGAGGCTGCAAGGGCTGATTCCCTTAGAAAACCCACTTGGAAATCATGAGGAATTGGGGTACATTGGCAGATGGTTACGTAAAGATTCCTAGGCTGCAACTAGTCACTGGCTTGAAGAGATGGCATTGAGAAGAAATGGGTTTCCTCATTCCTGGAATGAAAATAATCTTGTGTTCCAGAGGAGCCCCTGAGTCGAGGTGACCTTTTTGAGCTAAGATATAATGTGGCTTCTAAATGCTTTGCACCCAGATCAGCAGAGCAAGTCTGACATCAAGGCTATTTTAACTGTTATCAAGTGCAGAGCAGAGCAGATGCAGGTGGGGCTGGGGAAGAGCCCATTGCCTGATTAAGGCTTAACACTCTCAAGAAGCAGAATGCAGTGGGGCTGACAGCAAGGCTGTTTTCACTGTTCTCTCTGCTTCTTGCTTCTCCATGTTTGGTGGAGCTCGTGCTGTTTCTTTTGTTTTTTGGTTTTTGCTTCCTTTCTCAGGGTTGAGCGGTAGCTCTAATGAAGTGATTGAAAGTGGCTGAAAGTGGCTGAAAGTGAGGGAAGGTTCACAAGGGACGGAATGACAGAATGTACTTCAAGCCGTGTGCCATTGGAAGACATGCCTGGAATTTTGAAAACAAGTCTGCTCAGAGTGGTATGAAGTGGAGTCCGGAGCTCGTGGAGAGACACCCACAGGACACATGGCACAGATGAGTATACCATCAGAAAATCTGTAAAGCCTGCGGACCTAACTGTAAAGCATGGAATTGTGCATCAATTGCAGCCAAGTGGCACAGGACAAGAACATTGCAGTGCAGTGGGTCTGAGGCCCTTAACCCAACAAGGGTGCGAAGTGCATTGTGGCTATTCTAGTCCTCACTCTGAGACTAAGGGGGGTGCCAATACTTAGGTGAACTATAGTGTGCGCAGTCATGGAGGCAGGGTTGTCAAAAGGGCCAGCACAATCAACTGCCCCTGAGGTGGGGCTAATTGCTGTTCTGACCATACTATTACGGCAATGCATAGTCTTCCTACCCTACATGGGGGCCCACCTGGTAATATGCCCAAAAAGATAAAGGGCTAGAAGGGGACATGCCTCATCCTTCCCTGGACTCCTACTTGAAACAAATAGCTGCTGAGTAGAAAGAAAAACATGAAGCTGGCAAGCTGGCTAGCTCAACTACTATTAATATGTTTTGGCACATATCCAAGTAGTGGAAAAAATGGGGATATCAGCCCAGCCCAACATTGATGGTTCATGTCCTCCTGCCACCCATACCACTAACCCATGGCTGGTTGAAATAGGACATGGCACACCAGTCTGTATCCCTTCTTTTGGTTCCCGCTCTGGTTCCTGCCTGCACCTGTGCAAGGAGACTTTCATTTTCCCCTCCCATCTTCAGGTCTCTAATGTAGATCTTGGTGATGGACTGAGCGACATGTCACAAGTGAATACCATGTTGCATGAACTCAAATGGGCAAATAGAGAACTTACAACAAGAGTACAGTCCGTGCTCGATTTTATGAAAAAATGCAAGTAGAGTATTTTTAACTCTCTCTCTATTCTCGACGATTGCATGACGTCTTTTAACACATACATTTTTATCAAAACCTTAAGTGTCTCCAGAGACGTAGCCAGATAAGTGTGATGGACAATCATACTGGGTTTGCTGTGGAGCAAATGACACAAGCTGTTGCAACACCTGTCAGGGATAATGTGGTTATCAAAGGGGATGTCCACATGCCCTCTCCACATAACAGAGCCCAGGTTTAGAAGCTACCAGCCACTGTAAATAATCTGGACCACACTCTCACTCTTGATATGCTGCAACGTCCACCCGAAGCAATGACTTTTGTGGCTGTGATAGTCAACGTCCCTCCTTTAAAGCCAGGGACCACTGAAGACTGTAAGACCACAGTTAACAAATCAGCTCATTGGATACATACCAACATTAGCTTGAGGCCTATTAATCCTCAACATATCTTAATGCCCAGGAGGGTGAGCTGGGTGGGCATGACCAATAAGACCTTTGAGGGTGGTGTCTTTTTCCAAAACCATAATTATGTAGTATGTTCTTATCTGAAATGTGGGTCTTTTCCAGGATCTTTTAAGTGCTTGGCTAGTCCCATTGATTTATTTTATCCATTAGGGGGTTTGATTCTAATTGATCCAGCTGTGGCAAAATCAGCCGCAGCTGGAATGTTCGCATGAGAAAGGCAGAAACTGCCAAAAGTTCCCACCTTTCTCATGCGAACACACTTACATACAACGGGGGCTCCAGAGTTGTCACCCACAATCCCTGCACACTATACTGTAAAGTATAGTGAGCGGGTTGTTGCGGGGGACAACCCTGCAGCCCCTGTTTTTTTTCTTTTGCAGGTGTGCTGCGGGGGTGTCCCCCTCAACACCCTGCTCATGCCACACACTATAGTGAGCGGGGTGTTGCGGAGGACACCCCCGCAGTCTTTTTTTATTTTTTTTACTTACCTTCAATGCTACCATCAAAGGTTCAAACTTTTATTGTTCGAATCTTTGGTGGTAGCATTTTTCGGTTTTTTTTTGTAGTGTCACACCTTTTTTTTCAGTCCAATCGTACAAAACCGGGGGTTTGCCCTTTGTGAAACTGGGGAAAAACGTGCAGCCAATGGCTTGCTTGAGCAAGAATGTTGTGGAACCTAATAGTAAGGGATTAACCAATTGGGCAAATAGTATGCAAACATCTGCCTTAGGGGATGTAATGCAGTCAGAAACATTGGTATCACTTATGAATTGTTTTGAGTGCCTAACAGAGCCAGCATCTATAGAATGATGTTCACAGGGCAAGATAAGCAATGACTTTATTGTGGATGTATCTGCCCCCCTCACGCTCTATCCTCATCCGATGGTAAGATGGATGACTGTTTAAGACCCAAATTAGACAATGATATTGGTATGGCCCAGTCTCTATAGATTATGTCATAGAATGTGGCTGGCACAAAAACTAAACTGGCAAGTTCCGATGTACCTGCTTTTCTGGAGCTGGTAGATATCATCATTCTCCAGGAAACATGGCCATTAGACAATGTGATAGTGGATGGTCCTATTGCTCATTGTACCCCAGCCCAGAAGTATGTGCACGGCCAGTGTTATGGTGAAATTTTGTTAGCAAACGTATCCCCATGTAGGTGAGGAAACCCTTCATCCAAGTGGTCATGGTTAAAAAGACCTATGCAAACAGCATCCTGTTGGTAAATTATTATAATAGCACCCACTTCCAATACTCATGGAATTGCTTATCTATAATGTCTACAGTAGCGGAAGGACTGTTAAATCTGGTGGTAATCTGGTGGTAATGCCAGAATTGTTTTTAGTCTTGGGTGGGCACTTTAATGCCAAATTCTGCGAGGGCATGGACATGTATTATTTGATGGGACAGAGGACAATTTGGCAAGGATCCACAGACACAGACCAATTAGGACCAACCCATAAACTTGTGCAGGGGGCAGAAACTATTATAGAGCCTGTATGATTGGGGATTGAACTATGTCATTTTTCCAAAACTATACCAGATAAACTACCTTTTTCATCGAAACAAGGCTGTTCCTCTATTTATTATGTTTGTGTTCCTGTACAATTCTGGAATACAGGGTTGAATTTTCAGGTTGCTGATAAGATACATGTGATAATTTCACAAATATACAGCAGCTTAAAATAGCAGGGGGCTAAAAACATGTATGTTTAGCATTTTTGTCTAATACAAGTAGCTGAAATAGCATTTGATCAATCAAGAGGAAATGTTGAGGAATATATTTCTTACAAAAAGCTAAGAGATGTATGCCCTCTTGGAGGGGCCATGTGATCAGTGCAGCATCCTGACAACATTCTTATGTCTAAAATCTCGAATGTATTTACTATTGTTGCCAGAAGGACGATAATGGGCCAGGCGGGCTGGTTTAATCTGGCATGCAGCAAAGCTAAAAATAGATTGATATCAATGTTAAAAATCCCCTCTCTAGTAAAACTGATATTATCACTTCACAGGCTACCTATAAAACATGATAGCCAACAGGTAAATAGAGATAGAAAATGCAAACTGGTCCATTGGGCAAGTGCCTCTGAAAATATTGATTCTAAGTTGTTTGGGGACAATGTGAGTCACTGGAACTTTTACAAATATAAAATCGAAGGTCTGGACACCATGGTATCAGATCAGGCATGAGTAGACCAATTATCCAGGATATATAGTGTTGGCTCACCTAGCAATTTATTTGTTAGTCTTTCAAGTGAGGAACCTCAGATAGATATGGATGTAGATATGGGGTATAGTGCTATTATTTAAAGGTGGAAGTAATCTCTTTAGCAATAACGAGGCAAAACCAGGAAAGGGCACCTGGCCAGAATATTGTGTCAGCCAATCCTTATTTTTTTAAAGTAGGTTTTTGGGCCACTATCTTGACCCTAGGCTTTAATGCCTTATGTGATGGTGGAGAGATCCATGTTTCATGGTCCCTTGCTATTATTCAACCTATATTTAAGAAAGGCAAACAAGATAAGCATGGGTCAACTAGACCAATTTCACTTCTAGACTGACTTTAAAAAATCTTTAGGCAAACAATTTTAGCAAGGATTGAAACCTGGACCACCCAGGGTAATATCTTGCCTCCCATCCAGTTAGGATTCAGGTCTGAGTACATCAGAACAACCCTTAAATGCATAATTAATTGTGGCTTACTCCTTGTTCATTTGAGAGGAGGCATTTTTTCTGGCTTTCATGGACCTGAGAAATGCTTTCGAGAAGGTTTATCGTTTGAGTTTATGGTGGATGCTCAGGTCGCTGAACTGTCCAGCTGGTGTAATCAATCTTGTAATTGGGCACCATCAGTTTACCCACGCTTGTGCGAGAAGTGGGAACAATGGGCGCTGTAGAGACATTTTCCCAGTGGAGTTTGGTGTGTGACAGGGCAACGCCCTGGTGCGCCTACTTTTTTGTCTGTATATAAACAAGCACTTACTGAACTCTAGTCTGATGTCCCAATGCTGGGAAGTAGAGCATTTCCACTGCTGGCGTACACGGATGATACTGTCCTTATTCAGCGTACGCCAGCGTACGCCAGCGTATTCAGCGTATTACAGAAACATATCCAATATTATACCAAATGTATGGATTATCTGGATCTCAGTGTAAAGGCCCCGAAATCAGCTGTTATGGTCGGTTTTAACAGGAAAAAGCCACCAAATGTTCCAGCTATGTGCAGTAAGGTACTATAATCCCAAAGGGATCACTGAATTTGAGTATTTGGGGATTGTGTGTGCGTACATTTTTTCACCAGAACTGCATGGAAAAAAATACAAATAATAACTGCCAGGTTTAACCGCAGGGAGTGTGGCTAAATCAATGGAATTTTTTAAGGTCGAACCAGTTGATAAGGCATTGGAAGTTTAGAGAGGAAAGGCTGTTTCAGGTCCAAAGTCTGGGATGGACCTGTGTGGATATAAGAATATAAACTCTAGACTGTGGAAAATGAACTTCTTAGGCGAGTGCTGGATCTCACCCACTCTTCCCCTAATGATGGAATCCATCTAGAATTGTGATGTGGTTTCATTGCAGATGTCCTATTACCACAACCTTACTTCTGCTAGTGCTGTTTATGGAGTAATGTCAAGGCTAATGTGACACACAATCTTATTCGGTGTTTAGCCTCACAGGACCTGAAGTGACGAATACATGGTTGGCACATGTGATTTCCAAATTGATGGAACTTAATGCCACCTCCTATTTTTATTGAAAACACAAAATGTGATGGCTGGAATTATCTTAACCTCTGGCATTGTTCTGGGCAACCCTCCAGACCATCGTTCTGCACCTGCCAAACCATTACAAAAGGAGAGAGACCGTAGGCCCAGCAGGCACGGGACCCACGTCTGTCCCTATACATCCCTCTCAGGGTGACTCTAGCAAAACACAAGAGGTGATGGCTGGAAGGTTTAGGATTGATCTTAACCTCTGGCATTGCTCTGGGCAACCCTCGAGACCATTGTTCTTTGCCTGTCAAGCAATTACAGAAGGAAAAAGCCCATATGCAAATCATGCTTGGTTTCCAACCAAAAAGGAGCAGTCCAGCCTGAACTGCTAGGTTGCATCCCTTCTGCACAAGACCACAGTTGGTAAATCCAATGAGATACCGCGAAAAGGATTTTGGCCCTTTGTAATTACCACCCAATCACGTGCGGTGGTATGGGGGTGTTAGTGCCCATTTATGGAGTCCATAAAAATCCTTTGGGATTTTGGCAGAATTACCGCGGGGGTGGGGGAATTCTGACAAAATTGCAGTTTTTTTGTCAGTAATGTGGTGGAATTACCTCCAGCATTTGGCTGGAGGTTTTTCTCCACCTTACCTCCAAACACATTGTTCAGCAGTGTGGTAATATAGCGATAACTCTGTTACAACTGCATTACCACCAATTGTGGCCACACTACCAAACTAATAATGATGTACTTTGTTTTGGCCTATTGGTTGCAAAACCCATTATCAGGCACAGTGTCAAACAGGCAGTATTTCATAACACTGTATTTTTTTATCTTCACCCCATACTCACAATGAAGACACCAGTATGCATAATTAGTTATCAAGGTGGGAAAGTCATTGATTTCTTCACCCCTACTTAAAGAGTACATTGATGATTTTACAGAAATAAAAAATAATGTTATTTGTTTTCCTTGAACTTTATTTCGGCAACACTGTACCATAAAAATAATTACAAAAAGCAAGTAAAAACATTGCCCACTTAAAAAGTAAAACAGATAACATACTTGATGTACATATAAACCAAACATAACATTCAGTCAAAAGCCAAAACCAACAATATGTGCAAATGTACAAAAAGTACTTCATCTCTATTGCAAAGATCATAAGTCCTACACTAACATGCAAAGTACATAATCCTTGAGGGAATATCATAAAACTGCTATTTTCCCAATCATTAAACTAACAAGCCACAGAAACAAGAAAAACGATCCATAAACAAAAGTCAAAGTAAGGATCGCATCAAAAAAACCTAGGCACAGGAAATCGTGAGACTTGTACAGGTTAAGCCTCTGGTATCAAAGCTGTGTGGCATTTCCGTATGTTCAAAGCTCCCTTTAGAAATAAGAGCAGCGCCCATGCCACATAAGGGGTACCTGACTTAATAAGGAATTATTGTGCGTGTCTACATTGCACAAAATTCATCTGTCGTAAGACTGTCAAAATTGTATTTTTTCAGATGGAAGAATAAAGATGGTAAAACATTACAAAGTGTAGGACATCCTCAGATTAGTACCCACAAAATGAAAAGCTAGGAGAATCTGGGTAGCCCTTCCAACTTAAATTTTAATACCTTTAACCCTTAAAAAGTATTTGTTCTAATTGTTTATGTCACTCAGTTTCCAAATCCTGGACCTCCTCCCTTCTAGTGCCAAGATGCTTCAGCAAATGTGCACTTTACAAACATAGTTAACTAAAAAGTTAACATAACTCGCAGTAACTGCTCTCTACAGCACCAAATTGAAACAGGCCAGAGTTAGTGCCCAACGATCATGGAAATGAGCACCAAAGATGAGGTATGGATGCATGATGTCCACCGAGCTAATCATGGACAATCTCCTATTAGCAGGGACAAGCAGTGCATTAGCTCCACAATGTTCCTTAATGTTATACATGAAAGCTTTTTTCAGACTCAATGCCTGGTCAGTGCTTAATTGATCATTTGGCAGAAACAGTAAGGGAACGTTAGACCGTATCAAGAAACTAGTGATGTACTTGAGCCAAGAGATCTTGTTTCAGCCTCCCACCCCTGTGATGGCCCTAAGAATGTACTGTGGCACGGCCACCCTTGGGTTAGGCAATACCCTTAACCAGAAGAAAATACGAGCCAAAAGCCAGCCATCCTCCAAAAACTGATGACACATTTCAGCATGGATGGAATAAATAGGGGCTGAACTGGGTCATCCCAACAGCTCTCTCAAACATGTGTTCTCTCTCGTTTGGAGAGTGGGGACTCCCTCAAAGCCCCATAAGCACGCACCATAATTGGTGGCAGCCTTAGTTTGAGCCTTCTGTACCTTCAAGATCATGTGCAGAGGCTGGCCGGTCCAGATGGCTTTAAAACGAGACACTGCTCCCAAGGATTTGTTCACACAAATCTCTTATTTGGTTAGATGGGATTTTCCTGTGACAGAGTGAGAGAACTGAATTCCCAAGTAATCAAATTAATTCACCCTAGGGATGACCAAAGCATTACTTAACATTGGGTGCATTTATATTGGCTTCATGTCTGGGCCACATATCATGACTGCAGATTTGGCTGTTTTAATCTTTAAGTGAAGAGAATTCATAAATACAGTGTATTTGCAAATCAGCCCCTGAAGTCCGTTTGGGGCCAGCGGGTTATGAAGACGGTATCATTGGCATAAGTCAATAAAGGCAATGCCCTATTGAAGAGATACAGAACAAGGGCCAGTACAAAACCCTAGCAGCCCCAAGTTTATTTAAAAAAATGAAGTGCACTGGCCCTGGTCCCCAAAGCAAACACATGCTCTATTGTCCAAATATATATGTCTAAGAATATCTATGATCTCCATAGGACAGTTAATGGACCCAAACACCTCCCACAGCTTTGTTCGATTGACCTTGTCGAAGGCAGTGCTCAGGTCCATGAAGACAAAAAAGACTGTTTCCCCTCTAACAAAGACTGACTTGGCCAATAACATATACAAAATCACGGGCTGTTCTGCAGTACCCACTCCAGGATTAAAGCCCTGTCGAATGTCCGACAAAATATTGTTTCTAAGAAATCCACTGCTCTAGATGACCTAGTAGGACTCGCCCAAAGATCATGAAGGATGTGGCATTAGGGATATCGGTTTATAGGCCATTGGAGATGCCCTGATGCCCTGTTTAAAGATACAAAAGATAATGGCTAGTGCCCAAGAAGGGGCAGATTCCAAGTTGTCCATTTCAGTAAGGGATAAAGTCGGACTTCAGTATGGTTAACATGCTCTCAGAACACAGAGGACCAAGGCTTCGATAAAAAGTATCCGGGTCAATTTTATCCCATTTGAACTTGTGTTTCTGGTGTGGGGTAATTGAGTCACCCTCAATATGTTTGAGTTGTATGGACAGAGTAGAATCATACTGCCAAAAGAGATTCAAACCGAAGACAATGGTCACTATGGGGCTTTTCAAGAACTATAACTGGTGTGAATGTGTTTGTAGAAAGGAGACATTCATATTTAGGTTTCTATAGCTACAAGCTAATGAGGCTTTGATCATAATGGTCATGCCCCCAATGGCACAACCTCTTTGCTTTTTTAGGGCAGGAAGTTAGAGTGACAGCCATCCAAAAAGTGATCCTCCGTGGCTCAAATTTGAAGCATAATGATATAGAACTGCCTCAAAAAGACCAAAGCAGATATATCCTGGAATTTTCCCTTAGCTCCAAATATATTCCAGGATAGAAAAGCTGAATAGGTAGCAGATAGAATCTTCGGGGCATATTCGCTATGTCCATCCATTTCCGCAAGGGCCTGTAATTAACCTAACAAAGGTTCTACAAGAGACTGCGGTCCAGTCAATCATTCTCTTCTATAGAAGACAGGGCCTGCAAATGAGTCGACAACAAAACTGTGCCTCCCCTCACAGAAGCTGAAGACACCTGAGATGTCTTCGTTGTTTGTATTGAATTCAAAGTTTGCCCATTCAACCTCATGCTTGCCCTTTTGATGGTTGTATAAGTGTTCACTGTGTTAGCCCTTAAACTGACCCCATTCCAACCATTAGGAATACTGGTCCTACTTCTTTGAATACAAGAAACCTCTGAGATATCCACCCCAAAATTATTCTGAAAGGTTGGGGTTGGGTGGTAAAAAAATGCCAAGGGCACCAATCGACTCAGACCAGATAGGGATATGATTTAGCAGTAGAACGAGTAGAAAGAGTAGAATTCATTAGATCATTTGCAACCATGCAGACACCCTCTATTGTTTTTGGCGACAGACCCAAACAACCAACTCTCTGAGCCATTAACAGGGTACATGCATTAATGTTAGGGTCATTCACATTTGGTGTTAATTCAATAGGTTATCATGTTCAATAGGGTGATTGTTGACTCGTCGTGGCCACTGGGGAGGAAGGAAATTCCAACAATAACTCCCACCAGCGGAACTGCAACCGGCATCAAATAAAGAGTCTCTTCACAACCTTTCTCACACACATTAACTCCCTTCATCCCTCCCTCCCACCCCCGGCCATAGCATTTATAACAGTCATACCTACTTGACAGGAGGTAATGACATCAGCTGTAACTTTGTCAGAATCTGGCATTGGAGCCACTGGGACCACTATCGGGCAATGAGCTGACAAATTCGACAACCCTTTCTTGATAGACCTGATTACGTCATCTATGATTCACAACAATCCCATGACCGGGTGTTTGAAGGAAAGCAACACTTCCATGATTGGGCCCAGCTTTTTATCCAAAAGATATTCTACAGATTTGAACTCAATGCCCTACCATTCTCCAGTGCATTTGGTGTTACCATATTGGGCTCGAACCCCCTCTGAGGGGCCTCCTGATTTATCAGACTTAGAGATTCAGAAAAGGGGAGAAGGATGGCTTATGCCAGTTGAATGGACAACTGTAAGGTCAACACTGTTTCTAATGCAGGAGGAGGGTGAGATGAGGAAGAGCTGAGTAACTCAACATTCTTAGTTGGAGATCACACTGAGTTAAGGTGCGTGCTGACTTGTGACACACTCAACACTCTCAACAAGGCACCCCTTACTAGAAGCCGCAATGGCCCTTTCTGTATTAAGGATACATTCCTCAGTCTTTCCCGCCATTTCCTTCAAATATGTGTCATGGGAAGGTTGATGGCCAGTCTTTTTAGCACCCTGTTTGTTCTTGGATTTTTTCACCTGACTGCTCACAGTACGACTTTGCATGGCGATACGTTTTTCCATTGTGTAGCCTATCAATTTAACACCAGTGAAACCAAGCTCACACCCTTAAAGATCTAAATACTGGTGCTGGTAAACAATGTAGATCCACTGTCGAACACAGTTACAAATGCACAAAATTAGACTATGCTCATAAAAGCATAAAAGCCTAAAATAAAAAAAAGCCCAAAGCAAGAAAACAACACAAAAAGATGAAAAGGATAAAATGAAGAACGGGCAAGGGAATGCCACTGGCTTGGTGGGCTGCCAGAGGCAGGCTCCCTCCCCAATATCCCCTCAACCTTTATACTGTCCTCCGGGCCGCTTATAACAACAGGGAGCTCCAAGGGGGGAAACATATTTCTTGAGTAGACGATCTTCAATCTGCTGCTTACATTTGTTACACGTTGCAAGTTTCCAATTCCAGAGTTTAATAGTTCCAGAGTAGAGGACATGCAATCTGCTACTTAGAGTTGTTACATGTTGCAGTTTTTTACAGTGGACTCCGAGGCCGGGTTCAGAAACCTCCAAGTAAAAGGAACACCACAAGCCTGCAGCCTACAGGTCTTTCAAAAGGCAGGTAGCACCGTAGGCATGGCCTCCAGGGTGACCAAGATTCTGACAACCTGCGATGTGCTAACACCCCACCTGCGCCAAAACCCACAACCTTAGAACCCACAATCTTATGCCTATTTCCCATTGAAAAACAAAGTTCCATCTTTCTTGCTTTCTACATTTGTGTAAGCATCTGTCTTTTCTCCTTTATTTTGTCAGCTGCTTTCAAGTGTCTAAGAGGAAAGTGACACCAGCAGAGGAGAGGAAGGACAACTACAGATTCATTACAGCAAATAAGAGGGTCTACATATCTTGGCATCACAAATGATCCTAAACGTACCTGCCAATCCCAATACTTAAGTACTAAAATAAAAGTTCACCAGCACATCGGTTCATTTAGAGCCTTTTCCTATCAACATGGGGGATATGCAGTTGGTACTCTCATTAGCGTATATCATACCAGCATTCGCCCGGTGATTACTTATGGAGCTGAAATGTGGGACACTAACTTGGCAAACAAATTAGATCTTATTGAGATCAAATCTTAACACATGATGCTCAAATTGCCCCTCACTACTCCCAATGCGTATGCTTACCTAGGATTTAAATTATGCAAACTTAGTTCTATCCTGATGGGGAGATGGCTCCATTTCAATTGGAAATATATCAGTGCTGCTACAAGTTCTCTGCTCCATCTAACAATTAGGGGATATCATTCGTGTCTGTCTTTTCTCAAAGGATGTGCATTAGGCAACATGTTCAGTTTGAACCATTTTCGGAGTTCCAATTTACCGGGCCCAATAGTCAATTTCAACTATGTGCAGATTACACACATAACATCAGATCATCATATTTAGTCATTTGACCGGGAACAAAACATGGTAGGTTTGGCAACTAAATCCACTAGTGGCTCATACATCATGTCACTAAAACAAGCTACTCAAGTGCTGTGTATATTACCTCTTTTGCTGACAAGGACATTTGCTGGAAATACCTGAAGATAACATCGCATTTGGTTAACACTTTTGAAATGGTTGGAGCCAGATTAAAAATCCCAATAGGGGAACACAATAGTACATTATGTGAGGAATCTGTCTTGGAAACTACTAAACATCTCTTGATTAAATGCAATAGTCTCGAGGCCATTTGTAATAAAATGATAATGGCCTCCAGCAATTTAGATCGTAATTCGCTGGAATCAGCTAACATTTGGGACTGTTTTATGCTGGTAGTGATATCAATCTGATTAAGCATTTTTTCAAATTCCTGACGTTTGTACATGACTTTCTTTTGGCTTTAACTGGTTGTTAGATGTTCCCTTTAGGAAACGTTTACTTAACTTTTAGCAAACTTCCATGTTCTTAGTACAGCAATATACATAGTAAACATTGAGTAATAACCTTTGATTGAGAATGTCTGAAATATTGTATTTATGAAGCTAGCAATGTGATTGTCCACCCAATCCTAGCTTAACATCCTTTTATTAACTTGTATTCTTCATTGTCATTTGTGTACTCTTATGAATTATGTAATGAGAAAAAAACATATTTAATGGCTATAGTATCTATCTTGCCCCCAAAAGTTGGATTTTGTTTTCCTTTGCTACATACAGTGTACTTATCTACTAATACTTACCTAACAATAGTAGCAGTACCCAAAGTAGTATTATAACCATTGTTAGTATTAATAATACCAACAAGAGCACAGTGTTACGAGTAGTAACACTGTTACCATTGACAGTAACTTTCCCGCCTCTACCAGTAAAAATAAGTTTAGCAAAACTAGCAGTAGTACCATAACTGGCAGTTACATTACAATTAGCATCACTTTCGATAATAACCAACGTATTATGCACAGTAAAATTGTGACTGCCATTAGTTATACGTGTACTATTCCTGCTACTACTTGCAGCAGAAAAATATTGATAGTAGTAGAAGGTTCCATATTAGTATCAAAGGCAGTATTGGCATGACTACCAGTAGATGTAGAATTAGTACTAGTAGTAGTAGCAGGAGACATAGCAGCACTACTAGCTGTATTCTAATAGCACCATCAGCAGTAGGGTTACCAAATGTATTGTAATGTCACTATTTAAAGTAGCAGTTTTAGTAGTAGTTTTAGTAGTACTAACATCATAAAGTCTATTTCCACTAGTATTGCTAATAATAATGGTAGTGCCATTACTAGGGAAATTACTAGTGTACTACTGTACTACTACAACTACTGTTACTATTGAGCACACTACTTTGAGAAGCATGTTAGTAGAGGTAATACGGGTCACAATACCCATGCCACTGGCAGTAATGCTACTAGTACTAGTGGTAGTTTTACTACTAATAGAAGAGAACTGCGAGTACTGTTACTACTAAAACTACTAGTAGTGCCAGTAGTAATATTAAAACCATTAAAACTGTTATTAGTGGTACGGTTTTTGCCGCTACCCATACTGGTGAAGGAGAGGATATGAATGTAAAAGACATCAGTGTAAAATAAAAGAAAACAATTCAACCTTTTACTGCGCCCCTTTGTTGCTATACTCGATCTGCAGACTAAGCCTGCTCTCCTCTTCAAATGTCTTGTCCTCTCTAAGGACTTGGTGGCAGCTTCAAAATGTAGCACTACCATAACAAGAAGAATTCTTACACAAATGTTGAAAAGAAGGAAGATCTGATCATCCCACTGGAAAATAGATAAAACATAAAGCATTACCAGTTAGGACACACTTTATTTCTGGAAAAATTGCATGTCCCCTAAGGCAGGTGCTCCCCATAATCGTTGCTATGGAGCTTTGTTGTGCCCATTTGTGCCAGCTTATTAAACAGTCAGGTGCAGTCCTATAGAAGCATAGCGTTAAAAATTACAGTTACCAGCTACCAATGCTTCTGAAGCATTCCATTGTTTAGAATATGCGGATGGAAGGTTCATCAAATCCCTCGGCATCAGGAACGGAGGTTTCGGAATAGAAATGAAGAAGTGATTACAAGAATGGAAAAAAAGACTGTTGTAATCGTGCTACTCGTCCTGAATCACTTAAACTGTTCATTGCTCCATTGCCTTCCAGCACCTACAATGACCAAGCCATTGAATGGCAATGGGGTATGACTAAAAAATGCAGAATGTACATGCACTGATCAGAAGATCAATCTCAGGCCATAAAAATATGAAATCGCATAAAACGCTTTTCTCACATTCCTGGAAGGTGTCATTAAAAGCACGAGCTGTAAAAGGCCCCCGCCTCCTCCTCTTATCTAACATCCGGAGATTAATTAGAAGATGAGAAAAACATTTGATATTCCCACATTATGGATGCGCTCCCACCAAAACCCTTCGAAAAGTGGATAATCCTCTGACGAATTTCCTTAACAGTAAATGTTCTGAAATGCCACTAAAGTGAAGGTTTCAAGAATTTAATCTTCATAGCATGTGCGGTATCAGAGTAGAATGCCAACACGTGTTT
Organism: Ambystoma mexicanum; assembly: GCF_040938575.1. Lineage (NCBI taxonomy): Eukaryota > Metazoa > Chordata > Amphibia > Caudata > Ambystomatidae > Ambystoma > Ambystoma mexicanum. Next base: position 1,528,777,141 of record NC_090929.1, on the reverse strand, counting down.
CGACCTATCTTGGTCTTTTTCAAGGCAAAGCTCTGTACAGCATGTGTGAGTATACAATATGGCAATACATAAAAGTCCCCATCAATAAGCCAGGACATGAGGTACAGAAAACACATACAAGCAAAATTATTAATAAATATAAATATACATTACCGGCATGTTGAGTTTAGTATAATGAAAGACAGCACATGAAAAGTAATAATTAACACAAATTAGAATTAAAGCCAAGAATTCTAACAGTGGAAGCCTCCTGTAACAATTGGTGAAAATGTGTTCAGAGTAATAAGAAAAATACCTTCTATAATCATATTCAAGACCATTAGTGACATGAGTGTGTTACCCAAAACTGTCCTCAATAAAATCTAACCTTTATACATGTGGTTCTCAATGTCACATGCACCAGTGTGTATCACTTCCCACTTTTCATTCGTGCATGTCACTATCAGGTGCCAATCAAAAACCGACCCCGCACACAGTGCAGCACCCAATGGGTCAAACCCTGAACTAAATCAAAAAATAGTCTCATGCAGTGTTGCAATTATTGAAACACATTAGGGCCCATTGGACCCAGAGCAAAGTAATTAAAGTTAAAATGAAATTCAATTCCCTAACACCAAAAGTGACAAATTCACAGAATAAAATAAAATAAAATAAAATACCATTATTTAGAAGCTATGAATATACATCTTGAATGTATTATTCAGCCCGAGAATTCTGAAAGAAAATAAAATGACTCGATCAAAATGGTGAAACCCCAGGTCACCAGTGAAAGTGTTGTAAAATATATGGACCATTACCTTCCTATTCCAAAATTTATGAATGTGAATCAATTAGCACATTCTCCTTCGAAACAACGTCCCGCCTGGATTGTTCTGTCAATAAAAATAAACCAGATGTTCCGTTAAAGTAGAAAAAAATCCCCGAAACCCGATTCCATGTCGCATCGTGCGCTCAGCATAAAGCGGTGTGCCGCTTACTTACCCGCATAATCTCACGTCTGTGTGAGCCCTTCAGTCAGCCCGTACCATGTTCTGAACGCGGTGCGATCCGCGTCCCCTTATGAAGAGCAATGGAAACGAATTAGAGTAAAGCACCCTCCGTACATGTGATCTTAGGTCACGTGTACGGAGCCGTGCGTAAGTCCCGAGAAAAAGAAGATGAAAAAGTTGCGATCCCGTGTAGAGATACATATGCTCCCCCATGAGTCGCATAAAGGTTTGCGTCTCAACAAAATTCGCCAAATCAAAGAGTGAATAATCAGGAATGCGTGACCCAAACACGCCTAATATAATGTCTGGAAATTATTTGGTTTTTATGAATGTACATTATCTTGAAAAGTGAACCCAGTAAGTCTGTACAATGAATACAATATTGTATATTAGTTCAATTGGCCCATGGGGACTGCAGAGAGGCCCCGCCGGTCCAATCAACACCCGCAAAGACATGCACGAACAAAGCATCCACCTTTTTTGCCACACATAAAACCCCCCATCTACAAAAACACATGCAGTTCGGTATCACTGTTCAAACCCAAGGTGGTACAACGTAACCTACAGATGGTACGTGCTTCTAATTGTCGCAAAAGCGCTGCACGATCCCCACCTCTCGGGTGAGGTCTTGCCTGCATAAGGCCTATAAACCTGATGTCACTCACGTTATCCATTTGGTGCTGTTCCTGCCAATGTATGGCTAACGGTAATTTGGAGTCAAACTTCTTCAAGCTTGCAAGGTGTTCCCTGATGCGTATCCGTAATTCTCTAATGGTTGAACCCACATACACTTTACCACAGATGCATAAGATAGCATAAACCACAAATTTAGTCTTGCAATTCAAAAAGTCACGTATTTGCACTGTTAAACCATTATGACAGACAAAATTATCAGCCTGTATGCCAAATTGACAAAAATTGCATGAGGCACATTTAAAGAAACCCTTTGGTTTGGGTGGCAACCATGATCGGGAGTTGGTAGAGCACGTTGTAGGAGCTAAAAATGAAGGACATAGATGCCCCTTGAGTGTGCGATTCCGTAAGAAAATAAATTTAGGATGATCGGTAATGTAGGGTGTAATATTTGAATCAAGTTGCAATAGGTGCCAATGTTTGTTCAATAATTTGTATAACATTTCCGAATTGTGAACATATTTGGTAATGATCCGTACATCGGAAAACCCAGTTGGTCTGGGCCTCCGCTGATCCATTAACATGTCAATGCGTGATATGTCACTCACCCTATTTATGCCCTTTTGAATACAGCGACTTGAATATCCTCTTTGTTTAAAACGTGCTTTGATTTGTGATACCTCATTGGTATATTGCTCTATGTTACTACAATTCCGTCTTGCACGGTAAAATTCTCCAAATGGTATATTCTCTATCACTGATCGTTTATGGCAACTTGTAGCTTGCAAAATAGAATTCACCGCCGTTGGTTTTCTAAACGTTTGAGTCTGTATACAACCATTAACAATTGTGATGACAAGATCCAAAAATTCCATTCTATTGGTACTAATATGCCCAACGAATTCAATCCCAAATGTGTTATTATTCAAATAATTAGTAAATTGCTGAAAAGTTTCGATGGACCCACTCCAAACCACCAAAATATCATCAATGTATCTTTTCCATAACACAATGCAATCATGAAATAAGTGCGTACTATATATGTAATGGTGTTCAAAAAAACCCATGAAGAGATTAGCCAGGGAGGGTGCATATTTCGCCCCCATGGCTACTCCTCGAGTTTGTACATAGTATTGACCATTAAATATAAACTGATTATGTTTAAGCGAAAAAGCCAAAAAATCCTTGATCATTGCTATATGGTCAGCATGCGAAGCCGAATGATTTCTAAATGAAAAGTCAATGGTATCAAGTGCCAAGCGATGCTGTATGGCGGTGTAAAGAGATTTGACATCATAAGTTATTAATGAAAAATGATCTGACCACTTGATAGAGGTTAAAACCTGTAAGGTGTGTGTGGTGTCTCCTAAATAAGCAGGCAGTGTGGCAACCAAGCTTTTAATGGCGGTATCTATATATTGAGAAAGCCCCTCAGTGGCCCAACCTAAACCACTTAGAATCGGTCTCACTTGTGGTAGCTGTGTGTAATCTTTGTGGATCTTGGGTAAAAAATACATAGTCGGCATAACTGGAGCCGTCCGATACAGAAAAGATTTTTCGTCATCAGTAATAAGTCCACGTGAGTACCATTTTTGAATTAGGTCAGACAAACTTGCCACCGTTAGCAAAGAAGGATTACCAGCCAATAATTGATAGCAACCCGGAGTAGCAAGGTGATCATTCGCCATCTGAATATAATCATCTCTATTAAGTAGAACAATGTTGCCGCCTTTGTCGGCTTCCTTAATCACTATATCCTGATCCAACATTAATGTAGTTAAGGCTTGTTGTTCTGCCTCGGAGAGGTTGTTGTAATATCGTAACCTATTCTTGGGGTGATCAATTAAAAGATGTAGATCTTGTAAAACAGCCTGGTGAAAGGTATCTATTACACTCTCATCTTGTGATGGTGGTACAAATTTGGAAGGTTTCTTATGTTCTAACATTTGCAGCGGTAACTGTTGTATACCTAATTCCTGTTCTAACTGACCTTGCTGCAGGTCAGGAGCCTCTGACAAGGACAACAGTAATGTCGTGTCCTCAATATCCGAAATCGTAATGGAACTGGGAGAACTCGGAATATTCCTAGGTGAGAATTGCTTTACCCTGGTATGAAAGAATTTTTTAAGCTTCAGCTTCCGTATAAACTTAAACAGATCTATTTGAAAATCAATGAGATCAGGTTGACAACTTGGTGCAAATGCGAGACCTTTATTCAAAAGTGATACTTCAGCCGTGGTTAGAACTCTAGAAGAGAGATTATGTACTAGATTTTCAGAATCGATTTGGCTTGTAAGTTCCTGAGACTGGCCCTGGTTTGGCGTTTGTTTGCAATGTGCTCTGTACCTTGCCCTGTACCTGGCCCTAGATCCTCTTCCTCTTCTTCCTCTGACGATGTGTTGGGTATTGAAGTAGCTCGCCCTAAAGGGACAGTAAATCTAACATGTTTGTTAGCAGACGCATTATAATTGGAAAAATTTCCTTTCTTGTACCTTTTAATTTCTGCCATAAACCCTCTCCTACAATGTGTAGAGGGGGTAGTTGTATTTTCTCCCACTGAACCTGCTGTAATGCCCACGGGTTCTTCCTCCGAGTCCACCTCTGAGGAAGTTGAACTACCAGTTGGTGTTTTAACTGATGGACCTATGTTGTCTTTATCATACTTAGCTTGGAACGTGTACACTCGATCATTCTTATAGTCTCTCTCATCCCTAAAGAATTTGCGGAATTTCCGAATTTTAATCTCATCCTGGTAGTCTTTCAGTATATTGTGCATAGTAGTATAGTTTTTCTCTTTAACTGCCTTGGGATTGCCCATTGCTTCAATTTCTTTATGTAAGACCTCAATTTGGATTGAGACTCTTTCATGTTCACGTTCAGCATGTGTGATCAACAGTTGCAACATTTTTTCTGAACTGAGCGTCAGATTTTCCTCCCATTCACGAGCTAAATCCTGATCAGCATCATTGGTAAAATCAGGAAAGATTAAAATTCTCAGTCCTCTTGGTATCATGCTATGCTCTAGATAATTAGCAAGTGAAACTTTTTCCCAATATTTATTTGTTTCTTTCTTAGCTAATCTTTCTAATTTTACAAATTTGTTCGCTAAGGTCTCTACCTGTGGATTGCTACCCGTGAAAGCATTACCTGGGGTCCCCTTGGGGGAGAACAATGCTGCCCTATCTCTTTCTCGATTAACTAGATATTCAGCCATCATACTATTAAGCAATTCGTAACACTCTATGTGGCTCAGTGCGCCCTCCCTGGTGTGTGAAAAGTAGAACAAAGGGTGTTGGGGTGTGCCAGGTGAATAGCGCTTGAGCAATTTAATATAAAAAAGAAACAAGTCAATTAAACCTCGAAGATTGGGGTGCAGCACCCTGTGGAAAAGAGCGGGCACCTCAAACCCACTTAGCAAGACAAGAAAAACATTTGATATTCCCACATTATGGATGCGCTCCCACCAAAACCCTTCGAAAAGTGGATAATCCTCTGACGAATTTCCTTAACAGTAAATGTTCTGAAATGCCACTAAAGTGAAGGTTTCAAGAATTTAATCTTCATAGCATGTGCGGTATCAGAGTAGAATGCCAACACGTGTTTCGACCTATCTTGGTCTTTTTCAAGGCAAAGCTCTGTACAGCATGTGTGAGTATACAATATGGCAATACATAAAAGTCCCCATCAATAAGCCAGGACATGAGGTACAGAAAACACATACAAGCAAAATTATTAATAAATATAAATATACATTACCGGCATGTTGAGTTTAGTATAATGAAAGACAGCACATGAAAAGTAATAATTAACACAAATTAGAATTAAAGCCAAGAATTCTAACAGTGGAAGCCTCCTGTAACAATTGGTGAAAATGTGTTCAGAGTAATAAGAAAAATACCTTCTATAATCATATTCAAGACCATTAGTGACATGAGTGTGTTACCCAAAACTGTCCTCAATAAAATCTAACCTTTATACATGTGGTTCTCAATGTCACATGCACCAGTGTGTATCACTTCCCACTTTTCATTCGTGCATGTCACTATCAGGTGCCAATCAAAAACCGACCCCGCACACAGTGCAGCACCCAATGGGTCAAACCCTGAACTAAATCAAAAAATAGTCTCATGCAGTGTTGCAATTATTGAAACACATTAGGGCCCATTGGACCCAGAGCAAAGTAATTAAAGTTAAAATGAAATTCAATTCCCTAACACCAAAAGTGACAAATTCACAGAATAAAATAAAATAAAATAAAATACCATTATTTAGAAGCTATGAATATACATCTTGAATGTATTATTCAGCCCGAGAATTCTGAAAGAAAATAAAATGACTCGATCAAAATGGTGAAACCCCAGGTCACCAGTGAAAGTGTTGTAAAATATATGGACCATTACCTTCCTATTCCAAAATTTATGAATGTGAATCAATTAGCACATTCTCCTTCGAAACAACGTCCCGCCTGGATTGTTCTGTCAATAAAAATAAACCAGATGTTCCGTTAAAGTAGAAAAAAATCCCCGAAACCCGATTCCATGTCGCATCGTGCGCTCAGCATAAAGCGGTGTGCCGCTTACTTACCCGCATAATCTCACGTCTGTGTGAGCCCTTCAGTCAGCCCGTACCATGTTCTGAACGCGGTGCGATCCGCGTCCCCTTATGAAGAGCAATGGAAACGAATTAGAGTAAAGCACCCTCCGTACATGTGATCTTAGGTCACGTGTACGGAGCCGTGCGTAAGTCCCGAGAAAAAGAAGATGAAAAAGTTGCGATCCCGTGTAGAGATACATATGCTCCCCCATGAGTCGCATAAAGGTTTGCGTCTCAACAAAATTCGCCAAATCAAAGAGTGAATAATCAGGAATGCGTGACCCAAACACGCCTAATATAATGTCTGGAAATTATTTGGTTTTTATGAATGTACATTATCTTGAAAAGTGAACCCAGTAAGTCTGTACAATGAATACAATATTGTATATTAGTTCAATTGGCCCATGGGGACTGCAGAGAGGCCCCGCCGGTCCAATCAACACCCGCAAAGACATGCACGAACAAAGCATCCACCTTTTTTGCCACACATAAAACCCCCCATCTACAAAAACACATGCAGTTCGGTATCACTGTTCAAACCCAAGGTGGTACAACGTAACCTACAGATGGTACGTGCTTCTAATTGTCGCAAAAGCGCTGCACGATCCCCACCTCTCGGGTGAGGTCTTGCCTGCATAAGGCCTATAAACCTGATGTCACTCACGTTATCCATTTGGTGCTGTTCCTGCCAATGTATGGCTAACGGTAATTTGGAGTCAAACTTCTTCAAGCTTGCAAGGTGTTCCCTGATGCGTATCCGTAATTCTCTAATGGTTGAACCCACATACACTTTACCACAGATGCATAAGATAGCATAAACCACAAATTTAGTCTTGCAATTCAAGACTATAAGAATGATCGAGTGTACACGTTCCAAGCTAAGTATGATAAAGACAACATAGGTCCATCAGTTAAAACACCAACTGGTAGTTCAACTTCCTCAGAGGTGGACTCGGAGGAAGAACCCGTGGGCATTACAGCAGGTTCAGTGGGAGAAAATACAACTACCCCCTCTACACATTGTAGGAGAGGGTTTATGGCAGAAATTAAAAGGTACAAGAAAGGAAATTTTTCCAATTATAATGCGTCTGCTAACAAACATGTTAGATTTACTGTCCCTTTAGGGCGAGCTACTTCAATACCCAACACATCGTCAGAGGAAGAAGAGGAAGAGGATCTAGGGCCAGGTACAGGGCAAGGTACAGAGCACATTGCAAACAAACGCCAAACCAGGGCCAGTCTCAGGAACTTACAAGCCAAATCGATTCTGAAAATCTAGTACATAATCTCTCTTCTAGAGTTCTAACCACGGCTGAAGTATCACTTTTGAATAAAGGTCTCGCATTTGCACCAAGTTGTCAACCTGATCTCATTGATTTTCAAATAGATCTGTTTAAGTTTATACGGAAGCTGAAGCTTAAAAAATTCTTTCATACCAGGGTAAAGCAATTCTCACCTAGGAATATTCCGAGTTCTCCCAGTTCCATTACGATTTCGGATATTGAGGACACGACATTACTGTTGTCCTTGTCAGAGGCTCCTGACCTGCAGCAAGGTCAGTTAGAACAGGAATTAGGTATACAACAGTTACCGCTGCAAATGTTAGAACATAAGAAACCTTCCAAATTTGTACCACCATCACAAGATGAGAGTGTAATAGATACCTTTCACCAGGCTGTTTTACAAGATCTACATCTTTTAATTGATCACCCCAAGAATAGGTTACGATATTACAACAACCTCTCCGAGGCAGAACAACAAGCCTTAACTACATTAATGTTGGATCAGGATATAGTGATTAAGGAAGCCGACAAAGGCGGCAACATTGTTCTACTTAATAGAGATGATTATATTCAGATGGCGAATGATCACCTTGCTACTCCGGGTTGCTATCAATTATTGGCTGGTAATCCTTCTTTGCTAACGGTGGCAAGTTTGTCTGACCTAATTCAAAAATGGTACTCACGTGGACTTATTACTGATGACGAAAAATCTTTTCTGTATCGGACGGCTCCAGTTATGCCGACTATGTATTTTTTACCCAAGATCCACAAAGATTACACACAGCTACCACAAGTGAGACCGATTCTAAGTGGTTTAGGTTGGGCCACTGAGGGGCTTTCTCAATATATAGATACCGCCATTAAAAGCTTGGTTGCCACACTGCCTGCTTATTTAGGAGACACCACACACACCTTACAGGTTTTAACCTCTATCAAGTGGTCAGATCATTTTTCATTAATAACTTATGATGTCAAATCTCTTTACACCGCCATACAGCATCGCTTGGCACTTGATACCATTGACTTTTCATTTAGAAATCATTCGGCTTCGCATGCTGACCATATAGCAATGATCAAGGATTTTTTGGCTTTTTCGCTTAAACATAATCAGTTTATATTTAATGGTCAATACTATGTACAAACTCGAGGAGTAGCCATGGGGGCGAAATATGCACCCTCCCTGGCTAATCTCTTCATGGGTTTTTTTGAACACCATTACATATATAGTACGCACTTATTTCATGATTGCATTGTGTTATGGAAAAGATACATTGATGATATTTTGGTGGTTTGGAGTGGGTCCATCGAAACTTTTCAGCAATTTACTAATTATTTGAATAATAACACATTTGGGATTGAATTCGTTGGGCATATTAGTACCAATAGAATGGAATTTTTGGATCTTGTCATCACAATTGTTAATGGTTGTATACAGACTCAAACGTTTAGAAAACCAACGGCGGTGAATTCTATTTTGCAAGCTACAAGTTGCCATAAACGATCAGTGATAGAGAATATACCATTTGGAGAATTTTACCGTGCAAGACGGAATTGTAGTAACATAGAGCAATATACCAATGAGGTATCACAAATCAAAGCACGTTTTAAACAAAGAGGATATTCAAGTCGCTGTATTCAAAAGGGCATAAATAGGGTGAGTGACATATCACGCATTGACATGTTAATGGATCAGCGGAGGCCCAGACCAACTGGGTTTTCCGATGTACGGATCATTACCAAATATGTTCACAATTCGGAAATGTTATACTAATTATTGAACAAACATTGGCACCTATTGCAACTTGATTCAAATATTACACCCTACATTACCGATCATCCTAAATTTATTTTCTTACGGAATCGCACACTCAAGGGGCATCTATGTCCTTCATTTTTAGCTCCTACAACGTGCTCTACCAACTCCCGATCATGGTTGCCACCCAAACCAAAGGGTTTCTTTAAATGTGCCTCATGCAATTTTTGTCAATTTGGCATACAGGCTGATAATTTTGTCTGTCATAATGGTTTAACAGTGCAAATACGTGACTTTTTGAATTGCAAGACTAAATTTGTGGTTTATGCTATCTTATGCATCTGTGGTAAAGTGTATGTGGGTTCAACCATTAGAGAATTACGGATACGCATCAGGGAACACCTTGCAAGCTTGAAGAAGTTTGACTCCAAATTACCGTTAGCCATACATTGGCAGGAACAGCACCAAATGGATAACGTGAGTGACATCAGGTTTATAGGCCTTATGCAGGCAAGACCTCACCCGAGAGGTGGGGATCGTGCAGCGCTTTTGCGACAATTAGAAGCACGTACCATCTGTAGGTTACGTTGTACCACCTTGGGTTTGAACAGTGATACCGAACTGCATGTGTTTTTGTAGATGGGGGGTTTTATGTGTGGCAAAAAAGGTGGATGCTTTGTTCGTGCATGTCTTTGCGGGTGTTGATTGGACCGGCGGGGCCTCTCTGCAGTCCCCATGGGCCAATTGAACTAATATACAATATTGTATTCATTGTACAGACTTACTGGGTTCACTTTTCAAGATAATGTACATTCATAAAAACCAAATAATTTCCAGACATTATATTAGGCGTGTTTGGGTCACGCATTCCTGATTATTCACTCTTTGATTTGGCGAATTTTGTTGAGACGCAAACCTTTATGCGACTCATGGGGGAGCATATGTATCTCTACACGGGATCGCAACTTTTTCATCTTCTTTTTCTCGGGACTTACGCACGGCTCCGTACACGTGACCTAAGATCACATGTACGGAGGGTGCTTTACTCTAATTCGTTTCCATTGCTCTTCATAAGGGGACGCGGATCGCACCGCGTTCAGAACATGGTACGGGCTGACTGAAGGGCTCACACAGACGTGAGATTATGCGGGTAAGTAAGCGGCACACCGCTTTATGCTGAGCGCACGATGCGACATGGAATCGGGTTTCGGGGATTTTTTTCTACTTTAACGGAACATCTGGTTTATTTTTATTGACAGAACAATCCAGGCGGGACGTTGTTTCGAAGGAGAATGTGCTAATTGATTCACATTCATAAATTTTGGAATAGGAAGGTAATGGTCCATATATTTTACAACACTTTCACTGGTGACCTGGGGTTTCACCATTTTGATCGAGTCATTTTATTTTCTTTCAGAATTCTCGGGCTGAATAATACATTCAAGATGTATATTCATAGCTTCTAAATAATGGTATTTTATTTTATTTTATTTTATTCTGTGAATTTGTCACTTTTGGTGTTAGGGAATTGAATTTCATTTTAACTTTAATTACTTTGCTCTGGGTCCAATGGGCCCTAATGTGTTTCAATAATTGCAACACTGCATGAGACTATTTTTTGATTTAGTTCAGGGTTTGACCCATTGGGTGCTGCACTGTGTGCGGGGTCGGTTTTTGATTGGCACCTGATAGTGACATGCACGAATGAAAAGTGGGAAGTGATACACACTGGTGCATGTGACATTGAGAACCACATGTATAAAGGTTAGATTTTATTGAGGACAGTTTTGGGTAACACACTCATGTCACTAATGGTCTTGAATATGATTATAGAAGGTATTTTTCTTATTACTCTGAACACATTTTCACCAATTGTTACAGGAGGCTTCCACTGTTAGAATTCTTGGCTTTAATTCTAATTTGTGTTAATTATTACTTTTCATGTGCTGTCTTTCATTATACTAAACTCAACATGCCGGTAATGTATATTTATATTTATTAATAATTTTGCTTGTATGTGTTTTCTGTACCTCATGTCCTGGCTTATTGATGGGGACTTTTATGTATTGCCATATTGTATACTCACACATGCTGTACAGAGCTTTGCCTTGAAAAAGACCAAGATAGGTCGAAACACGTGTTGGCATTCTACTCTGATACCGCACATGCTATGAAGATTAAATTCTTGAAACCTTCACTTTAGTGGCATTTCAGAACATTTACTGTTAAGGAAATTCGTCAGAGGATTATCCACTTTTCGAAGGGTTTTGGTGGGAGCGCATCCATAATGTGGGAATATCAAATGTTTTTCTTGTCTTGCTAAGTGGGTTTGAGGTGCCCGCTCTTTTCCACAGGGTGCTGCACCCCAATCTTCGAGGTTTAATTGACTTGTTTCTTTTTTATATTAAATTGCTCAAGCGCTATTCACCTGGCACACCCCAACACCCTTTGTTTTAATTAGAAGATGGCAGCTAATCTCAATAATGTCTGCTCATTCTTTCCTCCTATCCTCAAGGCAGCATCCACAAACGACAGGCTGCTTTTAATGGAGCAAGGACACTCTAGCCAGGCCCTGAATACAAAACAGAATGATGAGGCAATGAGGACATGCAATCTGAATTAAATATATATGTATATATATATTCAATGAAAAAACTTTGTTAAGGGGACGTGGGGTTTTTCAATTTTACTTGAAACCAAAACGTCCATTTAACAAAGTTTTTTCTTTGAATTTCATAGGTTTTTATTAGTCCAACATAACCATAACGTCCCTCTAACACATTTTTTTCATTGAATTTCATAGGTTTTTATTAGTGCAACTTAACCATAACGTCACTTTAACAAAGTTTTGTCATTGAATTTCATAGGTTTTTACCAGTTCATGCTATTTTCCTACAATTTACTAATATCACACTTACCCAATATAGCAATGTTTGTGTCCAATTTACAAAGTATCACCTTAAAACTCTGCCATTTCCCACCTTCTGGAATCATTTTTAACACTTCCATACACGTTTTGCAACTATTTCAACCAGTTTTGCATCCGTTGATGTCTACAAACATCTGACTTCATAGGAGACCTTCCGGACAGTGCCCCATGACCATATGCTGGCGCGCGGCATGATGACATGTCCGAGAACCCGTCCGCACTTCCTGATAAGATCTCTGCTTCGCGGACAGTATAGAACTGCATTTTCTACTGATCTAGGACCTTTCAACTTCAAAATTTCCCTTGCACAGCTCCAACACCTATTGCTATTCATTATCCATTAACAATCTAGTACACAGTACATACTTTTAGCAAAACTGCTATTTATCTTAAAATGGCATCAGCTAATCCCATCCCTCCTCCCCAAGAGCCACCACCACTGCTGTAATCAAGGAACATGAGAAACACTGCCCCCTACCTTAGAAATAACACATGCACAACATTGTCCCTTGTCCACCTACCCCTCCATATTAGTGTTTGGCTCCTCTTCCCTCATTTCCCTCCCCAACTCTCGTTCTCAGCTCTCCTGCCAAAAAAAAAAATACATCCAAAAACAACAAAAGACATATTCCTTCAGGAATCACCTTTCATAGTTAAAAAATAGAACTAAAAAAAACATGTGTAGACTCTATCTACTTTATATTTCTCAGTAAAGTACATAGACTGAATATGATTTTCCAACATTCCATTTGCATTTTGTGTTATGCTAATGGGAATATTGTGGCGTTCATCCTCCGTTCCAGGGACTGGAACGGTGGATACTGGCCCAGCAGCCCATGTTATCAGCCCAAGCGAAGCGAGGGTGAATAACGAGGTCTCTGGACCATTATCCCACCATTCCAGTCCCTGAAATGGTGGATCAAGGCCATTAGCACCCTAGGTTCCGAAAGCGGGAACTTGGGGTGCTAAAAAAGCAGATTTTTCTTCCTACACCAGGACGCTAGGAAGGAAAATCCTTTTCCAAGATAGCAACCATGGAAAGGGAAGGCGAGGGTTCCATACAGGGCCCCTCTTCGCTTTCCATAGCAGCCTGCAGAAGGCAAAAAGAGAACCCTATGACCATATTACCACAAGCATATTTTTCTTCCCATTCAGACCTATCCTAATTTTCGAATAACTTTACCACAAAGCCAGTCCCAGCCAGTCCCAGGTGGACATGGCCACTTTAATCCTATGTTTTGTCCCTTGTGGTCATGGCCAGTAGCCAGATTGTCTGGATCATGACCTTATTCCATGACCCGGAATATCTGGCCACTGCCCATGGCCACAGGCTACCCCTCAGTCACTAAAGGTATACCGCTATTTTTTGTAGCTACATTATGGCACTTGTCAAATAATAAAACACTGGCACATTTGCAAAACCATGCTTGTAGGTCCTTGCCAATGCTCCTTACGCAGGTTTGCTGGAAATCCACCCATGTTTTAATTTTTCAAAAGTGTCAAATGTATGCACATACAATCGTCATATAACCTAGCCCCCACTTCACAAAAACCATTCAGACTTTACGAAAACGTCTATATCTAGATCTATAATCTTTTTGCAAACCTTTGTGTAGATTTGTCAAATGGCACCACATTTATAAACCTTTACAATATTTTGGGACCCACCCTCTAATATTGCTACCTCTTGACAGAATCCCACCAAACTTTGCATACTCACTCAAATCAGGACAGGAATATACATGCAAAATTTCATGCAGTTCCATTAAGTGGTGCCAAAGTTATAAGCCATCCAATAACTGCATTTCACCAACCATGTAATGCTGAGGTGTCCGCAAACTTTACGGGGCTGTTCGCGAACATCCAAACTGTTCGCGGACTTTTGTGGCTAAAGAAAACACCAGCTTTTTTGCTTCTTGCAGCCATATCCCATCCCATCATCATCACTCCTCACCTCCCCAGAGATTATTTGATAAGTTTCACAAGTGCAATGTTGTGTTTTTTAATATGTTTTTACAGCTATGTCTGTGGACATCGGCCGCTGTCCGCGAATCCAAGATGGCGGGAGTTTCCAAAAATATGACGCCCTTCACGCTCTTCACCATCCAATCAGCGATCACATTGCATGTCCACAGACATGACGCAATCCGATTAGCCAATCTGTGTCCTGTCCACGGAGCAAACAGGGAACAGAGCGGACATAGATATCACCAATTTATTGTGACCTACTTTTTGGTTGTTTTAAAAAAAAAAACTACTGGATGGATTTTCACCAAATTTACAAAAGCACGCCTTCGGGACCAAGGCACTGCTCCTGGCGCAAATTTTGTGAAAATCAGTCCAGCGGTTTGGTCTGTAGGCGTGAGCTGATTTTTTTCCCCATTCAGTCTATGGGAAAAAAAGAAATTTGGGGACCCCCAATAACTTTGCCCCCCCCAGACCAAACCTCACCAAACTTTGCAAAACAATTCAAAGTGGGCCATCATTTTTTTTGCAAAGTTTGGTGTGGATTCGTGTTAGGGAGAATTCTCTGTTTAGACAATTGTTGTTGAAGTGATGATTGATTGTAACCTTAATCGGAGGAAGACCGGGTAGCTGAGGGGGTACGCTGCACCTTGCTGACCATTCTGTGTGCTGCTAAGTAAAGTGGAAATGTATGCATGGGGTTGATGCCAACCCAATAACAATGGACCAAATAATCTAGGGTCCTATAGTTAGTAGAACCAATGGGACTTTGTACTTTTAGTGACATCTACAGTGCTCATTTTGAAGGAAGGGCTTAGACGCCCACCTGGCAATATTTACCCAATCCCCTCATTTCGTTACCATATACAGATATAGCACCTATATTAAAGTTACCTTTTCTGAACCAATAGAAATGCTTATTAACTTTTGAGTGTTACGCGCCACTTATGACAAATTTTCAGTATGAATGATGTGTTTTTTATGAAGTTCTTGGGAGTTGTAGCGAGACGGACTATCGCATCACTGATGATTGCCATGTCTCCCCGTTTTTTGTACTTGTCATTAAACGGACTCCCTTTGCCAAACCATTGAGTGTCCTTATTGATTGGTGTTGGAATAATAAATCTGCACCCCCATCCATCTCAAGGTGCAGCTATCTCGTTTTAAAGTACTCTCGGAGCAAACCTCGGCTATATGGGCCGGCCGGGGGTCTCCTGAGTACAAAGGTACATGCATCCTGCTTAATGGATGGAATGTTAAAGATGAATGCATCTGAAGTGCTATGTCCATAATAAAAGCTTTCTGGTGTTAAATGGATATCTTGTTTACTTTTGTTAATGAGCGCGGCGACAAAGGCACCAGAACAGTGTCAACCCAGATCTCTTGTGCATGCGACCCCTGCATGCCTGTGCCCCTGACTTCATGACCATGACAGTTTTGGGCACTAGAGTTGGTGTCATAGTTGGCAGTGATGGGAATGAGGATTTCCGTATCAGCTGCATAGTTAGTGTAAAGATACCCAAGGAGCCAAAGCTGTCAAACAGGGGCTTGGTAAAAATGTTATAGAGCATTGGCGAGACACAGGAGCCCTGAGGTACATCGCACGTGAATGGGGCTGGGTCGGTTTTCTCTCCCTATTGCTGTGGGAGAGAAAACTCTCATGGTTCTGTTGGACAAGAATGATTTCACAGGTTATTGCCTGACGTGAGAAATGAGCTGCTGATGCCAGATGAAGACATAATGTTTCATGGTCCATCAAGTCAAAGGCGGCTGCTTGAATCTTTAGGTTAAGAAGGGCTGATTCAGTTCTATGGCCGGGTCGGAAGCAAGAGTGATGCAGGCCAAGGAGATTGTTGGATACTAGATGTTTTTGAATCTGCAGATAGGCTACTCTGTCCAAGATTTTCAGTATGCAAGGATCAGTGGTGGTGGGACGACAGTTGGTTGGTATGCTGGGGACACCCCCATGTCTTCTTCCTTGTCCCACTAAGTCATTCACATTCTGTTCATTGGTCCACCTTCCTCTTTCTTATCCCACTAGTAAAATAGCAATATGTTGCATTACCCCTACCTCCTTCCTCCTCATCAGAGTTCCCTATTAGCAATCTGGTACATTATCATCCCATCCCTCTTCCTCATCACAGTACTCCAAAACCCAACACTCGCTCTTCCTTCTCCTAGTACACCACTAGGGTGTCCAGTCATTTGGTCGACTGAAAACTGGTCGAATGACATTTGGTCGACGCAATTTGGTCGAAAACCAAATGGTCGAATTTTTTTTTTATTTATATATTTATTTTTTGGGTTTTCGTTTTGTAAAAAAAGGGGTTTTTAGAGAAAAAAAGGGGGTTGGGGGGGGACCCCCCAAAAAAATAAAAAAAAGGGTTAAAATAAAAAAAATAAAAAATTCGACCATTTGGTTTTCGACCAAATCGGTTCGACCATTTGTCTGGTCGACCAATTTTTTTCGACCAAATGTCTGGTAACCCACCACTAGTAATCCATTACGTAACCCTCACCTCCCTCTTCCTCATCTCAATTCTCCATTAGTACTCAGATGAATTATCCCCACCACTAGCTTCCTGGCCCCAGTACAACAATAATATACCCCTATGACCTTTGCATTACCTTCACCAACCTCGTCCTCATCCCTGTACCTGAATAGTAGTCTCTCTACTCCTCAGCATAATAACTCAATGGTAGTCTGTTGTATTTCCACAACTTCATTTTCCTCGAGCCATTATCCCATTGGTAATATGGTAAACTATTATTACCTCCCTCGTTCCAGTTCCCAATAAAATATTTTCATTACTTCCACCTCCCTCTTCCTCGTCACATTATCCCAATAGTAGTCTGTATAATTACACCTGCTTCCCTCTTCCTCAACACAGTAGAACAAAAGTAGTCTCTTGCATTCACACAACCTTCCTTTATCTCATGCCACTATCCCATTAATTATCTTTTATGTCATCACCAGCACCCTCTTCCTCATCACAGTACTCCAAAACTGAACACTGTCTCATCCCAGTACCACTGTAGTTATTAAATAAATAACCACCACCTCACTCTTCTTCATTTCAGTACCAATTAGTAGTCTGCAGCATTGCCACAGCCTCTCACATCCTCATCCCAGCAACAAAATACCAGTCTCTGGCATTACGCCCACCCCCCTTTCCCTCAACACAGTACCTTAATAGTAGACATTGGCATTCCCACAACCTCCCTCTTCCTCAATCTACTGTCCCATTAATATGTTCAATTAACCAAACACCATATTCCTAATCCCACTACCCCATCAGTTATCTGTTACAGTATCATCACCTCCCTCTTCCTCATTCCATTACCCCAATAGTAATGCATCACATGACGTTCGCCAGCCTCTTCCTCATTGCAGAACACCCCAATAGTAGTCTGTGGAAGAACCCCCACTTCCCTCTTTCTCAACCTGTACCCCTGCAGTATGCTTGTCTATTTAGACAACCTCCCTCTTCCTCATGCCACTATCTCAATAGCAATATGTTACATTAACTCCAGATCACTCTTCCACATCCCATCCCCACCAACCTCTTCCTTGTTGCAGTATTACAAAACTGAACTATGCCTTCCTCATTGAATTACCATTAGTAATTAATTACATAACCCCACCCCCTTCTTCCTCATCCCAGTATCTCATCAGTAGTTAGTGGCATTCCCACAACCTCCCTATTTCTCACCCAACTACCCCAACACTAAAATGTGTTATTACCTCTCTCGTCATCATTCCACTAATCGATTTCCCTTTTATATGTGAAATAGCAACCTGCAGCAAAAAATGAAACCTTCCGGGCAATACTTTTCCATTTGATACAACTCTTACCTAGAAAATACGTTATTTTTTCCCCATCCACTTTTAAACACTAGATTTACAGAATGGAGTACTTATTGACAACACTACAAAACCTTTGATTAGCTAGCATGAGATCAAAAACAAACTCCATTTGTTATTTCCAAGGTAATGTCTAAAAACTTCCATAACTTCTAATAAATCCTAAAGCAAGCAGTCTTAGATGACCAAAACACAAATATTGCTTACTCTGAAATATGCTAACACAATAACCAAAACCAAAATCTACATTCCTCCTTTCAAACTCTATCATTAAAAATGCACTTATGATGTGTAATGTTACTCAATATGTATATTCATTACACCAATCAACACCATAGTGGTCTTACGATACCAAGCCTTGTCCGAAAAGGTGGGATATTGTGACCCCATCAGTAACATTTAAAATGTTTTTAAAAAACGTGCATTCCTAGATACTAATAAACAAAAACAACTTTCAAATCCCAAAAAAAAAAAAAACTTGATTGGAACTCAATGTGGCAATTCCTTTATTACAACAGATACAATAATTGTCAACTATATCCGTACTTAGAAGAAAACAAAGTAAGCATTGGCGAGATAAAAACAATGGGGATTATTACTCTCACCCTCCACTCAAATAATTCATAGAAAAAGTAAGCAAGGAAATAACTTTTGCTTTGCTACATACAAACACACTATCCACCAAAATACGCGTAATTCCTCCACCTCCATCAAAACAGAAATGCAAATATTACCTTGCAAAGCAATTTCAATAGAAGTAGACCCCAACAAACATGTAAACCATATCTTCCAAGGTCAACGTAGTTCAAATAAAAACATTTATTTTAAATGTTACATTATTAAGTCATCACCAATCTCATTAAAACCTCAGAAAAGCCACGTTCCTCACCCAACTATCAAAGAAAACTGAAGTTAGAAGCAATAATTAACAGGCATTCAGGAGAAAATGATTCATAGTAGTTCTAAACAAAATTAAACCATTAGCAAAATTAATTTAAACAAACTGCAAGCAAAATTTAGAAACACATGCAATGACAATGTTGGTAACTTTTCTACCGGTGAATGGTGTCAGACTACTGGCACATACTTTAATGAAGAAGCATATACAGCCAAGGATAAACACATCAAAGTGCAATACATGTGTATGGTTGAGCCTATAACATAGTAGGAGAATTATTCTTGGAAAGGAATCTTCAATTAAAAAATCTTCCCAAAGACATATAGAAGCACATGCCCATTCTCTGCCCATACAGTTCATTCAGTCTACAAATGATTGTGCAACTCAAAATGCATTGTGTGTCAAGAGTTGTTCAAATGTTTGCTACAAATGTGCATTCAAGTAAAACACAAAAGTAGAATCAAAACTCAGCAATTCACACTGAGCTATGATGACATTTGTTAGGCTGCATTGCAAGAGCCTCCTCTAAAAGCACATTTCAACCCATAAAAATGTAACTGACACACGATTCTAGAATGCACACTCGTGTGCATACATTTTATGGTGCTAAAAGACCTAGGCCCTCATTACGACCCTTGCGGAAATCAACCGACCGGACCGCCATAGCGTAAATAGCGTTTCCGCCATTGCACGATGGAGCAAAGTGCGGCTCATTCCGACCCATCGGGCACGAGCACCACGCCATGGCGGAAGTGCAAAGTCCGCGATGGCGGAAATGACCCCAAAACGGCCCACACCGCCGCCGTACGGCGCCCTAGGTGCAATACCGCCACCCATCTCAGCGGACATCGCAGTGAGCGCCAACCGGAAAGTACGGTGACCGTAAATATACGGAAACGGAAGTAAAAGCATGGTCCCGGAACGGGAAACATCCCGCCGTACACCTATAAAACCACAAATTCCACACAACCATTAAAAATACTACCCTGAGACACATCCCAACCCGTCATCCACCCTAGTGAAACCAAGAAAAATGGGAAAAGTAGCGAAGAAAGCGTGCGACCGCAAGCGGCAGGTCCACTTCTCCCGTGAGGAACTCACCGTGCTCACGGAGACCCTCCAGGAGAATGCTGCCGCAGTCTTCTCCACGCAAATGACCAGGACGGCACTTGCGAACAAGAAGGCCATATGGGCCCTGGTGGCACAGCGGGTAAGTGCGGTGGGGACCGCACCCGCAACCCACAGCAATGCAGAAAGCGATGGGACGACCTGCGGATACGCGTCCGTAGCATACTTTCTGCCAACCGCAACATTGCCACAGCTACCGGGGGAGGATCGGAATCACCCATCAAGTTGACCCCCTGGGAAGAAATCTGTGCCTCCACCATTGGAATGGAGAGCATAGAGGGAGTCGGAGGGATGGAGAAAGGAGTGCAGACATCCGAAGATTCAGGTAGGTGTCCCAAATAAAACAATGCCAAAACCACAACGTCCAATCATGTGAAGTACCACGTGCCCACATAGTGCAACAGGAACACATGTCCAGGAGAACGTCCACATACATAGGCCTGATAGCACACTTTAAAACTCACATCAAATACATAAATAATTAAAAATCCTAAAAACACCCTCTACACGTGCAGCAGGCACACCCTAACTGCAGGCTGCCAAACAACTGCACCCACACTCCACACTCAAATGAAACCACCTCCAAGGCCCCGACCCAAATCACCCTCAGGTACCACCCCAATGCATGTGATACATTGCCATTCCAATTCCCACAGACCCATTAATAACGCTCGCCCTCCTTTACTCCACCACAGGGTCCGATCCAAACGACGAGCTCCAGGACACCCCTACCAGCACACCTGCAAAGAGGGCCAAGACCAACGGCCAAAGACCCTCCACCTCAGCTGCACGCATCAAGACACGGCAGCAGCACAAATCAAGTGACAGCACACAGGAGGGAACTCCAACAGGCACCCCAGCAGCCAGCATGCCCACAACACCACCACCACAGGTCCCCCCAATGGATGCCACAGTAGGCACTGCTTCTGGTGGCAGCAGCACCATAGGTGATACTGCATTAATGGCAGCATGCTCCGACACAGAAAACGGGGATGTCGAAGTTAGATCCATCCATGACCTGCCTCAATCCCCCTGTCTGTTCCATCCCGTACACCATGAGGATACCACGCAGGGGCACCCACAAGACGACGACTGGCCATCCCCCACAAGCCCTGTGGCAAGGCAACATGAGGTGATCAGCCCCTCTGTGACACCACCGCAAATGGCCATGGCCCAGCAGAGGCAACAGTCCCTCGACCAGGTAATCGTGCAACAGCAGCAACTGGCCACGCTCCTCAAGGACCATGCCGATGAATGTGGGGGCACTAAGGCAGACATAGAAACATCAACTGAGACACTTAGGGCAGAAATGGAGAGAAGTACAGAGACACTAAGGGCACAAATGGAGAGTAGCACCGAGAGCCTGAGAGTACAAATGGAGAGAAGCACCGAGAGCCTGAGAGTACAAATGGAGAGAAGCACCGAGAGCCTGAGGGGGGAACTGCATGCGACGTCCAAAGACGTATGTGCCGAACTTGCCGCAGTGCGCCGTGTGCTCACTGAGCTCTCACAAACCCTTAGGGACATGCATGGACGTGAGCAGGCAGAGACATCATCCGTTGCAAGTTCCGTCCAGGGCAGCCCCCAACGTAGATCTGGGAGGAACCTGCGCTCCACAGGCAGGGGTGCCCCTGATACCCGCAGAGGGGGCTTGCAATAGCGACAGCCCACTGACAATGAGCATCTTTGGACACTGGTGTTCGGGGGGGAGGTAGGAGGGTGGAGGGGGTGTGTTGGGCTCACTTGGGTGGCGGGTCGATAGGGTGTTTAACATGATATCACATATGCCATAAACAATGCACGATCATGCAATGAGATGTGTGGACATTGATCTTTGTGTACGAGGCCATTATAGGCGTACAGTCCATATTGTGCATGTTCCAGACACACACAGTGCCACGAGTCCCGTGTCCATGTATCAGCCACCAGGCGTGAGTGCTAGAAGCATGCATCTATGAGATGCTGACGAATGTCACGGCCCTCCTGTGCCTCGCAGACTCCTTGAGGTGCTGCCACATCCCCACCCTCATCATGACCATCATCAGGTGCTTGCAGTTCTGCGTCAGGGGGCATGGGCACATTTCTACGTACGCACATGTTGTGGAGCATCACACATGCCATGACCATCTTTGCAACCTTCACATGGCGGTACAGGAGTGCCCCGCCAGACCTGCTGAGGCAGCGGAAACGAGTCTTCAGTAGGCCGAATGCCTGTTCTATGACTACACGGGTACGTGAGTGGGCATGGTTGTAGTCCTCCTCATGCTGGTCCCGTGGGTTCCGGACTGGTGTGAGGAGCCATCTCTTCAGTGGATACCCGGCATCACCTGTATGTGGACAAGTAAGGAATTTTGAGGAATGCCATTGCTACGTACGCACCCCCCCCTTCCTGCCAGGTCATTGCCGCATCACATACCCCACATCATCATGCATGAAATGAGACTCACCGAGTAGCCAGGATCTGTTCCCTGCGTGTCGCTCCATGTAGCGTGGTATAGTAGAGTTCCTCAAGACCATAGAATGATGGGTTGATCCAGGAAATCGGGCACAACAATGTGTAATGATCCTGTTGGAGTCACACACCATTTGTACATTCAGAGAATGAAATTGTTTTCGGTTGCGGTACTGGGCCTCCATGGCATGTGGGACGACCAATTCCACATGGGTGCAGTCGATGGCACCAATGCAACCCGGTATGCCGGCAGTGCATGGAATCCCACTTTTGTGTTGGTAATTTCCTGCTCCGAGCGTGGTAGAGAGATGTAGTTGTCTGCGTGCTTCAGGAGGGCATCGAGCACTTGCAATAGTGTCCGTGAGAACAGTGGCTGTGATATGCCATGCAACTGTCCGACTGTGTGCTGGTAGGTGCCTGTGGCCAGGAAGTGGAGTACAGACACCACCTTCAGTAGGGGTGGGATGGCGGTTGGGCTATCTATCATGCTGACAAGGTCAGCCTGTGTCATGTCCACAATGGCGGTTATGGTGTCCCGGTCCAAACGGTAGAGGGTGTGGATCTGCTCATCAGTGAGGTTGAACGGATGTGCTCGGAGGCGTGGGATTGCGGGCTGCCTGCGTGGTGGTAGTGGCTGTGCTGGCGGCCCTTGCTGGCCCTGCCTTGCCCTCCTCCTCCTCCTGCGTCTCCGCCGTGCGGCCGGTTGTAGTTGGTGTTTGTCTTCTTCTTGAAGTTGGAGTACTTGCAGTGCTATCAGGTCCCCCAGGGCCAACATAGCTAGTCCTGCCGGTAGCATTTCGGAGTGGGTGTGGTTGTGGGAGGAGACTGGGTGTGCAATTTATGTGTTTTCAGGCTGTATGGCCTCCACCTGTGGTGATTCATTCCACCTGTGCAAGCTGCACTCCCCTTTGGGCGAGCACGTCCCGCACACAACGCTGCAATTCGACGAATAGCATCTTGCTATTGCAATCATGTATTTGTACCCGATGGCAGTGTAACATTGGTTGATATGTTCATTCGGCTATGGTCCCATTGTTTCACATACTATCTTTGCAGTCGCGAACAGACTTGTGAAGGGTCAGTGGAACGTAGTACTCGAGTAACGGTGGACCCTCATGCAACACTGTACCGAGCTTCACCGACGGGCGGGGCGTCCCATTTGTGAGTGAAGGCAGTTGCCATTTTCACACACAGCCGCACTAGATGGATTAATTTGTGATTTCAAGCGGCCACAGTTGCCTTTTCGACGTGATGTTGCAAATGAGGAATTCGAAGGGCGGCGCTTTCGGTTTTCAGCTAGCGGCGAGGAGATGCCCACAGGTCTGACTGCAAATATAACGTTCTATTGTTCAATGTCCTTGGGACAGGGGCCATGGCGAGGATGCAATGATTGATATGAATAGTTTGGGATGCGCAATAGCGACGTGGGCGATGAGGCCGGACGTTCCCAAATACATGTTACTTCACAACACTGGAATTACGGGCTGGGGCACAGTGGATTTTGCAGGCTGCATAACGCACAGACTCAATGGAAATTTCACATGTTATGTGAGTATGGAGACAGGCGAGGGAATGATGTATGGATGCATGGACAGATGATTTGATACAGAGTTTGATACAGAGTTTGCCATGTACAGGGCTTCTTGGAATCTATCCGCCTCCCCTGCGCTATGTGATGCAGGGCTGCCATAGTGGGACCATCGTCTATCTGGCCTTGTTGAGCCCTCCCTGTCTCGACGCGCCTTCAGACACTTGTGTCTATGCACGTTACCAATCCCATCAGATGGATTCTCTTTTAACAGACGCATGCACAGGTACACTCGTTTGTGATAGTGTTTTCACCTCGATATAGATAGTTATGATTCGCAAGTGGTTTTTGGGTGCTGATGATCCTTTGGAGTGGGCTAGCATGCATATGGCTGTGGATTTGGTGTGATCATTGAAGTGAGTAAATCAAATGTAGTTCTGATGGCCATACTATTCTTTTTCATTTCATTTGGTTGACAGGTATCTCCTCCCCTTTTGCCACTGCCATCTGTATGCCACTCCTGCAGATGGATTTTACTCCCGACACCTGCTGCTTCGTGTTAATCAGTGGAGCAGCATTACGATCTTATGGGACGATCGCCAATGGGCCACATGCCCTTACGCAGTACTAGTGGCTAGGAGCAACATTTCGGCCTTTCAGCTGGACTAGTGCCTCCCTATTGGGACGGCCCTGCGGTTCTAGGCGCTTCCATGTTGCCTTTTCGTACGGGAATGTAGCCCCTGTGTACCATGAAGGAACAGGGCGTCACACAAGAAGTAGCTGGTCATTTATTGCGGATGCAGCCCACAATAATGAAATATATTTTGGAGTTCATGGCCTAATGGCTGTATGGGCTTGGAGAATTTGTTGTGCATTAAATTTCTATTCTGATATGAACCGTGTAGCGTTCTTCTTTGCAAGTGATGTGGCATATTACTATTTGGGGAGCGATGTATTGTGAGGAGATCTGCATTGGGTTCCAGCTTCGGGGTATAGTTGCGTGGTACTGTGCTGGGCGCGTTTGCCTACGAAGCCCAGTGAGGTCAGGGATGAGGGCTGCCATTATGACTGTTTTGATGATGTCATGCTCAGGGGCGGGGGATTAGCTTTTGTGTAACAGATGCCGGTCAGCCAGTTGGATAGGTGGAATGATGTGATTATCGGAATATTGCTGGTCACAGGTGCCTGTGTTTGCGTGCGTTTCTTGGTGGGAAACTGAGGTCATGTCCATTTGTATGGCTTCTGTATTCGTGCCATCTGTGCCCTGCAGCTCCCATTGGGCCCTCTTGAGATTCATTTGTTCGTTGGCAGGCATGGATGACTAGTACATTTCACTGGTTGCATTGTGTGACTTCATTGCACCTACGGGGGGTTGTACAATGTGGCCAGGGAGCGGTGTACAAGCACTCAGTAGGGCCGTTTACGGTTGGTTCGCGATGCTATACTTCTCACCATGGCGGAATGGTACTTTCCGCCGTGCTTGATGGCGTTAGGTGCATGTCCGCTAGGGTCTGAATTCGCGTACCGTTGCGCCATGGTGCTAATTACGGTTTGGCATGGCGCGCGCGCGCGTACTTGGTGCAGTTAGCGTTGGCGTTCACTACGGTGTCGCTAATGGCATCGTACTTTGCGGTGACGGGTCATGATCGCACCGAGCGCTATTCGATGGCGGTATTGCATTTCCGCCATCGTTTTTCGATTCCCGCCAGGGTCGTAATGAGGCCCCTACTCTATAAAAACTAAACATTCAATGACATTCTAGTAATTGGAAGAGAAGTCCTTTATCAAACACCATACAGAATACATATTTTACTGCTGAAATAGAACTAGAAAACATAACTAAATCACAAAATTGCAACCCTCATTTCTGCTCAAATTCCAGTCAAGTAAAGTTCTAGTTGGCTTTGTCTCTAACAGCAGAAAATAAAAACAACATAACAGATCCCTAAATATTCTGCTCATATTTGAAAAATTGTCTTTATGACAACCACATGCCATGACAAGCTATCCATAACAACTTACAAATATTCAAATTCCCAATGCTCTCCAGCAACTCATCTATATGTGTGTATCATAACTCGAACAGTGTATACATTCAAAACTATATTATGATTACAACCCAAGACTATCAAATTGTCCCCAACAGAACAGACATTCTAGACATTCAAGGTAATAAAGTATGTTTACCATTAGTCCTAAAAGAAAACAATGCAACTCAATTAGTAGGACGACAGGTACATTCATCTTTAATTGCATCTGTGAATGGTGTACCAACAGCAGATACAAAAAATGGCAACAACTAGTTCACTTAAGAAAATTAAAAATGGCCCTAGAATATCTCAAAGAGCACAAGGAATGCTATACATATATAAACATAGAGAACAATATGAAAGAAACAGCCAACATATATAAAGATGCACCACAAACTGGTCAGTTTGAACATATTGATCCTAACGATATGGGAAACATGCTTGACCACTACAGAGTCGACCCACTACATTTAAGAGACACAATGAAAGATGCATTAGAAACATAACAAGTATGTCAAGCCTAAGGGTCTCCAATGAGTATTTAGGGAAAGAGTTTAGAAGCATTCTGTTTTTCACTACTCTTCCCTGCAGGAAAAGGAGGAAGACATGATCAAATAGATATATAAATCAGTGCATCAGAGTATCATTGTCTCAGAATGTATTCTAAAGATCCAAGATCCTGTCAATACATTGAATATATATTTATTTTAATTTGATACTAGCAACTCTATGCTTTGGAGTGGGGCACAAACTGGAACCCAGTTAACAAATATGTCAGCTAGTGAAGTACGAGAGAAAACATTGGGCGGAACCCTCTTTTTTGTAAAGGGGGCCTGACTCCTGAGGGTGGGTATAATGGAAAGAAAGAAAATGGAGTCAAAGGCTACCCTAACCCAAGACGTGACAGGGGGTCACAACATTTGCAGCGAAGCTAGGTAGTGGCTAGCTTGAAAAGACAAACACCTTAAAGAGGAAGAGTGTATCAAGAAAAGGTTTATTTAACACTAACGCAATAGACATATTTTCAAAAACGAGACATATTTTCAAAAGAGTGCCATTGCACTAAGGGTGTGCATCATTGAGCACATAAATATCTGCTTTTTCGTGGGTTAGTAGGCAGAGTGAAAACTTAATACTTAATACTTAATACATGTATTGCTTGGAATCACAATACGATCGTTTTGTGATTCCAAGCAATACATGTATTAAGTTTTCACTCTGCCTACTAACCCACGAAAAAGCACACATTTATGTGCTCAATGATGCACACCCTTAGTGCAATGGCCCTCTTTTGAAAATATGTCTCGTTTTTGAAAATATGTCTTGATACACTCTTCCTCTTTAAGGTGTTTGTCTTTTCAAGCTAGCCACTACCTAACTTCGCTGCAAATGTTGTGACCCCCTGTCACGTCTTGGGTTAGGGTAGCCTTTGACTCCATTTTCTTTCTTTCCAGCTAGTGAAGTACTTCAAAAGATAAACAACTAAGATGAAGTGTTGGAGTCAAGTATTCCACATTTCTTGCCAAATATGCATGGCTCAAAAGAATACTGGTTCCAACATCACGCTGATGTTTGATGCGTGCTAAGGAACCTAGGTCCTCCCACGTGGTTTGTTACACTCAGTTGTGCAGAATATGCATAAGAAGATTTACATGACTTCCTATGTACTGCAAACCAAAATAAAGAAGGACTGGACTTTAAAAGCACAATGGAACTCTGTTCATTATATCCTGTAAATGGTTCACGTTACTTTCAGCACAGTTCTTTTGCCATGTTACACTTCATCTGCAACAAAAGCTGCTGTCAGCTTGTAGCAGCAGAACACTACGTTTGGAGAAAAGAAAAACAATTTAGAGGAGCAACACATACTCATGTGCTTTTGTTGATAAATATGCTGCCAAAATTGGCCATGACAGTGCCGAGACTGTTTTACAAACTACTGAAAAATGCAGTTTATGTAACATACCTATAGTACACATACATAATTTACAACAAACTCAAATCTTACATTTCCAACCACAGACGTGTCGCAAATATTGCCAATGTCTGTATAGAAACAAAGACAAATGCTCAGGCAAAGGTCAAGCACAATGGCTGCTGTTAGACACAGTGGGCCTCATTATGAGATTTGCAGTAAGCCAAAAATGAAGGCGGAATGGTAATACCGGCATCGACTACAGGTCCAGGTCATTACGAGTCGACCACCGGCATTACCCCCACCGCCTGAACTGTGCCCCTCCGTACAGGCATGCGTGTGACACGCGCCCTTGGTGGTGCCAATACCGGGATGCTGCTAACAGGAGGACATCAGAAGTCACGTGGGCATTAACCTACTGGCATCCCGAAGGCGATAAATAGGGACTCCACGATGCCGGTATTACAGGCATTGTGAATCACCCGTAAATAGCAATCTGCTGTGTTCCCAACTGCCAGAGGTGCACACAATCACCACAGGTGGAGGCAATGGAGTCTGTCTCAGCACAAAAGGGGCACACCAACACACCACACCCCTTCCCACACCAAAATGATCCCACTCGCAGTTGCAATCTGGGGCTGGAGGACATGCCTGCATTGCTACACCAGCAAACATGCCTGCATTGCTACACCAGCAACAACAACAACAGGCACCACCGAGGAGACGCAGGAGGAGAAGGAGGGTGAGACTGGCCCATCCAGTTCCACCAGTGCAGCCAGTGGTACCACTTAGGCAGCACCAATCCCTCGCATCAGAGTCAGTCCATACCACCGAACCCCTGTGCAGATCCACATTCTGTATCCCCTGGACCGGACACCATCACCACCATTGAGGACATGATACACAATGACATTGTCAGCCTGATTGAAATCCGCACTGCCATACCCCCTACTGAAGGTAGTGTCACATATTGTTGTGCCAGATTTCCGGGATCAACTCATGATGCAATGGTGCTGCGGAACTCCACGCTACCCCGCTACATGGAGCGACATGCTGGACGACGTGCCTGGCTGCTTGGTAAGTCGCCTGACAGGCCCATGGCAGTTTAATGGGGGTATGTATACTCCAACTTGGTGAGATTGGGGGGATGCATACTCCAACTGGGTGAGATTGTGCGGGATGCATTAAATCGATCTGGGTGAGATTGGGGGGGTGCATACTCCACCTGGGTGAGATTGGGGTGGTGATAGGACAATGGCCATACAGCAAAACACTGTGGACCAAAACTTCCCAACCTGAACATGACACATCAATGTCGTACAAAAGATCAATGCTGCACACAAATGCCAATATGCCAGACTTTCAAGCAGGCCACATCCCTTAACGCATCGACTGCACATCATCTGAGCGTACCCTCTGCAACACTATCCAGCATCATGCAGTGATCATGCATAACAAACATGACTGCAGCAAAGCACAACACAGGACATGCACCCATGAGTGGCCACAAGTTAATCCCACCAAGGGAATACACTGATTGTCACTGGCCCTCCACCACAGCCGTGCTGCGTGGCAGAATGGAAATACGAACCGATGAATGACAAATCATGATGAAACTTGCCAATGCTGCTAGTAGGAAAACATACAGAGTACTATACATCACCTATATGAGGTCAAATACAGTGGTAGTGAAGTGGGAGAATGGAAGACCAGGCTCCCGTCCTTCACCTCTCGCGCTTGGCCTAGAGGGTCACGACCCAGACACCCGCCACGAGAAGAGTTTGTCCATTTACCAGACGACCAGATACCCTGGTACAGGAACATACGGATGTGTCCATCTGCCTGCCCAGCAGCCCGCACTGGCCATGCCGACACCTGCGGCACGGATCAACTAGACTAAAATCTACACGTCGTTAGAGATGCCATGACGACCTAGACAACGGGAAGCACATCTGTACAAATATACACACTGGACATTCCCACACCAACCTACACGAAGAATATACTCAGTGCTATGACGTAGACGACAGGCATATTCACGGACGTGCATCTTTATTATTTTTACATAGGCTTTCAGAATGCAGAAACGCAAGACGCGTCATGAACTCATCTATAAAGCTTGCTCACGCTTCTCTTGAAACCCGTTACCATCATGAGAGGTATAATGAAGACACGATACTGGTCATGGAACTATATGCTACTATAACCTAAAAAACCTATGCACCAAACGGACTACTTATGCACCAGTAGGCCTCAAACAAGAGCTCCCGTGGACATTAACAAAGCAAGAGTCAGGTTGCTGATCCTGCAGAAAGAGCCCGGTGGAGCAACCAGCCAAGGTCGCAATGTTGCAAACCCACATTCCAAGAACAAATCATCAAAGGCACGATGTTACAACCTCGTACTCCGCGCACCAACGTTAAAGTCACACCGGCAAATTAAACCAGACGCGCAGTGGAAAAACAATATTAATTGTGCAGAATTCTGCCTCTTTCACGGTCCCTCCCCACGTGACCAAGCCGAACCTGACGAGATGCCAAACCCAGGAGAGAAGAGGCGTCTGGATCTCTCGCTACGGGACACAGGCAGATACACATGAAAGGCTCAATGGACATCTGCAACAGTGGGAGCGGTCAGCCTTCCAGCTATGAATAAATCCTCACATTGTCTGCACGTACCCATAGTGAAACATTGTTGCACCTTGCAGGTACACCGAGAGCTGGGAACAGCGGTGGTCCCAGGCTGGGAAGCTCACGGGCGCACCAATCAAAACATGGGGCTCTTATCACTGACGCCAGTAATGTTAACCAATCCCCAGGAGTCTTCATGTAACAATTTTCATGTATCTAATTGTAGGGACAACCCAGATATACTAACATCGTTCACTAACAACCTTTGTCCACTAACATCGTTCTCTATATGTGTGCTATACTAACCCTACCACTCGAGCAACCAATTAAGAGTGGCGATAGGGTTTTTGTTAACTTTCTGAAGTGACGCAAGTATTGCGTCATAATACAGTAAAAAGGGCCTGCGAGCCCCACGATTGTGTGTGTGTCAGGACGAACGCGTACGCTCCTTGACCCATCCCTGCCGTTTTGTCTAATAAACAGCAGAGTCACCTTGCTCCTTGTGTGTGTCTCATACTCTATCTCATCTGGGATATACACGGGAGGAGTTGGGGCCTCCCTGCCTGGAGGTCTGCGGACGGCCCGGCCGACCCCGGCAGAATTCCCCCCCGACAAGTTGGAGGCACTGCTGAGATCTGTTTAAGATCGACTTTTTATTTTTTTACTTTTTCCAGGCACTCCCGTTGCGAGGAGGCCCGGCGGCGCGGCCCCCTCTGCCGGTGCCCCCTTCTGAGGACTACAGGACCATCGCGGAGCTGCGAGAAGACCGGACAGCGCAATCCGGATATTGGCCCTCGGGAGCCGGTTGAGAAGTATCCCGCCCGCGGTCGGCGAGTGTCCAGACGTGGTCCAGACGAGGGGAGGTGGCGAGCCGCTTGGAGGGGTGCACGCAGTCGAGCGGCACTGCATCGAGAGAACTTGGTGAGCATGACACGCACAACAAGCAATGCGAAATTGTGAGGGAGGGGGAGGAAGTAAATAAGGGAGGAGGGAGGTGTTGTGCAGATGCGCGACGAAGGTCTAACAACTGTTGGAAATGGAATGAATGGTAGCGAAACGAGTGCGAGAGCAGTCGGCTACGTTACGCGAAAGAGGGGGGCGGGGCACGAAAACATCACGTGCGGCCGCTCGTAAGACACTGATTGGCCTAAGTCGCGACTACGTGTGAGGGTGGGTGTGTGTGGTTTCCTACGATTTGGCATTTATTGATCAATGAGTAGACGAGGATCCCTATTGTTCGAGCAAGAAACTCGATAGGTAGATGACGTTTCCCTGTAGACGGTAGCTAGTTGCCTAGTTGCCCAATACAGAAGATAATTGGCTGGTTAAGCCCTCCTGTTGAGGGGCGTATCACACGCGAGGCGACGCACCGTGCGCAGTCCGATTATATTATTGATTTGATTACCTTGTTCCAGGAGAGACAGGAAGACAGCTGTAGGGTTAGCGGGGTAGATTGCAAGTGTATTTTGAACTTAAAGAACATAATAAGGATGTACCAGTAGCTCGAAGAAATCGGTGACGTCACCAGTAGGGATTTAATAGTATATAGCGAGCACAAGGAACTTTTGAAAATGGTGGAGAAGAGAAATATGATAAGGGAGCGGATACGTAAATAAACGATAGACGAGTGGATCGGAAGGGGAAACAGGACGACTGTATAAGAGCGTCATAAGGGGTACGCAGCCGCAGGGGGCTGCGTGCGCTTCGGCCGCAGGGGGCCGTAGGGGAAGGAATATACAATATAAAATCATACACATATATATTTTTGTTTTTATGTTTTTAATAAGCTTTACTGCATATTCTGTCAAAGGATTGTCGTAAGTCCCCACACTTGCGGGGCAAGGTAAGCAATACAAGGTTGTATATTGTAAACTGCTAGTAAAGGGAAGGGTAACGAGGGGAGTGCCACTATGTCATACGGGAGAGGGTCGGGAGGGTGGGGGAACACCCTCACTACCCCACTACAACACATATGCACCACACTGCCACCCCATAGGGAGAAATTAATTAAGTACAGCATAGAGTGGACCCAGGGGACGGACAACAAAATGTTAACACCATGGCCGCCTAATGGTAGTTTCGATCAATATGCCCAACATTCACTGCTAAACCATCTGCACAATACATACAAGGGGAAGAAGTTGGCAAACCATGTGGAGGTGTTTAACTTATGGAGGATGTTCCAGGGGTCCCGACCAGGACCAAATGGAATGTTCACTATGGGGGAAACACCGGAAGAAAAGGAGATTAAGAAAGAAGGAACGGATGGGGAAAAGGGGTGTGAGAGCACAAAGAATACGGGGAACGGAGGACAGGGAGGAGAAAAGATTGATAAATCAGACGACATAAAAAAGGAACCGAGCAATGAGATACCCATTACACCGGGAGTGAAAACAGAGGGAGGAGGGTTGTACCCTTTAAGAGAATTAGGAGAAATAGAAGGACAGTTAAGGGCGGCTGAAGGATACTCGAACCCGGCATACAGCCCTCCACCATATGTGGCTCATAGGAAGATACCAATGGGGGAGGGGAGGATTGGAGAAGAGCAGACTGTAGAGATAGGAAATGATGAGTGGGTAGCTGCACAGATATTATTAAAATTACGAGGTTCACTAACTGGAGAAGAGAGGGAGGTAGTAAAGAGAACAGACGAGGATAGTACAAGAGAGGGTGAGATGAGGGGCGAGGAGCTATTACGACAGAAGGAAGAGATTTTGGAGGAAAGATTAGCAAAACTAAGGGATGAGCAGAATGAATTGATCAAACAGCTTGAGAGGGAGGAAAGAGAGAGAGTGAGGAAAAGGAAAGAAGGTAAGGACGAATTGGACAAATTAAGGGAACGAAATGAGGAGCAAAGGAGAGAAGCTGAAAGGGTAAAAGCAGCAGCAGACAGGGTGTCAAGAGTAGTGCTGAGAGAAAAGAAGAAGGAAGAAGAAGAAAAGGAAAAGGAAATGGCAATATGGAGGAGGAGGGTACTATCAGAGACAGCTAAGAAATATGAAGAGGGGAAAGTAATAGAAAGAGAAAGGGTGAAATGGGAAAGGAAGAAAGAGGATGAAAGAATATTGGAACAGATGAGCAACGAAGTGATGGAGGAATTAAAAAGGAAAAGGGAGGAAAATAGTAGGGAGATGGAGGAGAGGAGTGAAGGGGAAAGAGAAGGGAGGAGTAGGGAGAGTGAAAAATGGGGGGATGTATATAGAAGTAGAGAAGTAGCAACAACATCAGCACCAGGGGGAGCAGTTGGTAACAAAGAAAGAGGAGAAATGGACCTAATAGACTTAGAAACAGTAACAGTAAAAGGGAAAAAGGCAGAGTGGGGGATACCATTTATGACTGATTTTTGCAGTGAGGAGGAAGAAGGAGTAGAGAGGGGAGGAAGAAAGAGTGAAAGGGAAAGCTTAGATAAGCTGTACCTCACTCGAACAAACATAGACTCGCCATGGATAAGTAGGAGAAGGGAGGAGCTGGAGAGAAGTGAGGAGGGGGTGCAACAACTAGTGGAAAAACAAACCCATGAAGCCACACCATCCCCATCTCCATCACGCCCTCCCCCATCGCACCCTACATGCTCAACCGCCGCACGCTCGCTGCGCACAATAAAGCTTGCGCCCTTCATGGACGAATTGACTCCCTATGCATGTCGGCTTAGAGACCTCCCTAGTCGCAGGCAAGACAGACAAATAAACATGCCCACATTAAACACAGGAAATGACGAAAAAAGGGGAAAGGACGGAGAAGGAGGTAGGAGCAGGGGTAATAAGGACGAACTTGAAGAGGTAAAGGAAACGGGAGAAGAGGAGGGGTGCGAGGACTCGATATTATGGAACGTAACAGGTGACACAAGACACAACTTAATGCCACTGTTGGAGAGAGGAGGGGTTAGACCACAGTATGTACCTTGGAAGCATACGGATAAAGAAAATATAAAATGTAGGCTCCCATCACTAAGTGGAGGTGCGGGTAAGTGGATATATGAAATGGAAAAACACACCGCAGGACAGAAACTAGCAGTAGGAGATGTGAAGGGCCTGTTAATATCAATATTAGGGGATAGAGCGGATGACATTTGGAAGAGAGCGGGATTCCATGGGGTAACAATAACGAACACATCGCATGATGGGGCACCATTTGCAAACTGCAGACATGCGCTATGGCAGGCACTGAGAGTACAGTACCCAGACACATCAGACATAGGAGCAATTACTTCCCGTAAGATGCGTGAGAATGAGGATCCTGTTGATTATATTCAGGATATTCAAGAGAAGTGGCGCATGGAAACTAGAGAACAATGGGACAAAACACCAGCCATATTTTATCATATACTAGTACAAGGGCTCCCAGAAGGAGTTCAGAAACAACTAAAGAAAGTAGTGGGAATGGAAGCAAAACCATGGCCAGAAATACAGCTGACTATAGTACATCACTGCAGGACATGGCAAGGAAAAATGAAAAAAAAGGAAGAGGACAGGAAAACAGAAGAGGCCAAACTAGTACAGAAAAAACGTACTAAATACACAATGGAAGGGGCACTAATAACTACGCCCACACCAATGGCCCAAAGCCCCACACAAGTAGTGGCTGCACAAGATCCCGCTCAAATAGCACCTCCACAAAGTGTAATACAGCAAGTGCCGCCACTGAAATTACACGCACCAAACATGGGAGGAGGGTACCCAATGCAAGGAGCTGGGTATTATAGTTATAACAGGGGGAGAGGAGGATTTATGAGAGGGAGAGGATACGGATATAATACCCAACAGCAGGTGGGGGGACTTAGAAATTCCTACCCCACAGGGCAACCAGTATACCAGGACAACACAGGGAGCTTCCCATGGCAAAGCAGGGAACCACCCGTGTGTTGGAGTTGCGGACTATTAGGACACATGTCACGCACGTGTAGGGTCAGGCCAGGAACACCAGCATGGAATGAACAAGCACAACCTAGGACCTCACAAGAACAGCAGGGCATACAGCAACAGCAGACGTTACAACAAGGAAGTGACCCACAACAACAAATAACACAACAACAGCCACAAACATATTCACTGCCACAACAACAAATAACACAACAACAGCCACTGCCACAACAACAAGTAGCGCTAACACAACCACCCCAAACTCAACAAACGCAATTGGGTAGGGTGACGGTGTTGGGACACAACCCTTACACAGGGAATGGCCAATCATTGTACCATCAATAGGACAGCCCACAGACGGCCTTGGTGTGTCCCATCCTGTCAGTAACACCTAATAGTGCGGAGGAGCCACGCATAGAGGTAACGATAGGTGACAAAAAATGATCATTCCTTGTTGACACCGGGGCAACCCGTCTTGCATAAGGGAAGGTAAATTTAAGATGTCAGGCGAAGCCATGAACACCCAAGGATTTTCTGGGGCTAAAGGGTTGGTTCCCTTTACTGATAACGTTCCCTTATCTATTGGAGATTATGATCTGTCGGTTCCACTTTTGTATTATAGTGCCTCACCAGTAAATATACTGGGGAGGGACATAATGAACAGGTTGAATATGACGATCTCCTTTACAGAGGATGGCATAATTTGCTCTACTCCAGGGATTAACATGCTCGCAGCACGACAGATTATGCAAGCATACTGTGGACAGACAGCGATTAGGGCGGAGCCAGTAGATGGCGAGCTATTCCAGTATGGCACAGACATGGCATTTGCATGGATGCCAGGGATAGAAGGGAAAATATAGAGGAGGCCAGCAGCCTATCTGTTCCGACCAGAAACACCTGTTAATGAACCAGAAGGAAAGGTGTTTGTAATGGACATCGAGAGCATTATTGCAACAGCTGATTATGTTGCTGTGCACGCCCAAGATAAAGAAGGGAGAGCATGGAGGGCAGTGATAGCACTAGCAGAAGGATGTAGGCTGACCCAGGTGTCAGATGAAGAGCTGTTCTCAGAAGAAAAGGAGGAAGGTGAAATGGTGTTCATGATGAGTGTAGAAATATGGCTAAGAGTGGCTCACAAACAAGTAGCACAGAAAATTGCAATGGCACTTGAGGCACCCGCATGCACCCCAGTCCCATTCTTTAAGGAGGATATGTCAAAGGTGCCCAAATCATTATGGATTATTAGCCCTTATGACGTGGGATGCATAAAAAGCATAGGGGGTGTAAGGATAAAATTGAAAAAAGGTGCCATACTACCAAGAGTGAAACAGTACCCATTGTCAAAAGAGGCAGATGAGGGCATATATGAAACCATAACGGCCCTAATAAACAATGGCATATTGGTCCCCTCAGAATCACCATGTAACACGGCTGTGTACCCGGTGCGCAAGGCTAAAGGGGGGTCTTGGCGCTTCATACAGGACCTCAGGCCCTTGAACAACATAGTAGAAGCAGAGTATCCAGTAACAGCAAACCCGGCCACAATATTGTGTGGCATTCCAGCAGAAGCATCACGATTTACAGTGATTGACCTTAAAAATGCTTTTTTCTCAATACCATTACACCCAGACTCACAAGATTTGACAAGCTTCACTTACCGAAATACAAAGTAGAAACATACCAGATTACCACAGGGGTATTGTGAATCACCCTCAATTTTCAATAGAGTAATACAAATGGATTTGGGTAACGTTGAGGTGGAAAGCACAGTGTTACAGTATGTGGATGACATAATAATTTGCAGTACAAACGAAAGTAAATGTAGAGAGGACTCCTTAAAAATGTTGACGATATTGGCTGAAAAGGGGTATAAGGTAGACATGGAAAAGATACAATACTGTCAGGAACAGGTACTTTACATTGGCCAACTGATATCCCAACATGGAAGAAAGATTGCACCACAAAGAGCACAGGCCATTTCAAGCACTCCCATGCCACAGACTGTGAGAGAACTGCAGCAGTTTCTGGGGCTGTGCAACTACTGTAGAGCATGGGTATTTGATTACAGTTCATACATAGGACCCCTGCTTGAGGGTTTGAGGGAAGCCAATAAAGGGGAGAAAAAGTTGGGGTGGACTATGGAAATGAGGGAGGCCTTTGACGAATTGAAAGACGCGATATCAACTGCTCCAGTACTGGCATCCCCAGACTATGAGCGACGCTTTTTTATATTTTCACATTGCGACTCAGCAGTGATGAAAGCAGTATTGGCCCAAAAAACGAGCATGGGCTATAAACCAGTAGCATTTTACAGCGGTCACTTAGACCCTGTGATGTTAGGCCACTTCCCTTGCGAACAAGGTCTCGCTGCAGCTGCTTTTGCAGTGGAAAAAGCATCAGCAATAACCATGGGGTGTCCAACTACACTGTTTGTGGAACATGCACTATTTGCAATATTGAATAAACCCAAGTCCACACTAACGACACAGAGGGCATCAGGTTATGAGATCATTTTGTCTAGAGCTGAACTAGCAATTGTTAGATGTAGCACGGTTAACCCTGCAAGGTTCCTGGCAGAAGTAATTGAGGAGGGAGATTACGCCCACGACTGCACCCAAATAACTGAAATGTACTCATGTACTAGGAAAGTTGAAGAAAACGCACTAGAGGGAGGTGAGCTTTTGTTTATTGATGGGTCATCAACTATTGATCAAGGAGATGGGATACGGAGGACTGGGGCAGCAGTAGTAAAAATGATGGAGGCGCCGGTGTGTGTGGCTATGAAGTGTGTACAATTACCACAGCATTACTCTGCTCAAGCCGCGGAACTGGTTGCACTAATATTGGCATTGAAGGAAAGTTTTGACAAACGAGTAACCATATATTCCGACAGTGCATATGTTACATCCACTGTCCACTCAGGGCTATCAAAATGGAGAAGAAGAGGGTTTAGGAGAGCTGATGGCACTCCAGTGCAACATGCCCTCTTGTTGGCTGAACTAATTGAAGTAATAAACGACCCCCAAGAACTAGCCCTAGTCAAATGCACCGCACACACCAATGGTGAAGACCACGTCTCAAAAGGGAATGCAGCAGCAGACGCACATGCGAAATATGCTGCCTACTTTGGTGAGATATGGAACCCCACAGACTCACAGAGAGGGAGACGGAGGGGAATGGCTAGGGAGATGTTAATAAGAGAAGGGTACACCCATCTCCCAGCCACACAGATTATGGAGCTACAAGCGGCTGCACCAATGGCCGAAAAAGAAATATGGGTAAAAAGAGGATGTACAATGTCACCAACCGACGCACTATGGCGCCAGGGTGGCACTGGGAAAGTTGTAATACCGTTGGCACTCTTAAATACCGCCCTGAGCCAATTACATCACCCAGCCCATACAGGCAAGGAAATAATTGCAGCACGAATTAGAGAAGATTGGTTCTGTCCTGAGTTAAATTCTCATGTGTCAAATTTTATCAGCAATTGTCTCACATGTCAACAGTTTACGGCCGGTCATACCCTAAAAGTGATAAGAGGTACCATACCCCGGCCAGAGGGACCTTTTCGGCACCTTCACATTGACTATGTTGATATGATCAACATATGTCAAGGTAATAGGTATATGATTGTAGTAGTATGCCCATTTTCTAGGTGGATTGAAGCAGGGCCCTGTTCACACCCAGATGCATTTAGAGCAGCCAAATTCCTAGTAAGGGAGGTCTTCCCCAGGTGGGGAGTGTGCGAGGTGTTAAGATCAGACAATGGCCCGCATTTCGCAAACGAAATGTTCCAGCATATCACATCCCTGCTGAGCATAAAACACAAATTTGCATGTGCATACCACCCACAGGCTAACGGTGTATGTGAACGCCTGAATGGCTTATTGAAGGAGGCAGTTGCAAAGATACAACAAACAACAAAGAAAAGTTGGTTGTATTGCCTTCCGTTAGCCCTATTTGAATTAAGGAATAGGCCAGGGTCCGACCACCACCTCACCCCTCACGAGGTGGTTACTGGACGTCAAATGCGCCTCCCCCTAACGCCAACGTCAAGGGCATTCACTGACCACGAAAGTTCAGCGAGTGTGTTAGGTGATGAAATGTATCAATATGTGTCTTCTTTGATTACTAGTGTCGTGTTTGTGTCTCAACAGCTCGAGCGCACACGGGGCGGGTCTACCAGAAATCAAGAAGAAGGCGCCAGTACAGAATTGGAAAAAGAGAACTTTTGCAAACTTGCCAAAGGTGACCACGTGCTACTTCGCAATTTCAATAGGAAGTGGAACGATAAGAGGTTCACCGCCCCCCATCTGGTAGAGGACGTATCAACAAGAGCAGTAAAACTAAAGGACAAGCGTGCCTGGAACCACCTACATGATGTAAAGATCTACAAACTGCAGACCCGCCCCAGCGCCAACGACAGGTCCATTGGAAGAACAGCAACAACATCCCCGACAGCGGAAGGAAGTTCCACCACAGACAACGACCCAATTGTTCCCTTACCGTGCCACTACCCAGCTACCCCGGAGACAATAACTGACGAAGAAAGGGGTGATCCCCATACTGCCCACCCCATGGTCACACGTTCAAAGAGTAAAAATACTTCCGCCATCTGAGCCCAAACCCCCCGCCCATTGACTCCCAAGTACAGTTATAACTTAAACTGAAAGACATTGCCTGCACAAATACACATGTAAACACGTGAATGTTCTCTTTTTTCTCTCGCACATACAGGAACTGCGTAATATTGTATTGTCAAGAAAAAGCTAACTAACAAGTTCACTGTCCAGGCGTAGATGGTACTCCCAGACGATAACTACCCAGAAGAATTGTCACACCAATTTGTATACGAAATAAAAAGGCCAACATACCTAAAAAGGAGAAGGGTACGTGTCTACTACACAGCCTTCCTCCTGGCCACAGAATATTCCATGCCCCACCTCCGCCCATACTTGCCGGTCCTAAGAGACCGATCACTTAGAGTAGCGTGGGAGCAGCTCTTCGCCTGGGCACTGAATGACTATTTGATAGGGAGAGCTTAAAGGAAACAAAACTAACATTTAATAACAAGCATTTTGAGAATTTTTAGGCGGGCAACTTTAACGTCGCAAGAATA
This sequence comes from Ambystoma mexicanum, assembly GCF_040938575.1. Taxonomy (NCBI): domain Eukaryota; kingdom Metazoa; phylum Chordata; class Amphibia; order Caudata; family Ambystomatidae; genus Ambystoma; species Ambystoma mexicanum. The sequence goes on along the minus strand of NC_090929.1, from coordinate 1,528,736,569 downwards.
CGCTGCCAGGACTGCAGCAAGGTAAGAGCAAAATGCCGGTGAGATTAGCATATGTAATAAAAATAATAGGGATTTTTATGATCACCGGGTTCTTGGCTGCCTCTGTCTGGCAGTACAGCTATGCTATCAATTTTATTGCTGCACCCAAACCTAATATACCCCCGTTCCCTGCTGCAACAGGTGTTACGTCAGGTGGTAATAGTAACATTGCACCCAAGCAAAATAGAGTTAAACGCAGCACATACTCAGACAATAAAGGTATTGATAATTATATACAAGATTCAGCACACGTCACAAACAACATATGGTACCAACACATGACCCGCATTGGTAAGCAGACAACTGAGGATAGCTGCTACGTTTGCTCATTAATACCATACGCCATGAGTGCTTCACGAACATTTGTTGCCACAGAAATAGATGAAAAGACAGCACAGTGCATAATATACTTGGCACTGTTCCAAACGAAAGGAAGATTCCAAGGAACAGTAGTGCACATGACATGGAAAACACGAGACTCATACCCATATGAAAACAACTTCCTCAAGACCTATTTGAGTTATCACAAGACCAGTTTACATGCTGAAGCATTCAAATACATAACAAGTGGCCCTGCAAAAGGAGAAACAAAGAAAGTAACACTGCAGTATCTACCATGTGATTGGTACGCCACTGAAGTTCCGGGTAAACAAGGATGCTGGGAGAGGCCGCTGGTGACGATAACAGGAAAGGTGTATCTGGACAAAAGCTGGGAAATAGGAGTGATTGGCAGCAACATGGTAACAAAAGAAACTATCTCAACCATCGAGACACACAATCACAGATGTTGGACGACGTGGATCAAGTATGTACCAATGCTCACGTGGGTAGAAGAAGATGAAGACCCAATAACAATACTACCGTTGACTGCGCCCAAGGTATGCTACCAGCATAAAGGAGAGGTGGACGTAGGATATAACACCAATTGTGCAAGTGTGATGGAGTTACCTGAGGGGGGAGCGGGAACAGCAGTAATAATGGACCATTATTGGGCCTGTGGAGAAAAAGCATACCATACACTGCCTCCCCTGTGGAATGGTGTGTGCACAATGGTACACGTCAATGTACCATCACTAGTGGTACCTAAGAAGCACGTCAATGTGGCGAAATTTCCTAAAATGGATGAAGGGGATAAGAGAAGAAAGAGATCTGCACCACTTCAGGAGGAGCAAGGGAACAGGACCAACAGCAATGGTACTGTCCTAAATAGAAGAAAAAGACAAGGAGAGCCACTGACAGGAAATTACCTGTTGGGAAGGTCGGAAACAGCACTAACATCAATACTGCCAGAACACAGACTATTCAGCAGAGCAGCAATGTTCTTCTCCTCAATAATACACCCGGGACTGCAGGCTTACGCAAACGCAAAATGGCTCCAAATAACTAGATGGGAACTAATGATGACCATCAATTCTACAGTAAATGGGTTTAACGCAATAAAAGAGGAGCTGCGAGCTGTAAGGATGGTAGCACTCCAGAACAGATATGTATTGGACCTTCTCACAGCAATGGAAGGAGGAGTTTGTGCAAAGATAGGACAATCATGCTGCACGTTCATACCTGCCAACGATGCTGACAATGGTACACTGACAGAAGCAGTTTCACAATTGGCCCAGATGTACTCCAAAATGATGGATGAAAGTAACGGTGTAAACAAGGATAAGAGCTGGTTTTCACTATTATGGTCATGGATGCCATCCTGGCTGTCAGATGGACTGAAAATAATAGTGGGCTGTACTATTTTGGCTGGAGCTACTCTGATCATAATTAGATTTTGGAACTGGACGAGTTGCTGGAAATGGTGGGAATGCACCCCTTGATGCCAGCAGATGACGGCCAGCATACAGGTGTGATAATACAGGAGAGGGAGAAGTTGCGCACCCAAATCATCACCAACCATCTAGACCCACCATCAGTGAAGGTCGAGAACCCAAGAAACCCCAGGAGCTACATAGGAAGATGGGTATACTGTACTCCTGGAGGAACCTGTGAATATATGTATTGGTCATTTGAAGATCATGTAAACCATTATGGACATCTCGGAGGGATAACTAAGATATGGCGAGTAAGAGGAGATAACGAGAAGGATATGTTTGTGGTCGACAAGTCGACCAGAGGGGGGACTGAAGTGGGAGAATGGAAGACCAGGCTCCCGTCCTTCACCTCTCGCGCTTGGCCTAGAGGGTCACGACCCAGACACCCGCCACGAGAAGAGTTTGTCCATTTACCAGACGACCAGATACCCTGGTACCGGAACATACGGATGTGTCCATCTGCCTGCCCAGCAGCCCGCACTGGCCATGCCGACACCTGCGGCACGGATCAACTAGACTAAAATCTACACGTCGTTAGAGATGCCATGACGACCTAGACAACGGGAAGCACATCTGTACAAATATACACACTGGACATTCCCACACCAACCTACACGAAGAATATACTCAGTGCTATGACGTAGGCGACAGGCATATTCACGGACGTGCATCTTTATTATTTTTACATAGGCTTTCAGAATGCAGAAACGCAAGACGCGTCATGAACTCATCTATAAAGCTTGCTCACGCTTCTCTTGAAACCCGTTACCATCATGAGAGGTATAATGAAGACACGATACTGGTCATGGAACTATATGCTACTATAACCTAAAAAACCTATGCACCAAACGGACTACTTATGCACCAGGCCCGAGTAGGCCTCAAACAAGAGCTCCCGTGGACATTAACAAAGCAAGAGTCAGGTTGCTGATCCTGCAGAAAGAGCCCGGTGGAGCAACCAGCCAAGGTCGCAATGTTGCAAACCCACATTCCAAGAACAAATCATCAAAGGCACGATGTTACAACCTCGTACTCCGCGCACCAATGTTAAAGTCACACCGGCAAATTAAACCAGACGCGCAGTGGAAAAACAATATTAATTGTGCAGAATTCTGCCTCTTTCACGGTCCCTCCCCACGTGACCAAGCCGAACCTGACGAGATGCCAAACCCAGGAGAGAAGAGGCGTCTGGATCTCTCGCTACGGGACACAGGCAGATACACATGAAAGGCTCAATGGACATCTGCGACAGTGGGAGCGGTCAGCCTTCCAGCTATGAATAAATCCTCACATTGTCTGCACGTACCCATAGTGAAACATTGTTGCACCTTGCAGGTACACCGAGAGCTGGGAACAGCGGTGGTCCCAGGCTGGGAAGCTCACGGGCGCACCAATCAAAACATGGGGCTCTTATCACTGACGCCAGTAATGTTAGCCAATCCACAGGAGTCTTCATGTAACAATTTTCATGTATCTAATTGTAGGGACAACCCAGATATACCACCTGACTACCCTTTGTCCACTAACATCGTTCTCTATATGTGTGCTATACTAACCCTACCACTCGAGCAACCAATTAAGAGTGGCGATAGGGTTTTTGTTAACTTTCTGAAGTGACGCAAGTATTGCGTCATAATACAGTAAAAAGGGCCTGCGAGCCCCACGATTGTGTGTGTGTCAGGACGAACGCGTACGCTCCTTGACCCATCCCTGCCGTTTTGTCTAATAAACAGCAGAGTCACCTTGCTCCTTGTGTGTGTCTCATACTCTATCTCATCTGGGATATACACGGGAGGAGTTGGGGCCTCCCTGCCTGGAGGTCTGCGGACGGCCCGGCCGACCCCGGCAGAATTTCCCCCCGACAGTAGGCATCCACAGTACATCTGCAATAGAATGCAAGTGAATACCCTGCATCATCTTGATAAAGCAATCCACATCTGCAGACCATAGTACAGTCACGTGGGCCTCCATGTCACAAGTGGCTGTGGAGGTGGACAGACCACTTGCGGGGCCGGGCAATAGAGGGGTGTCCTCTAATGGGGACCAAAGATGTGGACTCCCCAGTACTCCAGACTGATGTTGATGTGTCAAATGGGAAATCATATCGTGCCTCCTATACTGTATGAAAATATGTATATTGGTTTACGCCAAGTCGCTTTGCGAAGAAATCTGCGTTGCAAGGTCCTGACCTTAAATCTGTGCTAGCCACCATTTTAGGTTTGTCCGACATTTTGATCCTTATGTGGAATCAGAAAAAATACAATATTACGGCTGTTACACCAAGCAAAGAAAAATACACTAACACGGGCTTGTAAAGATTCCCAGAATCTTCATTACAAAACTGAACAGTTTTCAACAAAGTACACAAATAGCTATTTGGCCGTCAATACATCACAGAGACCACCAGCAGGGTTCAATGTGAGCAGTGAGCTGAATTTCCTAGCTGGACATCGACGCATTTATACAATTTGTAAAAATGATGTCCAGCCCCTTACAAGTTAATAATACATTGGGCTAGGGTCAAGACAGGTTCACTTTCCTAATTTGCATATCTCGTGCATGCGGTTTACTTTTGAATACATTTACTAACACACTCCATTATTCTTTAATTTAATGTTACACTCTTTCCGTATCATTTTAATACAGATCAAACAAATGTTTCACATATTGTATTTGGATAGCTTTACTGTTCTTGTATACTTGTAGTTTAACATTGCTGATTCAAGTAATCCCCTGCTCCTGAGGTCAACAAAGGACAAGGTCTACATGACCCTAACATGTAGCCTGAAAGCAGGTTGGACATTAACTCTCCTACAGAGGTTGAAGAGGTTAAGGCAAGAACAAGAACACACGAGACAGCCATTTTAGATTACAGGGTGACTTTGTACAAAACCTCAAAATGGTGGTTCTAACCTAAAATGGAGGCTTGATTCAAGATGGCGGCTTACATCAATTTCTAAGGTCAAGACCTTGCCGTAGAGAGTTACTCGCGTACATTTTTAAGCAACTTGGCATAGGCCAATATACATACAATTGTTACAATAGGAGGCATAATTTAATATCCAGCTCGACAAACCCTCCTTTTGGCCTATGACAAGTGCTAACACTACTTCTGATCTTCTTGCAAGTAACTCCATACGTCATCGTCCATACACCCTGAATCATTGTCTGACATATCTATTGCCATTAGGTCTGACACCAGTTTCTTTTAACACATACTCTTTGGAAACCTTCTCGGAGGCGTATATTTTATGCCCTAATACACTTGTTGCTTGCGCGCAACATCCCCCTAATACTGAGCATATACCAGGGAGACACTGTATACAACAACAAAGAAACAGAAAACTTCCCAAGATAATCAGCAGGGCCGAAAACAACTTCCATCCCCACGACCGTAGGAGGTCCCAAAACCATGTACTAAATTCCCAGTTTCCCTCAGGAACATGTACTTCTGAACTAAGAACATGTAGGTTTTGGATAGCCCTAAAGATCGTCGGAGAGGAGTCTGGTACATAAACGCAGCAAGCGGACCCCACTAATTTACATACTCCTCCTCGATCTGCCAGGATGACATCTAATGCCATCCGGTTCTGAAGAGCCACTAATCTTATCGCTCTCTGCTCTAACGTCATATTAAGTATGTCAGTGGTCCGGTTGATGGTTCTCTCCAATACTCTCGCTAGTCCACTGATATTTTCTGAATTTGTAATTTGCCCAAAAAATGGCACAGAAGATTTCATAATATCTCCTAGAGTTTGCGCTGGAGTATCCCCTTTCACACCTCGTCGTGGACGAGTCTTCGAAATTTCTACAGTACTGGCAATAAATAGCCAAGGTAATAGAATCCCTAAATAACAGGTTCCTTGCCAATTCCTGGGCAACCATGGAAATGCCACATTACCGCAAACAAAATAGACAGGTTCGCCTACGTACAGAGGTCTGTTTTCACTAGTCAAATTCGCAACGTTGGCGCACTTTCTAAAATTACCCATTGACCGTGTTCCATTCCTCTGTATGCAGAAGGATACTGAATCGGGGCTATGATTACCAGAATAAGATGGCGGCGTGGCATCCTTATTGCCTATAGGAGCCATTTTGAAAAGGATTAAAGACTGAAAGGGATGAGACAATCTATCAGAGGGTCTAACAGAAGCAACGTTTGGCTTACTTCTATTTGCAAAAAGCGAGCATCCCAGGGACATCAAAACATTCTTTTCAAAACTATTTAAATTTGTACCATCAAAGTTACCTGAGATGCTGTCATTCCATCGACCAAAGAATAGAGCTCTAAGAGAAGCGTAACAGGCAGTTGTTAAAGGTAAGGGATAAATATACCAACCTAGCCCCTTATCCCCTTGTTGCGGTAGATGTGTGCAGATCCAGCAATTGGTCTTATTAAAAATTGCATGAGTGGCATTCATTATTAACAAAAGAGTGTTATTCTGATAGTTCCGTCTATGCAAATAATCTCTGGACGACAAAGTATGCAATTGCACGGAAGGAGTGGGAATGACAGATACATTTTCAATAGGTAACTGGAGTCCCCTTACATGCTTGATCATTGTCTCTGCTAGTCAAATGTTTATCTAAAAGTTCGGTACGAGTGGTAGCAGGTGCAGGCATTGTCGCCTTCAACCGAAAAAACACCAATTGTTCGTTTGCTGCCGGCTCCAGTCGCGAGTCTTCTTAATGTCTTTCCCACAACCCTTAGCCAACAGAATCTTCCCATACAGTCGGGCCAAAAGGCAAGCCCTCAAATGATTTTTCTCAATCGCACAGTCAGACCATGCTGTACATTTACTTCCTTGGGTGCAAATTATATTTTGCAGTTTCTGGTGAAAACAAAGTGTTGTCACTTCCTCCTGGAAGTGGCGAATGGATGGAAATGGGATCAGAAATGGATTGATCCAGAAGTTCCACTGTTGGGGAGTGCGGAGATAAGATGGCTGTTTTGTCCGGCCTTGCGGATTCTGAAGCGGTCTCCAATTCTCCCTTGTTGGTTGTTGCTGTTTCAGGTACACTAGTTACAACAGTGGGAAGAGACTCTGTGTCTTCTGTATCGTATGGCACGGGCTGTGGGATCCGTTTGGTGTACGTCACATGGATCCAGTTCTTACGACCTGCTACCCGCACAGCAGTCTGGGTGACTAGCAGGACTTGGTAGGGACCCCTCCACCGAGGTGCAAGGCAAGATGACCTCTCAAAAACCTTCGTGAGGATCCAGTCCCCCGGTCGTAGACTGTGACCAGGACCCTCGTAGCGCACAGGTAATGCCTCTCGCACCTGGTGATAAATTGAAAACAGATTTTTAGTCATCTGGTTGCAGTAATCTGAAAGAAGCACATTTTCTATGTCCCGCAATGAGCGACTTTTTGGCATACCCCAAATATTAGCAGATCTCCCCATTACCACCTCAAAGGGAGAGAACCCAGTCTTAGTTTGAGGGGTTGTTCTCATTGACAGTAACATGATCGGAAAGGCGTCCGGCCATTTTAGCTTGGTGCCAGCACACGTCTTAGCAAGTTTGTTCTTTATAATGCCGTTGTGCCTTTCCACTAATCTGGCACTTTGGGCTTGTCTAGCTGAATGGAACCGCTTGTCAATCTGTAATCCTTTGCAAATTTGTAGGATTACAGTGGCAATAAAGTGTGGCCCATTATCTGACCAGATGACTCCCGGCAGCCCGAACCTAGGAAAAAACTCTTTCAACAGAGTTTTTGCCGTGGTTATGGCCGTTGCATCTCTAACTGGGAAGGCCTCAACCCACTTACTAAAGGCACAAATAACAATCAATACATATTTAAGATTGTTACAACGTTCCATTTCAATAAAATCTAAGTGAATAACCTCAAACGGGACAGAAGGTGGAGCAAAACCTCCTCTAGGAGTCGAGGTACCTTTTCCTACATTGTGCTGCAAGCAGACCATGCAGCTTTTTACAAAACGCTCCGCAGTTTTGAAAATCTTATCATTGGCCCATACACTGTGTAGCATTTTAGTCAATTTTCGCGCACAAACATGTGTCGGACAATGAGCCATAATAACCATCATTGTAATGTCGGCGTCAGGGAGTAACCATTTCCCTTCAATATTGTCTACCTAACACCCATCGTCATCCAATCTCGCTGCACCCTCGATCCATCTCTTAGTTTCCTCTATGGTAGCATCTGCTTGAATATCTTTTACAGCATCGATACTTTCACTCAAAGTGCAAACGTTTATAATTTCTTTTACAGCATACTTTTCTGAACTGAAATCAGTGGCAGTTTGTTTAGCTATCTGATCAGCAAAAGCATTCCCTTTTCCTACATCATCTGTAACCTTTTGATGTGCTGAACATTTTATGATAGCTAACTGAACAGGGAGTGCGAGTGCTGAAAGTAATCGCACTATTAAAGTGCTCGGCTGGATTTTCATTCCGTGCTAGGTCAAGAAACCTCATTCTTTCCAAAGTCTACCGAAATTGTGGGCCACCCCAAAAGCATACTGACTATCGGTATATATATTCACAGTAAGCCCTTCAGAAAGTTTACAAGCTCGAGTTAACGCTATAATTTTTGCGGCCTGTGCAAATTTATGCATAATTCTTTTAGTTTCCACAACCGTGCTTAAAGTAGTAACAGCATAAGCAGCCATGGATGTACCGTCTGGAAGTTTAAAACAAGAGCCATCACAAAATAGCTCTCCTTGTGGGCTATTCAAAGGCGTGTCTTTCAGATCGATTCTGCCTTTAGTCTCTTGTTCTGTCAAATAAAGGCAATCGTGTGACGTATCGTCACCATCAACAGTATTTTGTGATACAGGTAAAAGTTCAGCCGGATTTAATACACAACACCTCTGAATTTGAATGTGGGGGGCAAACAAGATTAGTTTGTATCTTGTCAATCGTGCAGAAGTGAGGTGTTGCGTTTGAGTTCTATTCAATAAAATATCTACAGAGTGAGGTACCATTAGGGTTAACGCATGACCCAGGAACATTCCCTTACTCTGTTTTACAGACGCAGCAGCAGCAGCAACAGCGCGCAAACATCTTGGCAAAGCGCATGCTACAGGATCAAGGGTGGAGGAATAGTAACCGCAAGGCCTATTCTTCCCTCCATGCTCCTGTGTTAATACAGCCAAAGCACATCCATCACGTTCATGCACAAACAAAACAAAGGCCTTGTCATAATTCAGAGTTCCTAAAACCGGCGCTGAACACAGCGCGGATTTGAGCAAATCAAATGCAGTCTGGTGTTCCAAAGTCCATGGCAATGGCAAAGAAATGCCCTTCTTTGTCAAAGCCAACATTGGTTTCATCGTTAACGAAAAGTTAGGGATCCACAATCTACAATAAGAAGCCATACCTATCAGGGTTCTAACTTCCTTTTGCGTATTTGGGACAGACATGCCAGAAATAGTCTTTATTCGTTCAGGTGTCAACCGTCTTCCCTCCTTTGACAGGAGGTAGCCAAAATAGGCGATCTCCTGACAACAATATTGGAATTTTTTAAGTGAAGCTTTGTGGCCATGTTTTGCTAGATGACAAAGCAACAACACGGTGCCTTCTTTACAGGCGCTCTCAGAATCAGCAGCCAAGAGGAGGTCATCTACATACTGCAGTAATGTGCAAGTAGTAGGCAACTTGAGAGTATCGAGCTGCTCTTTCAATGCCCTACTATAAATACTTGGACTCTCAGTGTACCCTTGTGGTGCACGAGTGAATGCAAACGAGCGTCCACCAAGGGTAAACGCAAACAAATACCTGCTATCCTTGTGTATGGGAATACTGAAAAACGCGTTTTTAAGATCAACAACACTAAAATGAGTGGCAGAAGCCGGAATCATGGTTAGTATCGTTGTTACATCAGGTACAATAGGAAATTGAGGAGCCACAATTTTGTTAATAGCACGTAAATCAATTATAAAATGAAAGGGAATCGCATTATCATCTTTTTTGTATACTGGCAAAATGGGACTGTTACATATGCTACCCATAATCTCCTCAATTAATCCACGATGTACAAAATCATAAACTATACATTTTAAAGCCTGTTCGCCTTCAACTGAGATCTTATATTGCGGGATGCGAGGCAATTTTACTCCATGTTTCAAAATAATTTTAACAGGTTCAATTTGAAGAATGCCCACATCATTATCACCAATTGCCCATAAGCATTCTGGAACATTACTAAATTCTGGCGGTAAAGGTCGAGTCAAAAACTGAGAGGCGAGTGATTGCTGAGGTGAAATTGTTAACCAAACCCCGTCCGGAGAACAATGTATTACTGCATGCAATGCCTTCAACAAATTTAGCCCCAGCAAGTTCTCCCCACAGTTTGTGGTAAGTAGAAATGGACACTGTTCCGTGAAGGGACCCAGTGTTATCGGTACCGGCAGAGAGGCCAGACAAACTACAGGTGTGCCTGAAAACCCTACGGAAACGTTGGACTGCCCTCACAGGTGAATATTTGGAACCCGTGAATGATCAATGGAATAGATGCTTCCTATTTCCCACCGCCATCTCAACGTAGGGGCGTTTCTGATGAACGGGAATAGGCGTAGGTTAAAAATTCTGCTTCGGGCAATCCTAGCGAAACAGAATATTATCAAAAGGAAGCTCTTTAGAGAGGTATGCGGCAGAAGGGTGATAAAAAATGTTTCTATTATCCACATTCGAAACTTGCTTATCTTGTGAAGGAGGTTGCTGTGTTTCTGGTGCAAACTGACCTCTGCCAGGGCCCCCTGCACCTGGGCGACCTCTGGATCGTCTACCCATGTTCCCAAATGACCTTTGCTGCAAGGACGGACATTGGGCGCGCCAGTGCCTTCCTGCCGGCAATAGGCACACTTGTTAATGGTTACTGGAGCCAAGGGCGCACTTCCCTGCGGAATATACTGACCTCTAAATTGATTACCCCCTCTAGGGCTTCTAACAATGTGCCGTAATAAAACTTTAGTTTTCAGGTCACCCTTTTTTTTCTCAAGTTTTTTCTTTTCAGTATTTACACGATTTTCATAGTACTGAGCCATATGCAGTACTTCTGATTGAGACTTCACCTGCCAGCGCTTTGTGAAGACATAATCTGTAACTGGATGTTAGGCAGCAATCCACATACAAATTTGTCGACAAACAGCCTTTTCCCTGACTCTGTGCCTAACTCTTGTCCACTGAAATCCGAGAATACCTGCTCGAACCGATTGAAAAAATCAGTAGCACCCTCAGACTTTCCTTGGACACAGGCCGTAAACTTGTCCCAAATGATTATTTTCTCTGGAACCATAGTTTTCAATTTTACAATAATTCTATCAGGCAAGGTTAATATCACTTGAGGTGGTCGTTCGCCAGCTGGTCTTTCTCTGTCTAGCCTAACCATGTTATCCCATGTATCTCCCAACCCGGGTATGTCATCTATAGTCCTAATCTGTTTCCATAAATCAACTGGCAGGAGTACGGGAAATAATAGGTCAATATCACTTAAGGTGAATACCGACGACTGTAAGACCGACTCTATTTCTTTATAGAATCCAGTCGAATTCTTTCTTATATCGGGAATAGATTGCTTTATGGTGCTCACTTCCTGTCTTGAAAACGGGACGTGAACAAACTGTGAAACGTAATGTGCAGGAATTTCTCCGGCGACTATTCCTCGTCCAGCATCGGCCGCAATCTCAACTTTCGGGACAAATGTCGGAGGGACCTCTCTCATAGGCAACTGAGAAGTAGGCAGCTCCGAACGCTTACTAAGCAACAGAGCCAAATCAAGCGCAGTCGAAGCAGTATCAATCGAAAAAGCTCTCTTGTAAATATTCAACAATTCTGCAGGACAACAAATCTTTCTTCTTACACACTCATTCTGCAGGTGCTCTACCATCACCTGTATCACTTTCTTTTGCATTTCTAACGTATACTGACTATATGTATCATATACTTCATCTGGAGTTATCAACATATCCGAAATCCATCTTATCGCATCCTTTATACAAATTCACGCTTCCTCTCCTTTTAATTCTCGGCAAGGAGAAAACCGCTTCTGTAAATACATAATACCTAAACTAGCACCATCTGCTTCCTCATTTTGTATCTCTTCCAACTCCTTCCTATACTCAAAAATCCTCTCAACATGCTCATATACCTTCTCCACAGTATCTCTGGACACCGCTAAGGCGTTCAAATCCCGTAACCCTTGTGGGAAATCTACATGATTTAGTCTATTCCACATTATACTCAAATGAGTCCCTAATCCTTCAATAAAAACATTTTTCTCAGGAATACTTTTTAAATTTTCGAGTGTGGAAAAAACATTGGCTTGTTCACCCTTCTCCATACAATGTTTAGCCCAAGCAATCAATTCACTCTTTTTGTCTGGGGACACAGTATTACGAGTCACAACCCTTGGTCTCGCTCCCTGGTCTACTACAAGCGATGCAGAATCACTTGGAAGAGGAAAGTAGGCACATTCTGAATAGCAACAGGTGAAGGCAAGGGGGCAGGCAAAGGAGCGATGGCTGGAAGAACAAAAGGAGGAACAGCAGGGAGGACGGAGGAACTATAGGAGGGGGAACAACAACGGGAAGGGGCAAAGCGCCAGGAGGAGGGACGTACGGAGGTGGCGCGGAGGCATCGGGCCTTCGTTCATGCAAAAGTTTATTAATCAATTCATCTGACGTTTGAAAATCTTTTAAAGGGTAGATTTTCTGAATGCCTAATTGAAACGCCCTGTCCGTGTTCCTAACTGACTCCAATTGTTTATTTTGATCATATAACCAGCCTTTTCGACACTTGTCATATGTCTATGCATATGTTTCTCTCTACTTTTTTGTTGCTGCAAAGCTTCTGTTTTCCAACTGTGCAATGCGTCAAATGCTGCAGGTCTAGCCTTTTCTTTACTAATACAGACTCTAAATATTCTATATGAGGGATTTCAAAACTACCATTGGTTGGCCACCGAAGATTAGAATTATGTCTGGTCTGTCTCTGCCAAATGTCATTAAATGATATACTACCAAAGCCTTTCTTACAGTACATAGTAGATGCCAGCGACCCCTCCTGTGGTGCGGGATGGCTATCTTCCAAAGATTGTCTGTTGCTGCGGAATAATGCCCTAGCATGCAGACAATTTCCCAGGCATATCAAAGTTCTGGTGTTATCTGGTTAAATAATTGTGCTCGCGAGTACAATGCTCCAAATTCAAATTGTCAGGGTTAGATTAAGAATCAGGACATGATTCACCTGACCAAAGGACTGGGAGGCCTGATCGGGTTACTAAGGACAATGCTAAGGACCCAACTTGTCTGGTGATTTTCGGCAAATTTACCCACCTCAAATATATGGACCCTCGTCAAGACGTCGTCTCGGGCTACAGCTCACCGTCCAGGGATCGGATCGTGCAGTTTCGTCGAGGAATTCGCTTCTCGTCTGGAGTGGCCGTTTCTGGTGGCACCGTCCGATCCCGGTCTGATAGCCGAGCCAACCTTCAACGAGACAAAGTCAATCTTGAGGGTCCCTATTCGGGCGCCATCTGTGGAATCAGAAAAAATACAATATTACAGCTGTTACACCAAGCAAAGGAAAATACACCGACACAGGCTTGTAAAGATTCCCAGAATCTTTATTACAAAACTGAACAATTTTCAACAAAGTACACAAATAGCTATTTGGCCGTCAATACATCACAGAGACCACCAGCAGGATTCAATGTGAGCAGTGAGCAGAATTTCCTAGCTGGACATCGACACATTTATACAATTTGTAAAAATGATGTCCAGCCCCTTACAAGTTAATAATACATTGGGCTAGGGTCACGTCAGGTTCACTTTCCTAATTTACATATCTCATGCATGCGGTTTACTTTTGAATACATTTACTAACACACTCCATTATTCTTTAATTTAATGTTACACTCTTTTTGTATCATTTTAATACAGATCAAACAAATGTTTCACATATCGTATTTGGATAGCTTTACTGTTCTTGTATACTTGTAGTTTAACATTGCTGATTCAAGTAATCCCCTGCTCCCGAGGTCAACAAAGGACAAGGTCTATATGACCCTAACATGTAGCCTGAAGGCAGGTTGGACATTAACTCTCCTACAGAGGTTGAAGAGGTTAAGGCAAGAACAAGAGCACACGAGACGGCCATTTTAGATTTCAGGGTGACTTTGTAGAAAACCCCAAAATGGCGGTTCTAACCTAAAATGGAGGCTTGATTCAAGATGGCGGCTTACATCAATTTCTAAGGTCAAGACCTTGCCGTAGAGAGTTACTCGCATACAATTGTAAGCAACTTGGCGTAGGCCAATATACATACAATCGTTACAATAGGAGGCATAATTTAATATCCAGTTCGACACTTACTCTAATGTCACCCTGTATTCTAAAATGGTGAACAGTGTCGTTCCGAATGTAACATGGGCGTCTTGACCTCTGTGTACAGGCTAATATGTAACTTGCCTGCAGGCCAAATGTTAGGGTCATAAACTGAGACCTTGTCCTTCTTTGAGCTGTGTATAGAGGATTACGTGTGCCAACTAAGCTAATCCACGAGCACATGTTAAACATAATATAGTCAAATACTGAAATGTGAACACTTGTTTAACTGCATTGTATAAAGAGATGTGCGAAGGCTCAACAAGAAATCCAAAGACACACTGTTACTATTGTAATTCATTGACAAATGAATTAAGGATAAACCCTAAATGTATAGATGCATAAATTAAGATGCAAACTCGGCACGAACCCTAGATCTGTGATGTATTAACAGGGCTGGAGTTCGCTGTGTTGTACTGAGGGCCTGATAGCTATCTGTTGCTTTGTCCTTTACAACTGTTCAGTATAGAATAAAGATCTCTGAATCTTTCTTTTTAACCCGCATTTGGTGTATTTCCTTTTGGGGTACTCAGCCTCGATATCTTGTTTTTGCTTTTCAGAGATGGGTGCTGACTAGGGAGCTCTGTGTGGTGTGCTGGGGGCTCGGGGTATGTGTGCCATCCACATGGAGGTTGGCGTCCATGTCTGGTTGGTCTTCAACATGGCCCTCTCCTTCTCTATCGCTGTGGGGGGCTGAGGCAGCTACCTCCCCGATTGAGCTGGTGGCAGCAGACTGTGTGCAATGCGCCTCTGCCTCCACCATAGCGGACAAGTCCACTGTAGTTGTGTCTTCAGGTGGTGTCTCAGATGGTGTTTGCCTCTCCTGTGGCTTGCCCTGTATTGATGGTGCTGCTCGATGTGGCAGTGTGGGCGTTGATATTGCCCGAGAGGTTGATGGTCTTGGGCCTTCTTGGCTGGGCCTGTATCCCTTGGTGGGTGTCGTGGCCTGTGCGGCAGCCTCCTGGCAGTCACTGTGCCTGTGGGGGACCAAGAGAGGCAGGGCATCAGTGATGGTGGTACGTGCATGGTGGATACATTGGTATTGTTCAGTTGTTCCCATTTGATGCATTGCATACTTGTAGGTGTGGTGGACAGGGTGCTTGCAATAGGGGGGCGCATATTGGCATACGTCGGGTACTCCCATTTTAGCACTGGTGTTTGCTGTGTGGCCTACTGTTGTACTGAGGTTTGCCTGATGTGTGACCATTGATGTTTTGCTGTGTGTTAGGTGTCTATTGGTAATGGGATTGGCATACAGCATGCATATCAATGTGCCAGTGTTTCGGCCATCATCTTGGCATGGCTATGTTAATGTGTGTATCATGGGCCATGCATTGCCGTACTTCACTATCACATTAGTTGTGCTACGTCAAGCTTTGGTTATCTGTGGTTTGTGGGGACACTCACCTCCATCTGCCGATGACGGCACTCCCAACTCCACGTCTCCAAAACCCTTGGTCGACTCAATGCTAATGGTGCTGCTGTACGTCTCCTCCCACCTTGTCAGTTTTGTGGGAGAGTGGTCCCTGCCGCCTGTTGCCAGGCCCTTCCTGCGGTTGGCAGACATGATGTTCCATACGCAGAGAAGTAAGTTGTCCCACCTTTTCTTTACGTCCTTCACAGTGCGGGTGGTGTTGCCAACCGCAGTGACCTTCCATGCCACCTCCTCCCCGATTTCTTTTTTGCGCAGTTGGGCTGGGCACCTTAGGTCTATTGCAAACACCTCATCAGCATGGGCAACCAACATGTCAGCTAGCATATTTAGCTCATCATCAGAGAACCTCTTCTTGCACAGGTGGGGTGTGGATTTCCTGGTAGCTTTGGATATTTTCAGGTGATTGGGACTGGTCTTGACTCAATACCAGTGCTGTGTTCAGAGGATTGTGATGGATTGTGTTTTTTTTAAGATGGCCGCCGGTACATTTCCTGTTCCGGCGTGATGACGTTACTTCTGGGTACGGTATTACGGACCCGGTATTAACATGATGGTATTGCCGGGTCTGTTATTTAGGGGTTGCTCATGGGTGGAGGAGGTATCAGCGGGTTGTTTGATGCCTCTATCAGGAGTTTTGGGGGGTCTTTTATGGAATGGCAGTGCTGCCATTACCGGCATTGAGGTATGCACGTGCACACGCTCTTATAATCAGCCGCTATTTGTGGCATCAAGGGTACACAGACGCGCTAGTAACACCATGCCAGTCATGACAGACTTTTTACTGTGAATCTCCTAATGAGGCCCAGTCTCTACAGCAAGTCTCCATAAAACACAAATGACATTAGAAGAGATGAAACATCCAGGTAGAAAAATAAATTCAATTCAATCCAATTCAATCATTGCATGCATATGGAATTATAATATAGTCATTCACTACAATGCAGACAATTCAACTGCATTTGCAAGATATGTCTCAGCCTATTGCACACACGCAGAGCACACTGAACTAAAATAACTCTGCTGTGAAATTTCATCTGAAAGAAACGTTTCTCAAAAAGTGTACAGCATCAGTATCAAACTGTTCTCACATAGATAATGAGGATCATACTAAGCTGCAGATTGTTTAACAGGCACAGACCTGCACAGAACATGTGAAAATATTCTCTGGTTAAACCTCGGTCCAGTTTCATATTAAAAAAAAAGAGTACTAAATTCATACCAAGAAATTGGATATCTAGCCATAGAAAATCCCTACAGGCAAGGCATCTTTAACAATAATATCATTGACATATACTATCCAAAGTGATAACCTTCTTTAGAAAGCAAATTTATTTTTTATTTTTATGATATAGCACAAAACTACACATATAAAAGTAATATCAGACCAAATGAAACAGCTGTCAAACATACTGATGAATATATTGTGCACTTGCACGATCTGAACGTACCATGCCTTGAAGATTGTCTATTTTCCCTGTCTCCCCTCCTTGCATGGTGGCGCCTCAATGCTCTTGGAAAAACTTCTGAATCGTCGTCAGACCTATTTGCAGTTATCTACTCTGTTAATTGTATTATATGCATTTACTCTGCCTGTGTAGACTTGTATCGCTCAGAAATTCAAGGGCTCTGAATGACTTGTTTTTTTACTGGTTCCCTCCCTCCTTGAGTGCTTTGAAACACTTGCCTTGTGTATATGCGCTTTACAAATAAACATGACCATACCATACCATACCATACCATACCATTCAGGAGTACATTTTACAGTGCTTCAAGTCAAGCTCTAGAATTACACAACTAGGCATGTTCCATAACCCAGTAAGCATCTCAGAGTGCATAGTGGCCTGTGTAATAGACCAGATCCAGAGCCAAATTCAATTGCATAATGGTCTCCCCTAGATGGTGCCTCAACACTAGGGCCAGTGACCCGATTTTCCATTTCACCTACGTTGGTCCACTATCACCCAATCAGTAGACCATGCACAACTTTCCACAGCTCAAACCAATGCCCAGTTGCTGCAATGAATTTTAATAGTTTTTTGCCATCCGCCATTTTCAAATCCCACTGAGCATCTGAAAGCTGACAATGTCCTTGCTGGAGGTGAGTCCCAGTCCCAACTTAAACCTCATAGATGAATGATATTTGACACCACACAACGCATCTCAAAGTACACATTGGCCCATACAGCAGGCCGCGCCACTGACAACTTCAATCCCATATATCATCTCTAATGGACATGGACAGTGGCCAGATTATTCAGGCAATGGCTAAATCTGGCCACAAGCCATAGCCACAGATCAACTGTGAACCCCCTTCCGATACCCCAAACAATCTTGCTACTGTCCATGTCCATAAGGCAACTGTGTGCCCCATTACAATAACTAGTGCCAACACTCCATTTGCTGATCAGCAACATAATAAAACCCACCCCAAATTCATACAATCAATATATATAATAAATCAATCTTGCAAGGGTGTGTTCAGACTGACTCCATAGTCAACCTGTTGGTGTCCTTGGTCAGAAAAGTTGTCCTCAAACATTTTCTGGTGTCCACGACCATACAACGGAGCTGGAGAACAATGTGAAAAAAAAATCTCTATTTAAATGTGTGTTTCATACACATTTTTCTACTGCAGTGTCTGCAGGCAAACAGCTTGGATCACACACCTATCATGGTCCCTATTTCAAAAGATTTTGAAGCACATAATGTATCTTAGTTGACCAATTGGTGCCATCACCCAATATCTGTGGACATCACACTGACTGATTTGGTCTTGGAATATCTAATCAGTAAGTGAGTCTGCAAACCCGACAGAGCTATCACTAATTTTGTTTCTACCTGATCTTTAAACATGGTTTAAAAAAAAAAACAACTGGACAGATCAACACGAAATTTGCAAAAGTAAGCTATTGAGACCAGGCCTCCACTCCTTGCAAAGGTTAGGCGCAATATGAGCCGGCAGTTCGGGCTGTAGACTCAAGCAAACATTTTTTTCCAGCGTCTATCCAGATTTAACGCATTTTGGGACACTCTCTATAACTGTGCCCCCCTTGACACATGTACACAAAACATTGGAGAATCATTCAGAGTAGAGCCATTATTCTTATTTATTTGAAGTTTTGTGCAAATTCATCATCGCCAAAGTTGTAAGCCAGCCAAAAACTACTCTTCCTGTGGGAAAGCCAATGCTGAACCTGCTATATTCATACCTATATTTGTAGACACATATATATGCTGCATGTTTTGTCTGTGACTTGTAGTTGTTTATTAGTATATTTTGTGGGGTATGCTATGTTGTTTCTTTTTGTACTTTTTAATAATGCATGGTGGATTGTGGTTGGGGGGATTAAGGGTAGGGTGATATGTGTGTGTGTGTGTGTGTGCATGTGTGTGTGTGATTGTTGGATGCTGCAGATACGTGTTTACGTTCATGTTAGGCAGCTATATCTCTCTCTCTGATTAGTCCCTCTGACCACATTGCCTGCGCATTCATTATTGTGTGAGCTGTTGGCAGATGTTTGTGTTTGTTGAGCAGAATAAACTTAATTCTGCTTTCCCCGCTACACTAACTGCACATATCCATACTTCACTACATTTTTGGGAATTACAATTGATTATCTGAAGGTTGTCTGATACAATGTTCACTTTTTTCCTGCCTGCACAACTTTACCATGTAGGCTATGTTTCCGTATCGTAATGTAGGTTTGGGACATTTACGTTTGGGAGTGTATGAAAACTTGTTGGTACGTTGCCAAATGTGTTGACATTTTTGGATTTGGCCTAATTAGTTTCACAGCAAGTTTGGTGAAGTGTGTTCAACCGGTAGAGATGTAATTTATGTATCACTTTCACAGATGTTATGTTTGCATAGGTACCTTAACCACGATCAAGCAAAACATGAGATGCCAAAGGCTGGGATATTTATATGGGGATAAGAAATCCTTCATTCTTTACAGTAAACAAATTGTGACTGTTCACTATATCACCAGAGGCACAAAGAATGTTTAAGGAATATAACTTGGTGAACATAAACATTGTTTTTAGGATAATAACATGCATATACCTTCATGGATTTGTTCCATACTTAACTGTCACAAATTGTTGATGTAAAGAAAGAAGGATTTCCTTTCCCTATATAAATATCGCATCCCTTAAAATTTCGTGTTTTTTCTTGATCATGGTTAAGGTGCATGGGCAAAAATTACATGAGTGGAGAAATGCAAAACAATATTCACCTTTGTACCACTACAACACTTATCTGCACTGAAAGGATTGTCAGTAGTCTATGTATACATATGTACACAGAACACATGCATATGTACAGTACTAATGTGTAAATGCACACAAACAGTATGTATATATATATATGCATATGAAAACAACCACCATTTATACCGAACGATGTATGTATTTTTAGAGCAGTTAATTTTGGATTGCGAACATGCACATGACACATGTCTGTGCAAATCCACAACCTATATGTGCATTCATAGTCAAACAGTGCATTTGAAAGCTCATAAATCATGCATGAATCCACAAATGGTAAACAGATGCACATGTATGCTTTCTCACTAGACATGTGTCAGGTTCATCGTTCTGTGTAACCCCCACTGATCCACAGTCCACCAATACTAGTAGGCGAAAGATATATACCCGCAGGGCAAACATGGTAATCCCTGGAAAGGGAGGGCCCTCTGGATGCAGCAACACTCAGAACCCTAGACAAGAGAGGCCAAGAGGAAACTATTAGTATCAGTATGAGTGGTACTGTTAAGACAGGTGTTTGTACTGATATGTACCTGATGAATTGCCCTTGCAGGTCCTGAAGCAGGAAACAGGTCAGATCCCAACTGAGCAATTCATACAGGCCCCAAAGAAAAAAGCAGACGACACGATGGTACGAGGGCGCAAGGACAGCCAGCATGCCAGGCAAGTGTCAAAGTTCCAGGTAAGAGTAACAGTTAGGCTCACGATGCTAGAGGAATCCAGGTGATTCAAGTTGAAACAAGTGTCACTGAAGAGGGAGGCCTAGAAGGAACAGGAGCGATATCATAGACACATGGAAGGCAACATCAGGGTATCAATCCACCAGGAGGGTGGGGAGAAGAAGGCAGAAAAAAAGACAGGACAAATGGAAACAGAACAGCACCGGCCACAGCCACAGACCTGCACAGATGTCTGAAAGCAGGTCTGATTTGCACTGCATCATTAGAGGAAGGCAACCATGGATGTGCCTTCCGTAAATGGATGACAGTACATGACATCTCCATTCACATACAGCATGTGCACGATCTGACGGCACTGTCTGACTTGTGTACAGTGTGATAACATGTTTTTAGACAAAACACACAGTTTGTACCAACACATGCAGATACACACACAGACTTGCAGAAATGTACACACCTCCTTACACACAATGCACATCCCCACAATGACCCATAAAACAGATTCTTTATATACAAGATACATGTGTGCAGTACTCCCCAGCTCATGCCTGAGTACCTACATCTGTTCTCCTGGTGCATACTGACATGCACATGCAAAGCACACAGTCGCATACAAACAGCTAAGAAACAACATCGTGTGCAACAAAGGAAACACATGTGTGTACTGTCCTATCTTTTCACAAAATGCAGGAACATGAACAAAAATCAAGAAATTATGATGGTTAAGCTATTTCTTCTCTAGTAGACAGCATTAGTAAAACCATTATAGGTGATGGTTAAGAATTTCAAGGTATAGTTTTATTTCTAACAAGTCAGATATGCAAATGGGGGCTGTATAACTCACTCTATTCATACCTCCAAGAGTTTAGGTCCCTTCCTCTTCAGGGACCAGTGAGAATACAAAGCATCATTTACTCCTCACTTTCAAGTATACACTGTATGCGTTATAGAAATTCATCAAAGCATATCTTGTCAACAACTCTGATTGTCAAATACAGAGAACTGTGAGGGAACCATTATCTGAAGCAAAGCTCTGTAGTTATGACAACACCCTTCCTGAAATCTTCCCGCATGGGTGAATTCAATACATGTAGTTTTCAGTTAAATTGGAACTATAATCAGAACTGACAGGGAAACATTTCAAATGAAAAAATGGACACCACGTGATGCATCCAAATGCAATTGTATATTGTTCACTTAGCTGTGTAACTCAATCAAAGTGCATAAGAAAACTAACGCTAAAACAATGGTAGGTTTTTGCTCCATATAAGGGCCAAACAGACCAGAGTATACCCCCTAAAGAGAACAGATGCATTGTAAATAATAATTAATTAGATGTCACACTAATAATTTGCCACAGTAAACTACGCACTTTATAAGTAGGAACAACTAGCTTGTCTATCTATGTGCCTAATCATTTCTTATGTTACGTTTATTAGTAATATGATAATACAGTAGTATAACCTTTTCTTTCCCCTCTTTTTCCTGAAGGAGAAGGATGGGCTCCCTTTCCATCAGAGCACAGAGCTTGCTCTTTCATTCTGTGCCACGCTTTGCTCTTAGCCTGATTAAGATGGCTGCCGCTTTGTCTTAGCTTCCTAGACGTTCAGATGTTCCTGGAGGCACCTAATACCATGCAGGCCACCGATTGGCTGCCGCTGCAACAAATCAATGCTCCCGACTGAGCCGGGAAGCGAAGCTGGCCTTCTTGCTCTAATGGGAAGGGAGCACATCCTTGTCCTTCAGTAAAAAGAGGAGAAATACAGGGCCCTTGCATACAGCACTTTCAAGATGGCCGGCTTCGCCTTCCGGCTCAGTGGGTTCTTAGCCTGATTAAGATGGCCGCCACTTTGTCTTAGCTTCCTGGGCATTCGGATGTGCCTGGAGGCACCTACTACCATGCAGGCCACCGATTGGCTGCCACACGCAACAAATCCATGCTCCCGACTGTGCCGGCAGGAGAAGCTGGCCTTCTTGAAAGGGCTGTATGCAAAGGTCCTGTCTTTCTCTGTCCTTACCCGAAATTGCCCCTGCCTACAGGGTAAGCAGCCACCACCCAACACCTGCGCGTGCTCTGCAGCACTCTGCCGTCTCTCAGGTAAGAGGCGCACCTCTACTGGATATCCCTTCTCCCTCCGCTTCCCCACTTTATAACTGTTACTTACACCTTTCTGGCATGAAAAGCCCCCCTCTTCTCTCCTAAACTCTGCTCGAGCCTCTCGTGTGGAAAGCCTAGCCTGATCTGCATTTCTGCAGCTGCAGGCATTCTGCAGCCCACACGATCATCGTCTGGAATCCAGTATGAATGGTTTGTTATAATGTGAAATTCTGTGCAGAACCTGTCTATGCTTGCGTCCCACATCACTGTTTGCCGAATAGACATTCATTCCATTCTGTGCTTTTTCCTTTCCTCCCCCCAACTATACGAAGAACTTTCCCTCGCTACTTATAGAACCAAATACAATGGACATATCCACTCTGCTGCGGCAATAATTACATTTCTACTCATGAACCTCAGCTCAGACTATTATACAACTTTTCGTTTCCATCATTTCTTCTACATGAAGATATGTTGCCCCTTTATGCTCACTGCATCTCGCTGTCCTTTGGTCTACGATAATAACCTTATGTCTGACTCTATTCCAAATCCTCATCTTATCTACCGCATACCGTCCGCCCATACTGTCAGTAGGAACAAATGTGCACCATGTATTTGCCCACGTACTTTGACCATGCCACAACATGTGGCTGGCAACATGTATTTGGCCACTTACTTTAATCATGCTTATGGGTGTAGCTGCTGCCGTGCAACATGTGGCTGGCACCATGTATTTGCCCACTTACTTTGACCATGCTCATGTGTGTAGCTGCCACTGTGCAACATGTGGCTGGCACCATTTATTTTCTCACCTACTTTAACCATGCTTATGTGTGTAGCTGCCGCCGTGCAACATGTGGCTGGCACCATGTATTTGCTCACCTACTTTAACCATGCGTATGTGTGTAGCTGCCACCGTGCAACATGTGGCTGGCACCATGTATTTGCCCACCTACTTTGACCATGCTTATGTGTGTAGCTGCCGCTGTGCAACATGTGGCTGGCACCATGTATTTGCCCACCTACTTTGACCATGCTTATGTGTGTAGCTGCCAATGTGCAACATGTGGCTGGCACCATTTATTTGCTCACCTACGTTAACCATGCTTATGTGTGTAGCTGCCGCCGTGCAACATGTGGCTGGCACCATGTATTTGCCCACTTACTTTGACCATGCTGGTGCAAATGCTGAAGTATTTGTGTGGCTCCTGCTCAATGCAGGAAAATGGGGCAACACATAAGAAACATGCATAAAAGACTTATGCAAGGCTGTTATGAATGTTTCTTACATTACACCCCTCAAAGAAATGACCTCTAATGATTTGATTTAACCTTTGTAACACGCATACCCAATTAATAGGGTCAAAGCAGGAGCTGAATCTAGGCACAAATGTTAATTAGAATCAGTAGTTTGTATCACTATGCTATCCTAAAACTTGCAGTGGCTCACGGCAGTTACATAAAAAGATTTGTTTTTCATTTCTTCCTAAACACAGAAAAGGACTCAATCTGTTGAAGGTCCCTAGGTAAAGAATTCCGGGAACAAGGGAAAAAGGGAAAAAGGAAGAAAAACATCTATTGCCCCATGTTGTCATTTTGGTGAAGGGGACAACCAACAGATTTTGTCCGACTGATCGAAGTGATTGGGTGGGCTGATGATGTTGAATTGTAGACACTAAGTATGTTGGGCAAGGCCATAAATGCATCGGAAGACCAGGCACAGAACCTTGAACAGAATGGGCTGCTGCTGTTGGACCGGAAGCCAATGAAAATTTTCCCTACTGAGAGACGGATGACCTTCTTGGCAACGTAAAGATCAGTCTAACCACAGAGTTCTGTGCTACCTGTAGTCTTTATATTTGGAATTGTTTAACTCCTATAAGAAGTGCATTGCAATAATCCAATTTAGAGATTGTCAATATACCAACCACTGTTGAACAATCTTTTTCTACAATAAAAGGTAATATAGGTTTAATCAATTTAAGATTTTATTACATGGATTTGACTGTCTGATTAAGATACAAATTGAAGTCCAAACTGGACTGCCAGATACAGCTAAGATTCTTTACTCTATCGAAAAACGTTGTGGGTGCGCCAAATAGAAGTGGGCAGGGAATGGTTTGGAGCATATTTGCCAATTTCCGTATTGGGCCAAAAACAAAACTTCTGTTTTCGATGGGTTCAACTGGATTTTGTTATCCAGCATCCATGTTTAAATTTGTTACGCACACAGTAAACTTGGTCCCTGGCCTCACAAGGTTATTCAATCTATACATAAATGTGGGTGTCATCAGCATAGGAGTGATAGCACAACCCACATTCCGAAAAGATGTTTAAAAGTGGTTGGATGTAAATGTTGAACAACAACGGTGACAAGGCAGACCCCTGAGGCACCCCGTAATTCTCTGGTAAGGAGTTGGGAAAACATGAGCCAATTGTAACCTGCTGTGTGCGATCAGTAAGGAATGAGACACACCATTCCAGGACCTCGTCAGAAACCTTTGCTTCTGATGACAGCCTGGAAAGATGGATCTTACAAACAAATGTGTCGGAAGCTGCCGACAGGTCAAGCCTGACTAGCATGCTAATGACCCCATCGTCATGAATGATTACCTGAATACTTCTGTATTTAAAAAAGGTACAAATTGTAAGTTTAGCAAAGAGGATAATCTTTATTTAGGGGTGGAGATTGAGTTGTCCGTAAAGTGGGCGTGTGGGGTTTCCTCTGCATTTTGGTTCTGCACTGAATTTTAAAATTGTTAAAAATCAAAAATAAAATATTTAGGGATGAAAATATATGGGGTAAAAATCAATGGAACCATCTTGCTTACCCTTGACCTACAACTGGAGAGGGTTATTTCATTGGAAAGGATGTTACCATGGGTAACTCTGACTTACTTATGGGTAATAAGATAGTATTAATTCAGAATTGCTCATAGTAATTTCTTTGTGACTTGGATCGTCTTCTACAGGTTTAAGTGAAGCTCATGTTAGATAAACGTATTTACAATTGGCCTCTGTGTCTATCAGTGGTATGACTTGGACTGGTCATGTAATTTCCACCATGAAAC
This sequence comes from Ambystoma mexicanum, assembly GCF_040938575.1. Taxonomy (NCBI): domain Eukaryota; kingdom Metazoa; phylum Chordata; class Amphibia; order Caudata; family Ambystomatidae; genus Ambystoma; species Ambystoma mexicanum. The sequence goes on along the minus strand of NC_090929.1, from coordinate 1,528,710,815 downwards.
CATATTTTCCTCTTCTGTTCACAATGTACATATTGGCATGTGCCATTAAATCTATACATAGTTTCATCAACTGGCTATTGTACTCATCTTGACTACCAGAAAACCTGGAAAGTGAATCTTAACGTATACACTGTGTTAACCATTCTTAAAAGTGAAGAAAATATATGTGAACATATGTGGTACATTATAGTCAATAATGGAAAACCAAGATTAATTTCAATCAGCCAATGCCTGTTTCCATACACAAATCACATGGAATGAAATTATCTGTATGTATAATGCAAGCAGAAAGACACTTTTTCCAGGAATTACTTACAAGTATGAGCAGTACGTGATCAGTTTGCCCTTAATTTGCGTTTTTGATGGATCCTTCTCAAGGTAAAGGCTCTGTCAACTCAATCATATTTTAATCTCTAGCTTGCAAACTATTGCTAAGTGTATTAAAATGTGCTCTAATTCTTTCTACTTTATAACATATCAAGTACCAGAGGCAGAACACATAAATAATGATGGATTTTACATCCACTCGTTACTTTTAAGAGTGCAAGGAAATTGCATGTTTTAACAGTTTAAGTACAGAGGCAATTTATTAAGTTATTGCAAGTATCAAGCTCAGCTACAACTGTAGTTGTAAAACGAGTGCTTTAGATCTACAGTGAAAGGTGGCTAATTCCTAACGTAGGTGGATTTCTTCCACTGTGGTCGTAAATTTAAATGACATCATAGATTAGTTCTGCAGTCATTTGCCATTTGTCAGTAATTTGTATTATTCAACAACCTTGAGAAAATTATTTTTCTAACAATCTTTAATTCACTATTTCCTGAAAACATAGTATGCTGTTAAAACCATTAGTATTACCTTTAAATCAGTGCTTTTATTCTAGATATTAATTATTATAAATGATAAGTTTGGCTCCCATTGTTTGCAGGGGCTTCAAAACACTTCCTCAATTACAAGTACGGAGGTGCAGGGGAATTCAATGGTAATGTGGTTTTAATTCCATTACCGTCAGGTTACTAACACATTCCCGTACTACCGTACATTGAGTTTGGCAGGGAAGTGAAGGATCTACCTCCAGCTAAGAGCTGGAGGAAAATTCCCGCCTCCCCTCCCCCACATAAAGGGCAACATCAGCAGAAAAACTACTGGTGTTAATTCTACCAAAATCCCATTGGAGATCAACGGACACCAATTAATGGGTACTAACACTGCCAAAACCACACTAAGGGACTCTGGGTGGGTATGTAACTTGTACAAAACCCCTCAAGTATTCACAAACACACTGTACATATACACTGCTAATTAGTTAATCATGTAGTCATATACATACTACATGACCAACCATAGCAACTGTGCCCTCATGGTGCTGTGTGTCCCTAGATACTGTTGGCGAGCACCTATCCACTGCGAGGGGACAGAGAGAGGCTTGGCCTATTGCTAGTAGAAGCAAGTTCTAAAAACACTTAAGGACGCTTCTTGCTGTGCCCCAAAGTGCTAACGTTCAATCAGGAGACTTAATTGCTTTCGTTTCTCTGCTTTATGAACTCAGAATCAATTAAAACGAATAGAAAAAAAAAATCTGAAACTTGTGTGCTTAATCTTGTACACACAAACACTTGTAGGGAATCCCTAGGTTAGTGGACACAACACAGAATAACATTGGCCGACTGGTTTCAGTGGTGTGTGTTACTAGAACTTTCTTCAGGGCCTGTAATACTGTAATTGGAACCAGGCAGTAGGCAGGGACTGCACTCCAGTATGTAGCCCCAAGCAGAATCCAAACACCAAGGGGTATTGACTCCTGGACACTGTACTCCTTGTTAACCCAGACAAACTATTACTCGTTCTGTGGGGTGAGTGGATCTCCAACTGTGCATCGTCTCTACTGTGCAGCGCTTCCACTCACCACACAGAATGACTAATAGGTCATCTGGAATATCAAGGAATCTAGTGTCCACGAGGCAATACCCCTTGTGGGTTTAGATTCTGCTTGGAACTACATTTTGGGGTGTAGTCCCTGCCTACTACCAAACAGTTCCGCTTCCACATCCTAGAAGGAGTCAGCTCCCAGGACCAAAATCTCAACTATAATCAGCAATACTACGTGAAATCAGCCATCCTGATAAATGGCACCCACGTGGAGTCATGGCAATGAATAATGAACAATATTATATGGAAATAGAGAAACACAAAGAACACAACCACCTCGTCCCCTGATTCTCTGAGAACCATAGGAATCATCAAAACACTTCACCCATATAACGTTTCTATACTAGATATTGACCTTCAGTTGTAAGAGCACAATCCTGCTAAAGAGCATGGGAATCCTAAACAGTCCAGCAGACCTACAGGCAAAGTTCCAAGATGGACATGACCCTTGCCACATACTATATATGTCAAAATACAACAAAGAAACTCTACTATTAAATCACACAATCACAGTAATGGCTTGCCTTTGTTTCCTTCTATAAAAGTAAATTCGGTGGAATCAGGAAGCTATCAAAGTTATAACACAAAATACACTCCCAATTTCTATAGCATACAGTGCACAATAGTTGCCCAGCTGAAAGGGTGAACGCTGGAATAGAATGGAAGAAAAGGGAGAGGGCAAAATAACCTAAAAGAGGGCATGCAGGATAGGAGTTGAGTGATAGGGAATAAAGGTAGGGATGTGAAAAAGCAAAAGATTGAACAAACACATTGCATCCAATATCATGTGACCAAGTTTAGATCCGAAGATATACTATTATATTTTATCAAGCAGGTCATAGAATAAATCAAATGTATCATGGTACACAAAATACATACAACATGAAATATGCATTTTAAGAGCACTGGTTATCTCAAAACAAAATGATATCCGCATTGTATACACATTAATCAATCTGTATACTGATATACAAGACATAAACAGTTGACATAATGTATATATTAGGCACTTATTAACAGTTTGTTTTTTTTTCAGGCTAAACCAATAATTAACAGCAGCTAAGCGCACGGCCAACTGAGAACCAAATCTCATCCTTTCCCATACCAATTCAGGAACATCAGTTAATGTACAAATCCCCCAAAGATCATCATATTGACTCTACTACATTCAACATACAAACATGTCCTTACATTTCTTTAACTTTCAATTTATGCAAAGATAAAAAAGCTTTAGTCCAAAACTCATGACATTCCTAACTGATTCAGTCTAAACAACACAAATAGCCTTCTGAAATGTGTTTAAGGATTTAGTTTTACGTAATACTGCACTTGCACATACAATGGAATTGCGTTTACATATTCTTTAGCTAACTCTCTGGCTGTGATCCTTGTTACATTTCTTTCACTGGCCTTTTTGTTCTACTTTCTGCATTCAGTCCTGTTTTGTTAGCCTCCAATCAACCACTTAGATTTTGCGAAGAGCTTGTTTTTCCTGCAAACATATTGAATTCAGTATCTGTTCCTGAATCCATTAGTTCCCTGCAGATTCCCAGAAGGGCCCACTTATCTTCAGGTTTTACATTAGCATCAAAAGTAAACCTTCTTAAATATAGATGTTAGGCTTAACTCCGTCAATAGCAAATAACATTGCCATAACTAGTTTAAGCTTGTACGCTCTAATTATGGTGACCAATTAAAATCCTCTGTGTTTCTGAGAAACCAACCAAGGACGTACACTGGTTTAATCATCTGAACTCTGAGATACTCATTTCCATTTCTCTGGGACATGTGAACATTCACAATTCCACCCCAAGATAACATAAGGAGTCCACATGCTTCAAGATTTGAGAACCCAAGAGCCAAGTATAGGACTGCGTTTTTTGTTTTAGTTTCCCTTTGTGGTAAAGTAGAGTATCGTAGACATTGCAGAATGCACATAGGCAAACTCGTTGAATGTGTTAATAGTTTTCTCACGCCTGTTAGCCTTATGGTCCAAGAGTGTGCTCTGTCATCGGTGTGTGCTATGTAGTCTATGTGATGGCTAGAAATGTTTGGAATTACTTTTCAAATTATACTCAAGCACATCACTGACATCAGCAATAAATGATATAAACAAAATACACAGCAAAGGGGCAAGAACACATCCTTGCCTTAAGTAACGATTGGAATGCATGACTTTAGTACATTGACCTTTGCTATACAATTTAACTCTAAGACATGTATTTGTTTGTAATAAAAATGATTAACTTGAGCAACCCTAGGTCTATCCACAGCTGCTCAGCTTGTTCCCCAGCAACCCCACACAAAGAGCATTACCAGGCTTGTAAGGCTTATTTTGCTAAGGATGAACTTGTTATATGTGGTTGACATCTTTACTCTAAAACCAGAGTGTTCTAAAGTGTGCATGTTTCTTTTAATGTGTCCAATCCTTCTCCTGTTTTAAAACCACCAAAGCAAAAATCCTACTCTTTCCATCTAAAAAGGCTATGGGCCTCATTACGACCCTGCCAGTCTGGAAAGAACGGTGGTGGTAAAACCGATGCCATCGTTGTTTCCGGACCGGCTGATTCAGAGTCCTGCAGGCAGGAGGTGTCACTCCCGCCAGGTCAGACCTGGCGGGTTTAACACCACCCGACTGCAGGCAGACATGGAAACACTGGCTCTGTCATAGACAGAACCGGTGTTTCCATGGTCCCCATCCCCATGGAGTACTACGGGACTCCATGGGAATGGGAATTTACAGAATTCTGCCTCTGTAATTACCGGTTTACTGGGGTTGTAATGCCCCAGTGATTACTGCTATCACGGAGGTGGAATGGTAATACGGGTCCGGCGGCAGCCTGACGGTTTTTCCAGCACGGCTATTGCCGGACTCGTAATGAGGTACTATGAGCTTTTAATTCTGCTGGTCATTTCTGTACCCTTCTTTAAATGGGATATTAATTCGCCCTCCAACAACAAAGGCAGTCATTTAAAATTCTACACTAATTCTTTAGAAAAGCTATGCAAAATAGATGCCTACAGAACAAGAGCAGCTTTAAATATAACATTTGTGATTCACCCAGGGGCTATAGAAAACTGCATTTACTAAGACATATATCATTTCTTCTCTAGAACAGGGTTCAACCTAATTTGTCGTCAGCAATACTAAATGATTTGATGCTGGGTGTTTTCCACAAGAATATTAAGATTATAAACCTCTCCCAGTCAAAACAGGAAATTGTATTTGGCTTTGCTGACTTTAAATGTTGAACAGATTTATTTACCAAGGCCTACTGTGCGGATGTTTGACTCTTTCTATATCATTTTATAGCCAGTTCTTAAATGATTGTTTATTGCTTTTGAGGCCATTTAATTTATCAATAATGTCGACCTCTGGATCTTTCAGGAAATCTCTTTTTGGTTTGCTAGGTTTTGGTTTCTTTCATGATAATGTCCCATTTTAGAATTGGTTATTTTGACAGATCACCTCACTATCTATGATGGTATGCTACCAGACCGCTGGGCTGATTATTGCATCGACCATTCAACAAAGCTATTTGGATTCTCGACTACTTAAAAAAAAAAGCATAGGCAAATGCCCAATACTTATTCAGAAGCCAAAAGAGTTGGCTTTAAACAGAATTCCGGGAAGGGTACTCATAGTGCTTATAGATAGAAAGTTATTCCATCAGTAGTGCCTTTACAGATTCAATTAAGACATTACATTTCATAATCCATAGGGATTAACATGGCCATGGGCAGTCAATTGGTGGTTTCACAAGCACCTACACGTTTTGCATCCCTCCACATATTCTAAGCTGTATACTAATGCAGTAGATTCAGTTATATGTGGCGCTTAAATAGCACAAACTACAAAGAGAACATGTTATGAGGCAGTCTACAAACAAATGTCAAGTACTGAGATACTCTCATCAGAGGGTGTTAGGACATACACACTCGTTTTTTGATTGACAGCGTTAGAAAATTGGAAGGAACTCACTAGTTTGTACACTAGGACGCAGGTTTCTATATGTCTTCGTCCAATGTTTTCTGCTTGATTGATAATTCATCTCGTTCACACAAGAGAATACATATTCAGCCCTGAAGACAGATAATGGTGGGAAATGTATTGGGATTGTCCCATACAAATCTGTATTCCTTGCCATACATGTTATCAGTAAGGATTACCTTAGTCAATCATTATATGTACTTTATGTTTACTATGTTCAGACATTCGTTTGATATATGTCTACTTGTTAACATAATTTAGAAGGTATGTATGAACATTAGGGGAGCACACAACACCTGAGGTTTCTCTCTAGGTTTACCTCTTTTTCATTATTTATTTTGCCCTGGTGTCAAGGCCATTGTCACTGCGGTGCTCTCTGCACTCGCAAGATGAACTAAATTTGACAAACTGTTTTTGATCTTTAGGGTTGCGTCCGCTGCATCCCACAGGCAAGTATTGTGAGCTTGCCCTGATATTCTTTCTTGACCACCTGCTCCGACTTCCACTAGGAGTTGTTTCAGGGCACAAACCCTAGCTAATCCACACACTTCTACTGTTTCACCTACCAGCCTTACATCATATAACACATGATCACTATCCCGGTCGTGTGCAATGTGCATGTTTTCAATTAAGAAAATGTTTTATATAGAAATGTAAAGGATATTCCCTTGTTAAAGAATACAACACGTTTGTTCTAGTAAATTTATCCCAATGTCACCAGGAACACTCCAATTTAACCAGCTCCCAAGACTTTAAAAATTCTTACCATATAACCTTATGATGCTTCGATTATGTTTTTAACATAAATGCTTATACCGGAAAGCATATTCCTTCTTCAATTGCTTCACCTGTAATATAATGATACTCAGGCATTTTAGCATTTAAGTTGCCTGCAATATACATATGACTTGCACCATGCTGGAGCTAAATCCTACACTTTTCGTCAAAAAGTTGGTGAAATGACCACTCAGTACTTCCACCTGTCGTAATTCTGCCAAAAACCCAGAATGGAGTCCAACACTACCCTGCCACCACTCATAATCCTCCGGTAACCCCATGGGTCCAAGTGGCGGCAACAGTAAATTATTTTGGCTGTAATTCGGCTGAATTAACACCAAATTCCCACCATCAGGTGCCTATATATTTGGGCAGAGAAACAAGGTATGCCCCAAACTCCCCTTGTGTTTCACACACACACTGGGCAAGATATTGCTGTCTCTTATTCACCAAGAATATTCAAGCTCTGCCAACGGTAATGTGCCAGAACGGAATCTCATACATAGTGAGCGTGCAAAGTGAGGACCTACCTGGTCTAAGTATTTCTCCTGTCCACAATCCTGTTTGATTAACGAATATAGTGCCAATTAAATCGAGTGTAGGTTGTTAACTAATACCTTTTCTTTTTATAGTATAGTGTGGGCCTTTTTTATCTCCAATTTTTAGTTACCTACAATGCTCACTGTGTTGCACCAGGTGATCCAATGCAAGCTGTATCCCCTAAAAATCCAAGGGACAATTGAGGTGACCGTGCTACTGAAACAAGACGTGCCTCTCTGCTAGCCACAGTAGTAGCCAGGACCTCACTGTGTTGAAGGAACCCTGGTAGTACTATGCTACCCTCCCCCAAGTTTGGGACCATAAGATCAAGTACCCAACGTGTATCTAACTCATTGGAATAGCACTCAAAGCAACCTGAGGAGTGCACTGATGCTGGAGCAAGACCTGCCTTTCTCCAAGCCATTGCGGTACCCAGGACCCCACCCTGTTTAATGGCCCCTGCAATTGTGTGGCAGCCTCACCATGTTTGGGATCACTAGAAAGGGATACACTTGTCCCTGAGCTCCTGCTTTGGGGCTAACATCACCATGAGAGCCAAGACAGCAGGGATCCTAGTGTTTTTGCTGCTTGCAGCTGTTTTCAAGAAATGTTTGACACATTCAAACCACCAGGACCCCCATTGCTCCCTTTTGCACTCTTCCAATCTTTGAATAGCTTGAACAGCAGCAAGATGTCTGATTTGGTGCTGCTAGACCACTAAGCACTACTAAAAGTTACTATTGACTACTAACTGCCCCATGGGTTCGTTTACGGGTCATAGAGACTAGTTGGGTCACTTTTATATCTTTTGCAACAATGTGCATATCCTTTTAAAGAACAGTGTGGTTCTAACTTGCCTTACACCCCTGATTCCTTACTCAGAGTGCTGCATCTTGCTTTCTTATTCTGTGTTCTTTCCTCAGGGTGAATTTTGTGTAGCATTTGTCAAGTTAGTTATTATTGTATACAGCGAGCCTCATTACGAGTTCGGCAGTAGCCGTGCCTGCATTACAGGCACGGCTACCGCCGAACTCGCATCCGGCACCGCCACCTGTGAATGGGCACTTACCGGTTCATCACAAGTTGAATAGCGGTGCCAGTGCCATACCGGCACCATCCATACCGTACCACCAGAGTCGTAATGAGGCACAGTGTGTTTAATAAACATATACATACATATTTGTTATAGACATTTGATTAGACTTTAATTTATTTTGGCCTGTTATACTTCACTGTTTTGGTTGCTACTGAACCACATTCAGACCCCAATAGAGAGTATAGCCTTAGCCTGGCCCATGTCACCACATAAGGCGAAGGAGGTATATCTCTTAACTATGCATTTTTTAACTTTATGATTGTGCTGGTTCTTGGTTTGTAGAAGTTTGAACACTGAGTAGGTGCTTTAGACTCCTGATTCCAGTCACAGTCACCTGTGTTCTTTACTTGATCTTTTAATACCAACTTCAAACGCAACATCCTCAGTATGAATAGTGGCAAATCAAGCACAGAAGTTTTAAGAAGAACACCAGAAACGGATGATTTAAACATTTGTTTAATTTATACCCATGCCCTTGCCACCTAATATTCTCTAAACTCATTATGTCAGGCTTAACTTTCATGCTAATTGGTTGTAAAGTTCAACTAATCCTTGGAGACCCATGTCAAGCTCTTAGCGATGACAGGTCTGTAGTACTGACAAAATGTCCACATCAAGCACGTTATCCTGTTTTTTTGTGGAAAAATAAGTAGCTCAATTTAACATGAGAGATCTATAAATGGTTGCTTGTAGTGCTTGATACCACAAAATGTATTTTGTTTCCTAAAGATTCAAACTCCATTTCCAGACTTCTGCACAAACTAAGAACATTACTGTTTTCATCATTTTTGTTGGGCTTATTCTCCAGTCTGGTCATCATAGGAACCTAAAAAAATAATCGGAAGTAGTGATTGAAAGTGTGCACATAATTCGCTTTCATCGTTAACCTTGATATACGCTATATATATATATATATATAATTGATATACGCACTAATTTCCAGTTAGATCCTCAGACAGTTGGTGAGTATCACGTTCTGAATTAAACATCTAAAAGGAAGTTTTCCTGGCTTTATCAGCTTTACTTGTTTGGTCACTCACTTCCAAAACTGTGACTCAAGAATCCTTCTTTGGCATAGTGATGTCTAAAGGTGCTCATCCTTTCTGCTACGCTACTTGCAAACTGACATTTTACGTTTCCAATATTAAGGTGATAAGCAGGTCAAAGTGTGGGAAATTGACATTTGGTAATTGTGTAAAACACCTCAATTATTCATTTTGATCAAATAATAAAACGATATGGGCAACTGCAACTCGGAAAGGGTGGTCTGCCAATCAGGCCCCCATTCAGTGTGATCCATGACAAATTCATATTGTACATGTCTGCCTTGCTGCATCAGTGTCCTTGATGTACAGCCCCTTCTCTCCAAAGGCACAGAGAAGGTTCAGAGACCACAGGTGACCCGTTTGACAGCTGCTGCAACAACAAAGTCAGTGTAGTGCAGAGGTTGCATTTAAGTCTACACCTCCCTTCCAAAACGATAATATATATGATTAAGTACTGCCTGGTGGCAGAATAATCTTGAAAAATATCCCATACCTTGGTTGTAGCATGATGACTGGTAATCTACATAAATATTAAAGGCACACCTTGTTGGATTCATACAAGTGTCATTCCTGTGAGCTCAGACCAGCTATATGAGGTAGTGTGGACTCCAGGCAGCCTGAATTTCTGCATTCCATGGAATGAGAGAAAAGACAGGATGCCTGCCTCTAGTGACTCTCTGTGAGGAAGGATAACTCCTTCCTGACAGTTCCTGAAGTTCTCACCAGGATATCTGCTGGGAACCTTGCTTCAAAGAGGCACATCATATTATAGACCTGCCTCACAATAAAGGTGGCGCACCAGAGAGCCTAAGAAGCTGCAGACTTTAGAAGGGGATGGAGTTAGGACAGTAAGAGAGCACAAGTGGGCCTGAGGAAGTGGCGTTCCATCTTACTTGTCTGTAGGCTTTTCTCTCCCATTTCTGCGGAATATGCCACTCTCAGAATGACATCAGGAGGCAAAGGCCATTCGGCTCAAGGACAGTGATTGGATTCCTTAAAGCAGACTTGTTTCATCCAATTCCCAGGCACTTTTTACCTATAAGATCCTTCTTTGATTGACATTTGGAATTTAATTTCAACTACATCAGAAAGAATTCAATTAGACCCTGTTGGGAAAACAGTCCTTTTGAAAGCCCTCTGACTAAGGTAAAGACAGTTGATCCCACGCAGAGGAAAGCTCTGCTCTGTAACCATTGCTGAGCACAATGGGGGTGAATTGCTAATGGGGACCAGACCTACCTCTCTTTCCCAGATGCACTGACACCCAGGCCCCTCACTGAAGGTGAGAGTATCACGCAGGTGCTAACTAGCCTCTCCTGAGCTTGAAGAGGACAAGGGCTGATTGTGTCGCTGAGCCCTTGGATTGGTTCTCACAGCAACCAGAGAATTCAGACAGGCAGGTCTCCCACTGTAGTTCATCAACCACCTCATAGTGAATAAGACAAGTCAGCTATCTCAATCACTTAAATTTGCCTCATACAATTAAGAAATTAGTGTAGGGATAGTTAGATGAAAAAGTGATTCAGTGAAAGGTCACATGTACTTCTAGGATATTGTAGTAATACATGCATCTTTACAAATGTCTTGCTTTTCAGGACAGTGTAAGTATGCCAGGAATAACATCAATTCAATTAGAAGATAAAAAAGAAGACTTTAACAATTCATGCACAATTTGTGTCTTTGCCTTTTTCAAAGATAAATAATTTTCATCATATTAAGAGATCTGTCTTTTTTCAAGTTAAACCCGACGACATGTGGGCAGTGTTTTGCACGATCATCGCTTTGTCAAGGGAAAGAAATATCAGTATATAGTGAACTAGCATCTTCCTTAAAGTCTTGACATAATAAGATGACACAAAATAGTTATATTTTTTTCAAAAGGGCAAATATGTACTGACAAGACTAAATCATGAACACATTAGGAAACAGAAGACAATTCATTAGGTTTTTGAATTGTTTGGTTCAAATGTGCTGGTCTAAATATTAATATTGATTGATTGATTGGCAATGACCAAGAATTGGTTAGTGTGTTTAAATACCTCACCAAGGGTGTCAAAATTATGAAGGCAACATGAAAAAGTGCAGTTCATCTAGTTGTTTGGTAAATTCTGAACTTAACTCAGTTTAAAAGGTATTCAACACTGTCACACAACCAAGAGTGGTGTTGCTGCCTTGATCATTCACCTTAGAACCACTGTTTTAATTCATTGAACTGGTTCAACACCGTTTTGTCCCAGCCTATCCCGTTATCCCGTCACCTGACCAACTCCAGCACCACTGCTCTGTGCAGACAACTTTGAACTCGCCATGTCATTGAGAAATCTTCAAACTGCAAGGACTTTGCATCGCAGCTCAATTCAGACCAATGGAACATTGCATCACCAATCGGCAAGAACCTGCGGTACTCATTATTTTAAAACATGCTTAATTGTCGAACCACAATTCATGATGCATCGCCCTTCATTGCTCAATGATGCCTTCAAACTGTACGGAGCTCCACCTGAACCTCACTCAACACTGGCTCATCATCAGGGATCAGTGCAACTCACTTCACCCACACACTGTTTGTTCCGCATGCATCACACCTTGAAGCCTAAGCACTGAAATCAGGTACTTTTGATAGCCCTTGTTCCCTTGATCCATTGTTGAGGCCCTAGTGACTGGTTAAAGCCCGTGATGCACCTATTTTCATTAAGAACATATAATGTGAGTGACATTATGGCAATTATTTTCTTTTTCTTAACTGCTCAAGTATCCAGAGGTTGGTTTGTATAGTGTTTTAATAGTTTTGTGATTGATCTGCTTAATTAAAGTATACATATGTTTAGAGAATCTTGATTGTACGTTATTTGATTTTGAAACTGTTGTACTATTGTTGTTTGGGTCACTACTGTCTCAAATGTACACTACTTCTAAGTATAGCCTTCCCTTGAACTATGTTGCCACAAAAGGTGAAAGAGGTATATATATATATATATATTGGCTCTGCCTGTTCTATACCTTTATAATTGGGATCACTTCTGGTTTGTAGAAGTACAAGGGCTGAGGACAATGTTTAGTCAATACTCATCCTTGAATGCCAGCAGGCTAGTCGTCATTCCATCACAGGAAGGGAAATTATAGTCTGATCCTAGTTAATCACCTAGATAAAGGAAGCACAGTAATGAAAGGATGGGTGAGGTTCCTAGGATGACCTCCATGTCACCGCCAGTACACTTTTCCAGCACTTCAATCTGGTGATTTGTGCCCCAAAAGAGATTTTATCAGCTGGAAATGTCGGTGTCAAGTTTAAAGTTTCAAACTCTGCCTCCACTACTAGTAAAAACACCACCAGATGAAACACTGCCAAACTGCCAGCGCACTTTGCCTGCACTTCACTCTGACACTTCGTTCCCCTGTAGAGTTATTATCAGCTGGAACTTACGTTCAGCGGTTTAAAGTCACATAAAATGCACAATTTTCCTAGTGCATGAAACGCATCACCTTAGCAAGACCAGGCACACACATGGAAACTGCACATATTCAGATGCGTCAGAGAAGCAATGTTTGAGAGAAGTCATGACACAGTGCGCCTATTGAACCCCATCCTGTTGTGAATTAATACTACAAGCCTCCAACTTTTTTTTAAAGCAGTTCCAGGTCCCCTATATGTGTAGCCGCCTGGCTTCCATTTAGCTGTAACTTTTGTCTTTGCCATAGATTAGAGGTTGCAGCAGCTTCAGAGTTCTCTCTGGCAGTGTATCCGGACATAGAGTTGATTTAAAAAAAAACTCTGTTTTCAAAGCAATGACCGTATTTCCCAAATCCTCACCCCAAAGGCAGCATTGATCACGATGACAATTGTTTATTTTGGGCAAAAGCCCATAAAACATTAAACCACACATGTCAACATGTTCACAATGATTATCATATCAAATCAATAACACCATTTAAATAAAGAAATACGGGACAATGGGCCTCATTACGACCCAGGCGGTAAGTTACCGCCTGGGCCGTGACTTTACCACCATGGCGTAAACTACGTTTACGCCATGGTGGTTGGCGGACTTACCGCCCCATTCCGACCTTGGCGGGGCGGTAAGTCCCCAATCCCCATTTACCCTTCCCCATTCCCATTTTTGCCCCATAGGGCATAATGGGAGTGGGGAAGGCGTTAATTACGCCACCGTAAATTACGGTGGCGTAATTAACTCCATGGTCCCTTAGCGCCATGGATTTTAACACCTGCTAAAAGCAGGTGTTAAAAGCGCCATGGCGCTAAGGGACCTCGTACTCAGGTGGTAAGGGTCGGCGCTGTTAACGCTGCCGTAAACCCCTTACCGCCTGGGTCGTAATGAGGCCCAATCACTCAAAAACAGATTTTTCGCGTCGGTATCTGGACTAGGAGAGACCTTCTTTGTAAGGTTAGTTTGGTATACGCAGCCAGGTCAAGCAATCTCTTCTCTTCATCGCGATAGCATAGTTGCCAACAGGGCCCATTCCAATCTGTTGGTGCTTATCCAGTCCTGTTTTTTTTTCTTTGCATTCTGGGACGTGTAGTCCGAGTTTTATAGTGGGAAATCTGGAACTACAAGTCCCACAATGAAAAGAAGAAACAAATAAACAGGACTGGATAAGCACCTCCAGATTATAATGGGTCATGTTGCCAATTTTGTAATAGCTTGTAGGTTCCACAATTCACAATAATTGCAAAAGGCATTTTTTCAGAGCGTCATGTACAATGGGAAACAGGAATGCCTTGTAGCCTGTACCGCAGAGACAGTGTTCTCCCTCTTCAAGCATCTCCATTGACCATCTGCCTGTAGTAACATTTATCGGTACTAGTTTGAGCCGTAATCTTGTGAACAGCACTCTATCAGCCTTGGACATAGAAACATTACATTTGCAGAGATGTATCATCAGATTTACAATGCACACATGTTTGGGGCTTCGACTTCTTGAGATATAGATAGTCCACAATACCCTCGGGAGCCGAAGCAAGTTAACTTGTGAAATCACGTTTGCATTCCTTGGTCACAGAACTTTTCACCCATTCCTGAGGGTAGCTGGAATTGGCTGACCCACAGGGAAGTCATTTAGAGGTGGCCAGGGGTCTCAACTGCGACCCATGAGGTCTCCCTTGCTACCCCTGTGGTCTCCCTTGCTAGACCTAACATTTTTTTTTAAAAGGTGTCTTTGCTTCTGAAGTGGCTGGCTTTCTTGTTCAGACCTTTTAAAAAAAAGAAAAAAAAAGAACAGGGGTTCTACAAGTCTAACACTTTCAGCACTGACCCTAAATAAGAAAGAATAGGAATACCAAATAGTATGTCTTTCTGGAATTCTATACAATAATTGCTAGACTCATTAAAGGTTTATTTCAGGCACACTCCAGGGGGTGAGTGACTGATTTAGTCTGTTCTTAAACACTTCATTTCAGCCTTTCGATCCTTCTGAGTTCGATAAATGACTACCAACACAGGTTGGGTGATATTGGGTGTATATTTTTTCTATATAAAACGCTTACGCGTGAGTGCTATATAATAGGACATCATTGTCATTTGGCCATGGACGTCTGCTTGCATTCACAGTAATTTGGTAATATGGGCCTATACACGCTGATCTTAACGATACATATGGTGATCCATTTTTGTATGAAATGTACATTACATTATAGTGATATCGTAACCATATTTTTCGTAGTTTACTTAGGAACAATGCTATTGGATGCCACTTCTTGTTTTGTCAAGGGGTGAAAGGTCGTGGTCCATCACTTACTGCAATATCACTTCGGCGTGGGGTCAAATGGCATCACTTCCTGTGATATCATCAGAGGTCAAGGGTTGTGTGATGTCACTTCCACTACCCCTGGCATTTTGGTGAAATGAGGTCCTTGCTGACCCATTGACATGGACCATGTATTCCGTGGGACTGGGGGAGGTGGGGGCAAGGTTAATACTTCATGCAGGCTGGATATTGGCCTGACACCAAGCAATTACTTGTGATACTAATAGTGGGGTCGATGTGGCAGGGTTGTTTTCGTTCCTTAAGCCACCAGTGTTTTTATCGCTTACATATGTTATATCTAAGTGGATGGCCTTATATTTCCACGCAGGGTATTGGCATCATTAATCATTGGCTATTTGAGGATATATAATATGAGATAAGTGCCCTAACTTCATTGCGAGCTGTCAGCATAAAGGAGAATTCTAATTGTTTGATTTCTACCCCCTTCAAACTAAACATATATTGAAACCACACAGCCCCCGTCTGTCCACAGAAGCTTCATGGTAAAGCAAATAGTCTGGCAATTACTGATCTCATATTTCCATGGACACCCTGAGGCATTTTACAGCTTCGAGCATTGTTTACCCTCTCACAACAGAAGACCACAGGCCATTCAATGAAATTCTTTGTGGAAGGAGTATGGCAAATGTAGAAGGAGCAGACATGTTTCAAAAAGATAGATACTATGACCATTTTGAGGGACTCAATTCTGCCCCACAAACTAAACGACTTATGTCTGTTAGCTGCTCCATCAATAATGCATTATATATTCCCTTGAAGAAGTCATTAAATAAGTCCTCTAATTTATCAGGGAATGTGAGTGCTCTTTTTGCATGTTACTGCAAGGAAATATGGTGAATTGGACAGCACCAGTTGGAAAAAAGTCCATGTTGGCTCTGTTTAGCTAGAATACTGCCAGCACTATTGATCAACGATCTCCAGAAAGCACAATAGTGATTTATCAGGTTTGTATTGTCTTCATAGGTTGATAACTTGACTTCAGTGTTTCCAGTGAGAATTGCTTGGAAATCCTGGGTGTTGCCCAGATGGCACCTGTACAGCTTGAGGTCTCAATAGTAATCGAGTGCGGAAAGGGCTCAAGGCCTCAAGGCTCTGAAACATGAAATACCAATATATCCATTCAAATGCTTTTTCTACATCCAGAGCTCAAAGAGGCCCTGTTGTGCAGATGCTGGTCCATCATTAGCAAGAACCCAGCCCGCAAGTCTCATATTGTCTGATGAGTATCTTCCCTTCAGAAGTCGTTACTGATGATAATTTAGAAGGAGATCTAATACTTTGGCTAAGGTATCAGCAAGAATTCTGAAAAACACCTTACTGTTAAATTTGATCAGAGCCATGGAGTGAAAAGTATGCACTTTTGTGTGATCAATTCCCGCTTTCTTATAAGATTGCTTAAGACTTTCCTCAAGGTTCATTGTAACCAGGCAACCCTCTTGGAAGTAAGGAAGTAAGCATGTTTGTCCCACTGCATTGAAACGTGAGTCCACACTGCAAGATTATAGACCAAATTCTCAAAAATGTGAGCAAAATTAACAAAGCACAGAGGATTCACTTTTTTGATTTGCGCTCATTGTTCAAATGCGCAGGTCACCTTATTCTCAAAGGTGACCTCTGCATTTCAGGAGGGGTTGGGCAGTGGTGCAATGATGCAATATGCAGCCCCCTTGCATGCATTGGTGTCAGGAGTGATCTAACCATACTAATGAATGAGATGCTCTCAGAAACCACGTGGTAGATGGGAGTGCAAGGGACTGTCTCTGTGAAATGATCGGGGAAAAAAACTAAAACTTTCCATCCCGGTTGGTGGGATGGAAATGTAAGTGTGACAGTCACGGTTAAATGCAAGTACCACACTTAAAGGACAAATCATGACAGAGTCAGAAATAGCCCTGCCATGATTTGTGCCTCACCCTGTGCCTGTTCCAAACGCTCGTGAATGTGGCAACCTGCTTTCTGTTGCTTTGTTGTCCCCTTGTCAAATCAAAATATTCGAATTGCAGTCAATAGCATTCTTTTTTATTGTCTTCTGAGCATTCTGATTGGCTGGGAGAAAGTCAATAATCAGGTTCATGTACAAATAGTACTTATAGTTATTAAATTTCCCCAGCAGGGATTTAGGCAATAAATACTTGTTGGACAAGGCATTTCGGCAGGTTAATGCTCCCCATCTATTGCATAGTATCGCATAGTCCTTGAATAGTATTGCACAGTCCATCGAATGAGTCATTATTAATATTAGCTCCTGCAGGTATAGATCTTGGGTGCTAATTGGATAACCAATATAAAGGTGACTTATTTTACTTCTAATCATTTGCACACCCTGGTGACATTATTGTTATGTTAGAAGACGTGTTTACTGAATCAACTCACCCCTATAACAGTCTTAGAGTACTGAGGTATAGATAAATGTCAGCCCCCACCCAGGGGGGGGGGGGTTTGCACCCATAGTGCAAAGCATCTGGAGAGTGACAGGTCACAGACCATGATGCATATACAGATGAAGGGGGAGAGTGCAGATACAACAGAGAGGGCGTTGATGCAGCAATGAGGCATATTAAAGACATAGGGCTAGTGTGTGAAGGAGGCTTGTCCAGCCTAAATTATCCCTGAGGATTTCATTCTTGCATGGTTGGTATTTCCATCAAAAATACCGGTTTTACCAGAGGTGCAAGCTTCTCCACTTCTGGGAGAGTTGGTGTGAAACTATGGCACATACATGTAAGCTGTGCATCTGAGAAGAAACATATAATTGTAGTGTCCTCATCACCCTAACTGTTTTCACAAATCCAGATCTTAAGTCTACAGCAAAACCTCCATTTAAATTCGGTATGTTCCTTGGAGTGGGCATATATAGTGCCCAATCCAGTTTCCATCAATTTCATCATTGTGCCCCATGGCAAAGGGCATCAGCTGGCCCCAAAATGCTGCCAAGCTGGCTGGTTGTCCAAATAGCTCCTACAGGGTAAAAGGCCCTCATTATAATTTTGCCAGTATCCCACCAGTATTCCACTTTGAAACAGAATTGACTTACTCTGTAAGCGGCTACTAAATGTACAATAAATAGAATAAATAAATGCGTACAATTTCCGGGGGATACCGGAAAACTGCAATACCTTTTCCACCACTAAGTCTGCCCAATTACTGGCAGATTCCAAGTGTAAGAAACACTGGTAAATACCCATTTCATGCAGTCCCATAGGACTCCATGAGGGGATTTGCTGGTATTAACGGCACCGGTATTCGAGTTGAAGAAAAATGTCCATCCTACCGGCAAACTTGCAGTTGTCCTGTCCAGAGAAGTGCCAGTACATGTTATTACCGGCACTTTATTTCCAGACCGGCCAACTTATAATGAGGCCCAAAGACTTATGTTCCTTTAATGAACCACCAAACAGATGAGCAGCCCTTGACACTGTAATGTTCATCTTCTATGAAATGCTTTACACAATGCCAGGGCAGACATAAGAAGCTGCCTGATGGAATAATAAAGTGGCAGTTTTGAAGATGACGACTAATATTTGTCTATGTGGAATGCTCTGACAGGTTTTGCCATACTATGTTTGAAGCCTGAGTCATACATGGAATCAAAGACATTGGAATAAAAAGTGCCCCTGCCCCTGGTGGCACCTAACGAAGGCAACCCAAAGAGTTTGAGAACCCCCTCTTTTGCATAACAGATGCCACCAATGCTAAGACACCGTCCTTCAATTTCTCTTACCCAAACTACTTTTCTAACAGCTGGCACAGATGTGAAAGTTTGGTGAAAGAGACAATCGTAATTCTGCATTGGCTTTGTGTGCTTCTTCCCAGCATCGACTAGCCTTTAGGGCATTAGGGCAATGCCTGAATCAAAATTAGTGTAGTCAAAGAGAGCTGCTTTTTTGTCCTATGTGGGCCAGTTTGATGATTTACTTCACCAGTTGGCTAGTAGTTTTGAACATTGTTGCTAAATACATATGCTTTAAAATGCACAATTTGCATCACATTTTATCAAAAGTCAACTGAATTCTAATCAAACAATCTGTCACAAATCTGGGCCACTTTTTCCTTGGTGCGCGATACCATATTATGCCCCAGTCCGACCATGTTTCTTCTGTCTGTACTGGCCAAATACCTAGCAGATTTAAAGAGTACAGAATAGACTTTCTGATGTTTCAGCTGGATTCCATGTAGGCCATTGTTCAGGTGAACTGAAAAGAAATGAGAGCGAATAGGGAACATTCAATGGCAAGCATCAAAAATGGAATCCAATCCATCACGTCCAGGCAGCCATTTCTGTTACTTTGCCCTCCTTTGTCGGTCCCTTCAAGCTTACATTTATAATTCACACACGAACATTTACCAGGGATGAGCACAATACATTATCATCTAAATTAATGGGATTCTTGTTCGTGCATATGCAAGGTAAGCTTATTCTTTGCGTTATCCCCACAGAGAGGCTGTGCATTTTTAATCTGCATCAACTGTCAGGCGGTGTTTGTATTACAGTAATAACTCGGAAGAACTTGTTTAATATCATGCAACGTAGCCGAGTTGGTGAAAAGGTCCGACATGATATCCACATGGTAGGGATTCAATTAAAAAGTGACTATCAATGGGATGATAATAATCACTTAAAATGCATTGCATGAGCCTAATGAAAAGCACACATTGCTCATCCTTGTTAAACATGTATAGTTTTCCATTTTAGGACTCTGTCCTGTCGTGACTTTGGTTTGTTATAGTCAGACAATAGCCCCAACATTGTTAGATCGGATGATGGCTTTAGGCCTCACTATTGATCGTCCAGTCATTTCTAGATTATTTATATGCATATATATATATTTTTGTTTATTGAAAACAAAGGCCTATTTCACAAAGGTAAGGTCTTACACGTGTAATGTCTGTTATGTTTAAGTTTTGTCTAAATACAACACTGCTACTGATTCACAAGCGACTATCTGTCTAACCTCTCGCATGCAAGGATGTTTAAGAGCTGCATGTTCAGTGAAAAAGTGCATTTAACCTTAATTTGTGACCCAATATGCACACACGCTATGCAGTGCATACTGTCTGCATGGCTTGTGTTACACAAATTATTTTTATACTAGGCGTTGCCGGGTTTAACTTACACCGTTCTAGCATATCTTAAAGGTCAATATCGGTCGGTAATTCATAGGGTCACTTCTGTCCCCCTTCTTCAATGTCAGCATTATCAATGATTGCTTCCAGGAAGGGGGCGGGCGTAGGTCTCTGTGACTTATCAATGGTCACCACTGATCGCTTCCAGGAAGGGGGTGTAGATTCCTGTGACTTATTAATGGTCTTTGAAAAGGCTAAACATATAGTTAACTGTCTTCTTTTGAATTTGAAAGACATATCTGTATCAGATGGAATAAGAGGTATGCACAGTATAAGAACGGTATCTAAGTTCCATCAATTACACAGGCCTTTAAGACTTGTCTTTGTAGATGCATAATTGTCAACCTTGTTCAATTGCACAGTCACTGTGATGGCATAAGATGACTTAGTAGCATAAGTACAGCACCTACTTTTCATTTTAGCTTGTGAGGAAGCATTCGTCCTACAGCGGTTCTCTCTTTAAAGACTGAAATGTTGAGCCGGCAACTAACTGTTCATTGACACTGGAACTGCCGTGCCCTCTGTGAAGAGAAGTGGGTGTTGAAAGAAGTAACATGAAATTATTCCGAATGTTTGCAATAGTGGAAGGTGAAGGTGACTGTGCAGACCCATGATCATTCTCTTTGTTAAAATGATAGCTGTTGTTGAATTGGAAGGGCACACATAGGTGCACTTTACCATTTAGACAGCAGAGTACAACCTAACACTGATAAATTGCATCACTGAGTACAGAAACATACCTAAGCATTTTATATATATAAATAGATGTGAGCTACCAATGTCATTTCTCTTGTGCCTAAACATAATTTTCCACATTTGTTTACCTCGCACACATGTGGCCAAAATCATAAAGATTTGTGGGATTTAACACTTTTAGGCAACACTTTTACACAGAATGAGCTAGGTGTGTAGACAACATATTGATGAAAAAATGGTTACATTACCTTTATTCTAACACTGGTAGAATTTCACTGCAGAGGCTATTGGCAGCTTGAACAGGGGAACATATTATCCCACATTTGTAAATATTAAGGATGCTTTAATATTGATGCACATTTTTTTCGAAAATTGAAATGTAATGGGACACTGCAGAAATGTACCCCTAGAATTGTGAGCCTTCACGAAGAGAAAGGAATGTGTGTTCCAAGCAAAACAATTGCCAATTAAGTCATAACATGTCAATTATTCCCTAAATATATAATAGTACATCTGTTATGATTTGATTTTACCCGTTTAAAATCTACTGTGGCTTGTAACTTCTCTTGATTTGTTTCCAGGTATTTAAGGTTGTTACCATATGTTCCCTTCAGCTTCCCCACTTACTTTTCCTATTTTAAATAGTACTTCTTCTGTCTAAACACCTGTCTTTTGTGATTAATTTCACATGTTCTTTCTCTCTTTCACTCTCTCACCTATGAGATACTGAAAAAAGGCTTTCTGTGAAAATCAGAGAATACAAATACTAGTTTGTGTGCTGATTTTGGTCATTACAAAAGCTCCCTGACACTGCCTCATAGCGGTGGCAGCCAATGATTGGGAGGACATGATCTACTTGAGTACCTCAAGGTAGCCTGACAACAATGCATACTGTTTAAAGTGAATATCGCAAACAGCTGAGGGTAGGAGCGGGGGCTAGGGAGCTTTCTGTCATATCGGAAGTGCAGTGGGGACAGTATATTGAGACCCTGTTTGATGGAAGAGAGGAACACTGTCGGGTAGATGCAAAAGTCTTTGTGTGACTCTCAGGCAGGTGCCTGCATTCAGGTGGCCATCCAGGCTGCTTACATAATGAAGTCGAAGCCCTGTAGGGCCACAGGCCCTGACCATCTTTGCAATTTAGTCCAGAAGGGTGATCCACTATGGTGGGCCTCTCTCCTTTATCAATTGTTCCTCCAGATTTGTGAAACAGGGTTGGTCCCCCATACTTGGAAGCAATCCATTTTAATCCCTGTTCACAAGAAGGGACCATGTACCCATTCAGTAATGGCTATGCTGGATCGCAGCTCCAAGATATTTGAAAACTTTCTTGTAGCTGCTCTCCAGATGAGTCAAAAAGAGAGGATTGCTGAATTATTCGCAAAAGAGTTTCAGCAGGGGCTGTGGGACCACACATTCAATATGGACTCTGCTGACCTTGATTCAAAATCTACGTCGGAACAACGCTATATATATTTATATATATATATATGCTTCATTGAATATTTGGCTGCGTTCAACAGTGTGATAGCAACAAAACTATGGGAAAAGCTGGCTCTTTGGGGCATAGGTTTGTCCCTCCTATATTTTATCAGGGCACTTTATAGTGAGACACAGGTCAGAGTCAGATTGTCCCAAGAAGGGGAGCTTTCGAATGCCTTCATTACCACCTGTGGGCTGAAGTAGGGGTGCCCATTGACCTCCCTGATTTTGAATGTTTTCAAATCTGAGCTGCCTCTGGCACTGAGGCTCGTTAATATGCATCCACCTTGGTTCAGTGAGGATCCTGTCGGCTGTCTAAAATTTTCAAATGACACAGTGATCATGAACCACACACCAGGGGCCTGCAGCGCTTGCTTGATGCCCTTTTATGTTTTCTAGAGATCATGGTATTAGGCCCAATGTGTCAATGACCAAAATAATGGTCTGTGGGAAGGGGGCCTATGATTCCCCGGCATATGTTTGGAAAATAGGGGTGCCAAGTTAAAGCAGGTCTATTAATACAAAAACTTGGGGTTTACCATCAGGGCCTCCCTGTCAGATCCACAGATGGCAGAGATGTTATCGCCTAGGGCCTGGCATAAGTGTCTCTCAATGAAAACAATTATTGACAGCTATGGGGGTGATCAACAGAAACAAAAATCAACACCTATATAGGTTCAATAATTCCAGGCATTCTCTATGCTTTAGAAGTGTTCCCGTAGAGATCGGTTGCCTGGCTCCCCAAGTTCGAGGCAAGAATTTTGCCTCGAACTTGGGGAGTTGGCGCTCCCAGGTAGTGTCCCTGTAGAGGCAATGAGGCTGGAGCCACAGCTCTCATCCTTGCTTTCACTCTGGAAGATCGCAGCCTGTGAGCTGTGGGCCAACATTTACTATGATCATGGTGGTGACACTTCGATGAGTCGTCATCTCCAAGAGTATATGGTTCAGGACTTTAGAGACAACAGTGAAGTCCCATCTAGTTGGAATTGGTGTGCACAGAGTCCCATCATCATGGCTAGACTTCACCCTAGCGAAAATAGAAGAGAAAACAACCCACGATGATGCTAGGGAGGCCCTGGACTACCTGGTCAAACTCTTCAAGTTTGATACTTTCTTGCAACATGGTTTCTCATTAGACTCCCCGAGGTCTTATTAGACAAAGTTCTATTCAATGGCATTGACCAGGTTTATATTATCATTGTGTCTGTCTATAATCCCGGTCTGGGAAACAACAGGGGCTTGGGTCGGTGTTCCTAGAGGAGAGAGATTGAGCAGACTTTGCTATAAGTGGGTGGAGACACCAAGATACATTCGGACATAATGCAAACATTTCATTTTAGAGTACAATAGAGCATACAGTAACATGCTTACTCAAGTTTCGGACCAATTTTGGAGTGCAATGTGTGGTGCAAAGTCCCTAGTAATAATGGTGGTATCCTTCCATGTATGGCCACTAGTGGTTAGTACATGGCCATTGAATGCTAAAGTTTTAATATTAAAATCGGGAGTTTCATGGATAAATTTCATACAGATTTTATGGTAGGTGCGGTGGATGTGGGAAATATTCATTTACTGAGTTCTACTTGGATGAATTTTGATTCTATTTTTTTTTCTATGAATGGTTCAATTAGAGATGTAGCATTATGAAATGTTCTCTTTTAATGTTATCTACCATTGTGATATGTGGTTTTAAAATGTCAGTACTCAAAATGTGAGTTGGTGGAACTCGCTTTTTAACCAGTCTAAAAGGTAGAGATGTAACCAAATGCACTTAATAAAAAAAAAATGTTAATAAAAATATTGAATCCTTTTTGTGTGCTATTCAGTAAAATAACAGAAACAAATAAAAAGCATGAATTACAAAATTAAACTGCAACTCAAGGCTAATAATTTATGGATTTACTGACATGAAAAAGATAGCAACATTGCTTTGTCTTTTTGGATCAGAGAAATGGCATTGCTAAGATTCAAACAGAAAATATTCCTAAGCAGTGTTTCAGGATTTACTGAAGTAACATTTTCTTTCCAAAGGAAGACAGCCTTCTCAAATCAGGTGTAGTGCTGTGGCAAGTTAGGCTGGTCAGGCCGCCAAACATCCCTTTTCAGTAGTCCCCTGATCCCCACAATCTAAAATGTTTTTGCCAAATTAGACGACATAGTCTGATACAAAGTCTAGAATGTACTATAATTTGGATGCATGCAGCCATAGGAGGCCAGTGCAGATGATGAAGGTGAGGCGTAGGTGGGTGAGTCTCTATGCTGAAGCGTCCTGCCTAGCTACAGAACGCAACACCGGCCACAGCAGACCTATAAGGGTCGCAGGAAGTTGAGAACAGTTCCCATTCGGGTTCGGACACCCAGTACACAATGCAAAGCGGAGCATTTGATTGTATCCATTGCAGCCAAACGAAGATGGACATTTTCTACACGCTTAATAGGAAACTTTATGTGATCACCTGGTTAGGGATCACCCAAAAACCACTTAGTTGAACTATACAAGATATGGCCTAATTACATGAAAGTAAGAGCAAGGACAGTGTGCTTCCATCACAAACGGAGAAAGATGCTTAAACCAGGATTTTCATAACACCAGTGTAAGTGAAATATCACAAGGTATGAGCACTAGGGCAAAGATTGCCTTTGTGCAAAAAACACATTATTTCACTTCAATATTGAACCAGTGTCCTAGTGCTAATAGGGAATGTTATTAACAGTAGGGCAAACTTTGCACAGATGCAACGATGAATTGAAAGCATATGGGCCTGATTAATTAATTTATTTTTTGATTGTTAGGCACTTATACAATAAGAAAATACTGTTTCAAAACGCCTGATTCACAAAGTGATTTTCAATCAGAAGAATAAGAAATGCTGTGTGGATTAGGCCCGTGTAATTGCACTAGGCAATCTTCATCCTACTGCTAATGCCTTGCAAAATAATCGCTTCTCTCATTGTTAGGTTTCAGTAATGAGGATCACTGAGGAACATTAACTGAGATAGACTGAAGTGGGATAGTGCGCTCCCTAGCACGGGTAGTTTAGCTCAGTGGCAACACCGCTCATCTTGGAAGCAAGACGATGCAGAGCAACACAGGTTTGAATCCCAGGCTTGCGCTTAGAAATCTCTTCGGTATAAAGAGAACTAATTATAAGTATACTTTGCTCCCTAGCAAAGACAAAGTAACCCAACTGTGAATCCTCATGAAGTCATTGACTATACAGATACGTATAATGATTTTATAATGGGAATATCTCATTGAAACTCGCTGTGTAAATCAGGCCAATTTGGGTATTGCCACTTGATTATGTATATACATTTATACAATTGCCTTAGTTGAGAGAAAAACATGTTTTTGAAATCATGTTTGCAGCAGTAAAATATTTGTTCTAGGTCTATTCCTTTTTTCCTGATAAAAAAATTCATTACAATCATGTGGTGTATGCAGTTTGTGTCCTAGTGCGAATTGCACTTGCACTCTTGCAAGGTTTCGCTAACATCGCCAAATATATTCATAATTAATATGTGATATGACATAAGCCAGAAACGTGGCATGACAACAGCTAAAGAAATTACAAATATATTATGGCATTATGGTTTTCACCACAACATTTGTTGGTGTGTCTTATTTCTACTTTTGGCATTCCTCTTTTGAAATATGAATTCCTACTCTCTAGTCATCAGTCCAAGTTTACAAAGTGGCAACACCCTGAATTGCTGGTTTTGCCACACCTGTATATTTGGAAGTCCTCCAGTTGTAGACAGTTGTTGAGATCATACTTCGCCCGTGGTCATCGTCATCTGTTATGAGGTTTCAATGCAACCTGTCGCTGCAGCAACACAAACGGGGTGACAATGGGGTGGCCATGATCCAGCAAATACTTTCTGCATGAAGGCACAGCCTATGCCCTGACCACTGCGAAAGTACAGCTTAAGTTTCCCTAGATCCGTGAGCAGAGCAGCCACCTGCAGCGCTTTTGCACCTCATCAGTCAAGTCTAGGCTACTTCTCTGTGTAGTTTAAGGTGGAATGTTTGGACATGAATGTTCACAGGGCACACCTTTGTTGACATGCTCAACGAACTTAGAGAGTAGTTCAGAAGCAGTATTTTAGTCCCACACAAGAAAGCCTTTATTTCAGGCAGTTTTTTGGATGTAGTGACTTATCAAAATGCAGTTGCGGCATAAGATGATACCCGCGAAAGGGGGGCTAAAGTCTTCATGAAACTCCTTGTGGCACTGCCAATAAAATTGGTGGTGCAACCTTCAACATATGTCTATGTCTTTCACCAGTTACATTTGATTGCTATTGGAAATATATCCTTAAAAATTCATAAAAGGATTGCACAACCTAAAAACAAAACGGGGTCCTCCATTTCCAAACTGACACACATCTGGTTTGGCAGTTTGGCCTAGACTCCCCCATTTCGGGCAGGGTGGGACCTATTTTCACAAGTTGTTGCATTTTTTGTAATGACACTGACATGTCGATGCAACTATTCCGAGTTGTCACTAAGAATTTTGCATCCAATTATTTGTTTATTTTTGATCCCCCATAAGTGGAGTTGTAATATCCAGACATGGATAGCCTTGCTGGTTATGCTCCTACGCTCAAGCTATGCATCTCTGTAAAAGCCTGGTGATGCTGAACGAATGTGAGGGTACCGTGGTCTCAGGAGGATAGGTCAGGGGCAACGCACTCACCTTAGAGAGAAGACAACACGGAGTAACACAGGTTCGATCGCCGGGTCTGCGCTTAGAAACCACTGGGTATTAAGCATGTTATAAATAACCAATTACAATTACGAGTCCGGGGCCAACTTCTGCTTTTGAGGCATGATGGGAAGGATTTTGATAAGGATGATCTCCCTATAAAATTCGGAAAAGTCAATTTAACGATTGTCATTATTTCTCTTTCCAGTAGTTTAGAGGCAATTCTTCAACTATTCAAATCAACCTTTTCCTCTTGAATGCCTATTTTATGATATTTAGCAGATACAGTGCAGTAGAGTGTGAAAGGCTTCTAGAGTACACATGTGAATAACTAGTGATATGCTTGGCAAACTGGCAGGTCATGATTTTTAATGATTATTTTGCTTTGATAACTTTGACAGTCTGGGAGATCATATGCTTTCTTTGCGGTCAAACCGGTTTCCAGATACAGTGAATCACATTGATCCAGCAGGGAGTTGGCACAGAGTAAAAGCTTTGTGTGGTTAAAGTTGGCATTGGAGGTGAGGCGTTTTAATGGACCCCCAGGTTCGAGCTGGTGATCGAGTCAAGTTGAGATGATGCTTCCGCTGGGTCGAGTCAGCATGTGACACAATGTCTTCTAGTGGTTAGAATCATCAGTCAAGTTGGCTTGTGATGAGGTCCTGCTGGATCAAATTGGTGTTCAAAGATGCAGTGAGTGAAATTCTTCTACAGCAGTGAGACAGCAATTTTGTTGGGACGGCAAGGAGTGCTACTGATGTAAGACACTGTCAAGTGGTTCAAAGATGCAGTTAGCCGTTCAGAAATGCAAAGCTTGACAATAGCAGCTTAGCAGGACTTACAATGGTTCAAATGGGTTGAGCATGATCAAAGAAAATTGTGGATAGCTCAAAGCAACAAAACAGAATTCCAGTCTACTTTGAAATTCTCTAGTTGCTGGCAGTCCCAATGTCATTTGTGATCTCATGTTTGATGTCCTGGGTGTTAGTGTTAGCAGTGCATGGCAGTGGCGCGAGTTTTGTTTTCATAGCTTACCATAACTGGAGAATGTCTTTTTTATTCTTTATTTTACTTGTAACCATAACGTCCATTTAACAAAGTTTTTGTTCACTGAATTTGATAGGTGTTAATAGTTCAGCTTATCTATAATGTCCCATGAACATTGTTTTACTGAATTTCATTGGTTTGTGTAGTATAACTTAATCATGACGTCCATTTAACAAAGGTTTTTCACTGAATTTCATAGATTTTTATTCGTGCAACTAAACCATAATGTCCCTTTAACGTTTGTTCACTACATTTTTCATAGGTTTTTATTAGTGAACATTTTTCATGATGTTACATCACTGTATATACCTTATTAATAATTCCTCTTTTAACATATATGAAACAACTATGAACCTTCTTTAACACACATATGTTTTGCAATGCATACTGATGTGTATCGTTATCAGCAGCTCATGCTTGGGATGCAAGTTATGGATGAATTGCCTAGGGCATGATGCTCGACTATGACCCCAGCCCCACCAAACCACCCTGTTATCCACTTCACCCACCCTGTATCCTAGTTCAGTGTCCACTATACCCTCTTAATGGGACCAATGGCCAGTGCCCCTGGCTTGCAGCCATGACCAGTCTCCAAAATCAATGAGGCATGTGCTTGGTCATGCCACATTCCCAATAAGCAAGGCATGTGTCCTTGCCCAGTCCAGGCCCTCTGCACATGCACCAAAGTTATATCACTATTTGATGTACTTATATTTGGTCACTTTCGAAAAGGTAAAATACATGGCAGATTTACAAAAGCATGCTTCCAGGCCGTTGCTGATGCTCCTCACGCAAGTTTGCTTCAATCCCGTCCAGCACTAAGGGCTGAGGCTATAAGCAGATTTTCTTTTTCCCATTCAAACCTAATACTTTGGCCATTCTGCATGCCCCAATAAGCAAATCAAAGTCAGCCTTTGTCCTGTCTGAGGGCCAGCCCCACTGTCCAGGCACAAAGGTTATATCACTACTTGTACTTACATGTTAACACTTTGGAAAAAATAAGACACATTTGCAAAAGTATGTTTTCAGGTCCTTGATGATGCTCCTTGTGCCAGTTTGCTGCCATGGTCTAGCACCTCAGGATGTAGCGGGGGGCAGAACTTATCTTCCCATTCAAACCTAAGGCTACAATAAGCAAATCAGACTACACATTTGTTCTTGCTCATGGCCAGACCCACTGCACCGGCACCAAAGTTATATCGCTATTTTGTGTACTTGCATTTTGACAATTTGGTGAAAAACAGACACAGACAGGTTTGCGAAAGTGTGCTTTCAGGTCTTTGCTGATGCTTCTCCTGCAGGTTTGCTGCAATCACATCCAACACTTCAGATTTGAAAAACCTAACCCCATAGCCAGTCCCTGGTGGACATGCGCACTTTAACCCATTACCAGTCACTCGTGGCCATGGTCAGTGGCCAGATTGTCGAGGGCATGGCTTTTGTCATGCAGCCAGCGAAGTCTTAAACTGAGTGTTGGGAATGTGATGTTTTTTAGGGTGGGGTTTCAGGATAGTGCGGCAAATAGCCAGGGTTCAGCGGCTTGATTTGTTAAACAATTATTGATTCTGTAATAATTTTTTGTAGAACTTAATTATACTGCCTGTGTGTGTGCAGCTTATTGTAATGTAGTTTTATTAAAATAAATCATTCTTGTACTAATATTGAATATATGAATTGTTCTTTATTGTAAATTGATTTTCTACATAGTATAATGTAAAAAAGTTCACAACAATATTTCTTGACAATAGCAAAATGTTGTTGATAATTAGGTATGGCTTACTCTTAGAACTAACCCTGACACCAGACGGATAAGGCAAACATTATTATACGTTAATTCTGAGTTGAAGAAGTTAAAATGCTAGATCTGGTCGTAGGGATTTTGTGTCCAGCTGCTGTCCTGGATGCACATATAACCATTGAACCGGTTCTATGACATTGATGCGCAGAGAGCTTCAGATGTCAGGAGACAGGCGCAGCTAGCACACATGGATGCACATACTTTTGGCATTGGACCTCATGAAAGGGTGGTCTGATTGGCAGACTTCCCGTTCAGAAACAGAATTACCCTAATCACCCGTGCCAGGTGGCATTCTGTCACACCTGTAAAAAGACTGTTATTTTGCAGGCTTATAAACACTTGTTAACAGGATGTCATGTATTATGTCGGGTATTTGACAAATGAATGAATAGCACTACCGTGTCCGTGTCTGTTAACACATCTGAGCCCTGCCTCACACATCTGCATGTCTAAACCCTGATAGTACATGCATTATTTAACTATTTAACAGATGACATGTGAAAATGCATGTATGTCAAAGCAGCCTCGTGCTGCAGTAAAAGGAACGACATGAGTGGCAATATGGAAGGTACACGCAGCAAGAGAGCAGGTGAAACAGCTCTCAGCCTTATTGATAAGAAAACCAACCGAAAAATGCATGACTCAAGTGCAGGCAGTGGAACTCCAGCAAGAAGCACACCCTAAACATGTGTTGATAGTGGTGCATGCAGTAAAGAGGAATAGTGTTGGCAAAAGTAAATATGGAAAAAAAACAATATTACATTTCCTCACTTCCGGACTACGTTCCTAAATTCAAAAAAGGGCCGATTGTTGAACACACTGCTTGCTTCTTGGCTGCAAAGATGTGGCATGGATTGCCCTTTCAGATTTATATAGCGCCTTAATCCAAAGTGCTTTATAGACCTTCTTGCACCCCATTCATTTATTGGAACCTGGGGCCTCAAAGGTTCTCTGCAACCTCTCAGTTCCAGGTCTTAGCTTCAAAGGTAAGGTTTAGAGCAACCAAATCTAGACCATACATCAGGGGATCAACCTATTGTAGGCCCCCGGGAGAACAGCACCTTCCGGACCCCTCGCTCAAAGCAAAGCTTGTTTTAAAACAAAGTACATAGTGTATTTTACACAGCTATTTGTGCCAATAAAAGTGACACTTTTAATTGATACCCATTCTTTTTTTAAAAAATCAACTTTTTAGCTTGCATTACATGTCAACTTCAAACCCATTTCTCTAAGATCTACTTCAAAACTTGTTGAGTGTGCCAACTACGCACGGGTTTCTTATTTATTCACACCTTTCTTCTCTTCCGGTGGGTGTCTGTCCATCCCACAACATTAAGACTAACTCTCCTCTATCTGATCACCACCACAGGCAATGTTCAATGCTTAATCTTTTGGATCTGACCATGTTCTGCCTTTGATAGTGTTAATCTCCTCTCCTACTATCTTCAATATTGTCTCATGTTTTTTCTCAGGTTGTTCAAATCCTATCTGTCAGACCTCTCTTATTCTGTCTCTTTATCTGGTACTATTTTCTCTCCCCATCTTTTATTTCAAAGGGTACCCCAAGTTTCTTCTTCGTCTTCTATTGTTCTCACAGTGTAATATTCCTGTATCTGAACTCATCACTTCCTATAATGTATCTTATAATTTTTTTGTGGATGACATGCAAACCTTTTTTTCTCAATATGTTCCTTCTGTGGTTCTCCTCACACTAGAGTTTCTACCTGTCTTTCTCAATCTTGAATGGTCTCCCACTTTCTTTATCTTTACCTTCATAAAACCATGGTAGCCTTCTTTCGTGCAAATACCCAACCTCCCCACTCCCACCTCCATTGCTCTTATTTCCCCCCTCTCATCCTATGCAAAAATCTTGAAAATTATCTTCGAGTCTTCTCTATCCTTCTCCTCTCACATATATAACACTGCTAGCGTGGCTCACATCTGTCACTTTCATCTCAATAACGTTTGCTGCGCTTGCTCCTTTTGATATTACTCTGCCATTAAACTCTCCAGTACATCTCTCATCGTTTCCTGTGATTTGCTCTTCTCCGCTTCTTGATCTTCCTATCTTCTACATTAACCCTTTACTCAAAGTCTAAAAGTCTGTTATTCTACTCTTTTCTTTTTATTCCATGCACTTCTATTACTCCCTCTCTTCTTCCTGTCTCTCACCTTCCTTTGGCTCTCTTCTTTTCCACTTTCTCACCACTGTCTTCAAAGATATCTATGATCTCGCCCTCATTTCTTTATACATTCCTTCTCGCTCACTGTTTTCACAATCTCAGTTCATGTTCACCACTACTGCCTCTCTGTGTGCTCACACTCTCTTCTTTTCTTTCTCACTTCTAGCCCTAAATACTGTATCTCTCTCCCACTCCCTATCCGCTCTGTCCTGTCTCTCCCTTTTTTCCACACATGTATTTAATCTCACCTGATGTTTAAAATTGATTCTTGTTATTGTTGGACGCATTCATTTCACCTATTACGTGATTTTGTACCATCTTCCTTATTATGTGCAGTGCTTTGGTGAAAGCTATATATACATTAAAATACATATAAATACACCCAAATTCAGCTAAGGCTGGACAGTCAAGCACATCTATCCAGCCTAGTACCAATGGAAAGAGGAGTGAGGCAGGGGTGCATACTTGCCCCCTGCCTCTATAACCTCTATTTGGACAAGCTGTATGAGGCCCTTAGTCCATAAAATAGGGAAGCAGGCAGTACATTGCCTTGTCTACGCGGATGATATTGTTTTAGTGGATTACACTCCGATATGCCTCCAACGTCTATTGAATGCATTAGGTGAAGATTCAGTCCTGAATGACCTGTTGATCAACCTAACAAAATCGAACATCATTTGCTTTAGCCATCCGTTAACAAGATTGACTGCCTTTAAGTGGACTTTATGTGTCAAACAATCCCATTCTTTAAAGCGGTAGTTTAATTGTGTCTCAAAATAAGATTGTTTCCATGTTTTGCCTTTGTTGATCACAGCCTCAAAGGAAACATGGACCATCTAGGCTGCCAGATGTAAACACTATTAGTCCAATATTGAACATTTTCAGCTGTCCCATTAATACATTTTTATAAATGTAAGATTGTACCTTCAGTGTTTTATGGACTGGATGTAGAACCACTGGCCTGGAAAATAGATTGGATGGAAATTGAGGGGAGATTGTTGAAGGACATATTAAATCTTCCCCAGTCACTCCCGATGGCTAGTTTAAGGTTTGCACTAGGGTTGAATTCATTGAGGGCAAGATTGTGCAGACTCATTCTAGTCCCCCAGAAAGATTATATGTATGGGGATATCATCCTCCACTGAGACGTTTCTGACCTTACATAAGTTGAAGGTGAAAGTGATGGAAATTCTGGACAATTATTATAGTTCTGTAGAAGAACTTATACAAATAACAACTGGGGTAAAAATGGCAAATTTGAGAAAGGTCTTGACTGACACAATAGACCTCATGTGTTAACAAGTTCCTTCTCAATTGTTGATAAACTTAATAGTTTATGAACAATATACTTGAGGTGTTTCCCCAATCCCTGATGGAGGGCAAAATTTTTGTGATTTTGTCTAAATTTCTTACCGACGGATGACATTCTGGCAGTCACAATAAGTGCTCAGACAGAGATGGAAATTACATGCTATGTCGGGAAAGACTAAGACAAAACTTAAAACATGTTCTGGTCGATTGCCACACAGTACAGGCTGTGAGTGTTAAGCATTTCTCTCATTTTGTGCAAAGTGAAAGTAGGTTAAATACTGAAGAATTCTGGGCGAAATTCACCTCAGGATACAAAACCTATCTAACCATTGAAGTATTGAGAATGTTGACCGATTTAGGTTTTATTAACGTTTAGTTAATTGATTTGGGGTGATAAGTGATGTGTAAATTGTGAATTTGGATTTAAAAGAATTGTAGATTGCCAGTTATTTTTTGTTTTTTTGTTTGTTTTGTCTTTACAGGTTTCTTTTTTTTACTTTTGTAACTGATGTTGTACTTGAAAAGTTGTAATAATATGATATGATATCAACAACGGTGTCCCCAGAATGTGGCAGAGGCTAGCCAATCTTTCCCACTACCTGGACAACTATTATCATGACAATATACAAGGGAAAAAAAACTCGACCAAGTATCCTTAACACTAAACTCTCTCTCTCCAACTAATCATAAAACATGAATCAAAAAGACACTCTCCTGGACACAAAAAAGGGTAGAAATCCACATTTTAAAAAACTGATATTGATACTTTAATGTGATAGGATTAATACACATACATACAATATACAAATAATCACAAAGACACTCACATATGGCACCCACAACCATACATAGCACAAATAGTCATTGAACCTGAAAGGTCTTAGGGTCTTGAAACAGTTCGATATTAATAGAAACATCTGTGTTCCATAAACAGACCGACATGTTTCTGTCCTAATGATATACAATAAATACAGGACATTCTTCAGGGGAAAACAAAATGAGGGAAGGCATATGCTCTTTCAAAATTCATATGAAGTGCCAAATATTAATTCACTGACAGTTTATCTATGGTACAGATGAAGAGATATACATTCCCTGCAATTCTTCACTTTAAATGTGGTGATTTCATCAATAAATGCCACACCAATTGGACATTCTAATACAGAGTTTGAGAGGGCATCTTGACGGACAGGCAACTAGTCACCACATACAGACTGGACCGTCTAACCATTGCAGACCTGCTCACCCTGACACAGCTATTTTACATGTTATAGATTTGAGCCAAACGAAAAATTTGCGGCAAACATTTCCGCACGTGATAAGCGCGAGGTGGATATGGGTTCGTTGGATAGCTTTAGATGTTAGCTTCAAGTATACACTTAAATTCTGTTACTAGCATAAACAGTGAAGAAGTTATGAAGGTTTTTGTGGAGGTTGCTTTTTCAGAAATAGGCAAATTTGCAAAACAAGAATGCGCTAGGATAAGACTATGAAGATGCAAACCACATGACAGCACAGCCACCAGCCCAGGAAATCTCTGGATGGTTTTGCCTGCCGAGACGCTCGCCTTTCTTTAGAACATATATATCAGCGTAAAGATGATTTTAACACTACTGTTACCGATCAGATGGAGAGTTCAGGTAAGACAAAATATTCTAACAATGCAGTTCTGGATATAAGAGAGGATGGGTTTGGATAGGGATGACTTATGGACAATACATATGCTAGTTACAATCCTATGCTATGGATACTCACTAACAATGTTTGGATAGAACCGTCAGGGATTCAGGTCAGCCAAGATTTCTGGTCTGTGATCAGCAAGGCACTTAGGACACTGCACAGTGGGACTGGACTGGATCTCAAGGGCTCTGGTTCTGGTTCACAGCTATCTGGTCACAGCACGGCTCTACTGGGTTGGATCTTTGGATTCTGGCAATAATTCTTAGCAGGAACGCAGCTACAGCACAGCTAGGTTGTTCTTTGGTCCCCCTTAAGTCTGGGGTAAAATCTAGTTTCTGGATTTTTAAAGGCCAAGCTGAGAATGGTTCAGCTTTGGAAATGGGCCTTTCTGCCTTCAAAGTTTCTGGAGTCTGGAGTCTGGAATATGGATTTCTCTTGCAAAGTGCTCCATCAGCAATCGGTTGGTGGGTGAATGTGTTTGTTTCTAGGTCCCTAGCTGTCTCTATTTATGTGTTTCCTAATTGGGGTGGGTATGCTGAATTGTCCTAGGCACACCCCCTAGGTATTCTATTGGCTAGGGTGTTTCCTCTCCCTTGATTTGAGAAGAAAACAGAGTGTCATCATGACAATGTGTTTTATGATGCAGGAAAAACCTCTGCTTTGTTTTTGCACACAAAATCTACTTTTCATATAATACATATTTACAATTTTACACACTTGATAGCAATAGCCGGGGCACAATTGTCTGATTTGTCCACAATTTTATACATATGTGCATAATGATATCTGGGCATAATCATATGAAGGTCATGCTTCTAACATTAATACAATTGCTACAAAACTCGATTTTTCACTATGCCATCTTAGAACATCGTACAGAGTTATGAGTCATTTTAAAATGGTCATCAAAAATTCACATTAATAATACTTTAATTTTACAATTTTTACAAATTTGCACAGTCTTTTGTCAGTCATTTTTAAAAATATACTTTCTGTGCTTTAAGAATCAACAAAAATGCCTGAACCCACCTCCAAAGTTTCTGGTGGCTCAAGAGCAATCCCCGCCTTCTTCCTCTGGCAGGGGCTACTGTTGACAATTGCAATCTGCATATCCTTTCAGCCCAGGATGTCCTTTATCTTCCCAGGAGCAGCAGCCCAAATCTCCTCCCCTCTTCATCAACACCTGAATGTGATTTCCTGGCTTTTGGTAGGAAGCAGGAGAGATGCCTTTTGTTGGGGGAAGCTGGGGAATTTGCTTTGTAGTTTTTGGGCTTGCGTCAGGTTACTTTAAAACTCACTTTTTAAAATGTTTCTTTGATGAAATAACAGTCAAACAGAACTCTAATTCCAGCCTCTTACAACATAGAGATTAAATAGTTGCAACCTACATTAGTTTTGATAGCAAGTCACTTAATTCTAACTATTTGATTTTAACTGCACAAGTTTAAGCTTCTAATGCAATTACTGACAGCTGTCGTACAGGCGGCTGGTGGTACTGCGCCCATATTTTGACAGATTTTCACAGGCAAGCACACTTTTTGCTGTGGATATTCTGATGATAGATTCTGCTTTTCCTGACATTGTGTGCTCATATTGATTCCTTAAATGAAGTGACGGGTAACACCCAGCAAGGATGTTGGATATTTTCTGAAGTTTGGAACCATTATTTTATATTTTCAGCAACCAAGAACAAAAGGATTTCCGAGCAATTTTTGCATTTCCTTGCAATAAAGCACTGCCTTTCATGCAGTTTCCATGTTCACTCGGTGGGCAGCTCAGTGACAGGTTTCAGCAGTGTGGTCTCCTTCCACTACTGACACAGGCAAAGTAGATCGATGGCCATCTTTTCCGGTTTCAAAGCGCAATTTTCATAGTTTTAGCGCGCATGGGACTTTTGCTGCCATTTTGCTGATTCCGGCGCCTCCAGCACACAGGAATGTCGGAGGGCAGAGCTTAGTGGGTTAAAACATCCCAAAAAATAGCCAAAGTACATTACAGAGAAGGCAATTTAGAGCAAACAATGTTATGAAGGGAAGCCTTTTGGGTACACAAATTAAAATACAGTGTTTCCAAACGGGATGTATGAGATATTATAATTGAATTGCTTTTTGTAACCTTTTTCCAGAGTTTCATTATTGTTTAGATGGAACAGTTTGAAATAATTATAGATGTGATATGTTGGAAACTGAGATAGAAATGGTCATATGAATTCTAGATAATGCAACATTATACATGATATGAAGTGATAGGAATGTATAAGATGTATTGTGATGAAATACACAGATACTATGTATTTGGATTTGTTGATACAATTAATTTGATATCAATATATATGCATTTCAGATGAGATGTTCACACAATGTGGTGTAAAATATTTAGAAAACATATGTATTGAATGAACTTTCTCCTTGATTCACTCAGTAGTAACGTGTGTACATTGTATGACATGTCCATATTATTTAGTTTAAAACGTATTGAATATAAGATGTGGGACTTGAAATGTTTTCTTGTGTTAATATGTAGGCTGGAGGTCCTTGGCCCTCAATCCATTTAAAGTATGTTTAACTTTGTTATTTAACTTGTATGCCATATAAGTAGTTGTGGTGAGTGAGGCATGTTGCTTTATTTGTGTTGCTATCAAGACCATGTTGGTTACTATTGCACGACGGATTTGGGTGTCATCGTAGTAGTTGAAAAGCACTTGGTTTATTCATTCTTTTTTAGTACATTGTGTTATATGACAGAATATTTCTTTAAACATCTGAGAATGGCTTTCAGGGTCATTAGGAGTTTGCGGGATACCGGCTAACGGTATTACCATTCACGCCGCCTGATATACCAGAATTTCCAGGATATTACAGGAGATGGGAATACCTGTAATTCTCCATACCATGGAGTCCCATGTGACTCCATGGGGGGAATGGCTGTTATTAAAGGCACCAGTAAATTCCCGGTGCTGGTAATACTGGCTGTTTTTTGTCAGTGGGGGCCTGATTTAAAACTAGCTATTTGCTGGAGGTAATTCAGGTAACCCCCACTGGCAAACGTGTAAAAGTGGTAACGCAATTACTGCCACCTTTTCCCGCACCACCAAACTCATAAAGAGGCCCTTAGTCATGGATATCCTGTATATAGTGTTTGACGAGATAAAGGTTATTTAACCCGCCACCCCCTTGTTTGTCTGGATAGGACCAGACAACTACACATTTGAAGGTTTTTATCATTTCCATGGTATTTCTTCATGGCTGACGGTAGGAGCAGTACACATGCCATATATATATATATATATATATAT
Source organism: Ambystoma mexicanum (assembly GCF_040938575.1). Taxonomy (NCBI): domain Eukaryota; kingdom Metazoa; phylum Chordata; class Amphibia; order Caudata; family Ambystomatidae; genus Ambystoma; species Ambystoma mexicanum. The sequence goes on along the minus strand of NC_090929.1, from coordinate 1,528,672,326 downwards.
ATATATATATATTGGAAAGAAGGAGGAAGAGATGAAAACGCACTCGCCGCAGGCACAGCAAAACAAGTGCCAGGTTCTGTGGGGGGTCGAAAGAAAACACCAGAGACAGAGCATTGAAAGTTACTGGTGTCTTTTAATATTAATCCCAAAAAAATTATTAAAAGGCCAAGTGCAAAATGCAAGGCACAAAAACGTACAGAGCAGCACATACATACAGGACAAAACAGCAGGACGCCTAGGCAGGGCAGCCTGCAAACAATGTGTTTCGCGCTATACTGAGCCGATATATATGTTTTGCCTTACTTATAAATATAGAGCTATAATACATGACACTAAACATGTTATAGTATTCTGTAATAATGTATGCAAGTTACATATGGCACAGTATATAGAGAACTACTAAAGTGAGTAATGGTCTACCTTTTTGGTAGTTCACATGCCAAGATTTGAAATACCATGTATAGTGACCTGTAGTGCTCACCAGCTTGATGCCTTATGAAAGTGAGGTTCGACATGGACGGAGCACAATGAGGTGAACAGACAATATTTTAGTTGGGAAATTCATTCATGTTGCTAGGTAAGTTTAAACTGAAAATATTTAACTTTTCATTATATAGGTGTTGAGCAATACCGCTGGAAAACAGGATGTTTGGACCTATTGTTAGAAGGTCTGTAGATGAATAAGGATATTGTGCGGAGGCTATTCATTTTAACATATCATTTTGTGTGCACCTTGAGGTGTTTAATGTGAAGGGATTAAAGTAATAGGTTTGTTCGGTCCTTCACTGGGAACACAGGTTTTATAGTATTATTTTTCAACGTCATTGAACTCAATTTGGAAATTAAAGTTGCTCTACCTCCAACGTCCTCTTCCAAAACATCTTCCTTCTCGAGCTCTACGCTTATCCACCTCCAACTCTCTGAGGGTCAGACGCTTCTCCCAGCAGATAGTTGGGTGCAGATCTATCTCCTCGGATGGGGCCTTCTTCTCTCAAACTTCAGCAGAACCAACTCCAAGACCTTCCATTTCTCTTCCGCTTTCTCTCTTCGTCTCTCCTGCTGATGCACCTGACTGCTCCATGCACTGGTCACCTGGTCACCCTCTAAACTCGGGCCCAGGCTCCTGTATGTCCAGTTGCCCTTGCACTGCCTCCGGGCTCCCCAGCACTTAAGGGTCTGTATCTGGAACCCTACAGTACCTTCTCTCTACACTTACAAGCCATCCACTCGCTGCACTTCTGAGTTAACTGCACTTCCCCCTTCCCTTCCCGCCTGGCAATTGTCCCATTCCCTCTTCCCTGCACTTATGCGATCTGAATGACACAAGGCCTAGCAAGATTGTTACTTTGTCCTCCCTTGTTTCCCCCTCCTTGTCTTGTCACACCTAGAAACACTTGTGTACAGGCCCGTTATAAATGCCACACCATATCATATGATATCATATGATATCATATGATATCAATGGTCACTTAAACATCCATATCATTCAAAGGAAGCACTAACTATATGTATATTCTTTGAAAATCATTGATCACTGACAAAAGGGGAGTGTGCGACAAATGTGTATGTCGGATGATCGATGTGGCCTCTATTGCATGTTTAAATTGATCCCTAGCTCTGTTAGATCTTTTATTTGTTGGCACCCTTTACTGAGTATATATATATAAAATGATGTTCATTATAGAAAACAGTTGCATTACTAAATGAAGGTGAGCAGGGCACTCCTTTTGTATTGTGTTTAGGACTTGTTAGAGCTGTTTTCATAATCGAGAAATGAGTTTTGTATTTAGTAACTTATCTACCACCGATGGAACCATGCACAGAGTGGTACTTTCTCAGCCTGTCACATCTTCTCTGTATTCCTTCAGGGTGTGTTTTTGTACAGTATTATCTATGCGTTCTATTGCAGATGGTGTGTTTGATTACAGTATATATATATATTCATAGAAGCTTGATTGGACATTCCTTTTACTTTGGACTTTGATAGTGTATGGTTTGGGTCACTACTGGTTCACCTTCACACCTCTCTTAAGAATAGAGCCATCCCTCGGCCCACGTTACCACATAAGGTGAAGGTGGTCTATCTTTTAGATGCTCATGTTTTACCTTTATGATTGTGTTGGGTTTTGGTTTGTAGACGTGTGAGGCCTGAGTGGGCCATTTTGCCCCCACTCATCTTGTGTACTCATACAGAGTGGAATCCAATGTGTCACAGCAACCTCTTAAAAATAGCACACAAAAATATAGTGGATTGTCCAGCAGCCAACTCCAATTAAATGACTGAGGGGAATTGTGGGGGAGGGACTACCATTCAAGATTAGCTTGGCCACTTGGCACTACAAAACAGATGCTTCTCTACCACCTAATAATTGAAAAGTATTCAGGCAGTCCAGTGCTACTGATTGGCTGGTTGGCAGTGGCAGAGCCAGGGTGGGGCCCGTGTGCCCCAGGCTCCCCAATGTACCCAGTGTGGCACCTTAGCCTCCCACGGTGCCGTATTAGCCACCCCCCACACCCTCCTGCCACCAAAAGCTGCATCTGCTGCTGTTGGGCTGGGAGAAAGCCAGTTACAGGTGAAGCACACTGGCCACGCATTCTCTCAGTTTGGGCAGTCGGCTAGTGCCAGATTATAAATACTGTCAATCACCTACTCTGCGATCAGATCCCAGGGAATTCCTTACAGACTAATACTCGAACAACAATAAAGCTGGGATGTTTTCACGCTGTGTGCACGCCTGCATCACCCTTCAAGCACTGATGGACAGGATTAAGGAACGAGCCCGGAAACAAAATGGATCTAGGATTCAAAACCAATTACTGGTGCCTAATCTGGCTCCGATGGGCAAGCTCCGAATAATTACCATCCTCAAGATGAAAGCCTGTCCCGGCCACGTTACACAGGACTGCGTGATTAAATGCAGCAGGCCATCCCCGTTTGTTTCTCAGCAATTCACATATAAAGGTGCATTTGTTGGTAAAGCGCACATGCCGCCCGGGAATCTGGTGACAGCCTCGTGCGCAGAATGGCTGAACGAGTCCGGGGCGCAGACTGCTTCCAGCGTTGGATGTCCTTTGCACGAATGCCAGCCTGGACGAGATGCGTTCGGAAGCTTCAATGACTCTGCATGTATTATTCCAGACTAAGCAAATACAGAGCATTAACGAGCGTCCTTTGCACCCCTGCAAGCCGAGTCTGGAGGCACCCATTTGTAGGCCATGGATGTCTCTTTACAATCACAGCTCCTCTGCTTGTTTGCATTTTCTTCCATTATTAATTTTTCTTTGTATTTTTGTTTCCGAAAATAATGCTGAAAGACATTGCTGGCATGTGTGCTACTCCATGCAAACTAACATTTCTCCAGCCCCTTTCCTAGATTTTTACCAGAATGTTGGCACAACCTGAAATGCCTTCAAATCTACACATAAAACACACAGAAATACTCCTACATAACAGTCACATAGAAACAACCAGGGCATTGGACCGTACCCGTATGAATACATGAATACTAAAAGCCAGAGCACGCAGCCAAGCATCCGCAAGCCAACACACACAGACGCCAGTTTCTCCTGGTTCCAGACCTATCCTATCACTCTTCCTTCACTAAAGAACGCTGTCCTCTTTCTTGCAGAGCAGTGTGAGCACCTGGAGACTGTTCTTGGGTAGTAGAGGTGTGCGGTTTAAATCAACATAACATAACATTGTAAAAAGAATGTGCCCAATGCTGGTCACTGCTAGTATTTTCTTAACTTGCAACCACTTTCCCTCCTCCATTTCCGTATTCTTTTTAACAATGCAGCCATCTTTGCTTCTGTCAATGACACAAATCAACTCTGGCTCCTCTTATAGCCGTTAAAATGGCTCAGCGGGTTAAATGCTTGTTTCTGTGCTCTCTTTGATCTGCAGGTTGCGGTATCCAATCTCAGCAAGTCCAACTTAGGCTTTCATCTTTCTGAGATCCTTTAAATGAGTACCAATTTTGACTGTGTAATAAAGTAATTTATGTAAATATGTCCTATGTAAAGCGCTTTATATTAAAGCGCTAAATTAAATACATATTATTATTATGTGAAAACTGCAGAAGGCACCAAATCCATTTACAACTCAGCAGGGACAATAGCCGTTCTACCAGCATCATTCATGTGTTTGCGGGGTGTAAACATGCCCTCTGGGACTGAGCCTCAGTCTGTCAAGGGTGTTTGACCTGACAGATGTCAGGTTGCCCTTTCTCCAGTCAGGCTACAGACACTTGGACAAGAGTTGCCACCTGTCCAGACTGAGCGTATTTTTTGTTTTGTCCGAATAAACAACAAATCCGAATTTGTGTCTCCCGTGGGATGGCAGTTTGAGTCTCAAGACTCAGAAGCAAGTTGGAAGGGCAACACTGTCGGCCTGTGAGCTTTAAGGTTTGTGTCATCCAGGGCTGAATGGGGTTCCTGTTGTTTCCCTGGGAGCTGTGATTAACAAGTCTTTTTTCAGACAAGGGCTGGCCAGTAGGCAGCAATTAATGGAAAATGGGTGGCAGAGCGGGTTCACCTTCAGTGACCTTTTCACGAGCATACTCCAACTCCTCATGCAAAGTGCTAATGTCAGGGCTGTTCATTGTGATGGCCCATATGCCTTTTTGTAAGAAAAGTCCAGACAACAGGTTTTTTAAGCTAATTTGGTTATTTGTGAAATAAAAGGTAAACAGTATATTCATAGAAATCTACACAACTCTCAGCTTGTTTGAAAGTTGGCATAACTGCACATTTTATTCACACCTATGCAAAACAGTATGCTGAAAGCCTGGTTTAATTATGAAACCAAGTTTACTAATAATGCAACCAACCCACAGCAGACTTCAGACACCTCAAGTTGTTGTAGTGTCAAGTGTGAATAGGGAAACCCTGGTCTGCCTCTTTTTAGCATTCTGTCACAAAGGGCCCGATTCTCATCATGGCGCAGTGAGGGTGCTAAATAGCAAGATTCCCTGTGCCATTTCTTGACGCCCAGGTACCAATGCTATTCTGAAGTGGGCCTGGGCATCATCGTGAAGCACGACAGTGCTTTCATTGTTATCCGCCTGTTTCCATTGGAAATAGGTGGATGAAGATTCTCGGCAGCACTTTTGTTAAATAACGAGGAAATCGTTGTTTAACGAAAATGCTGTCGAGATCAAAACAAAAGCATGTGCTGCCTGGAGCCCTGCAAGTTCGGAGTGATGGTTGTGGCAGCCTGCATTTTAACATATTTTAATGCATTTTTCTGCATATTGGGGCATAGTAGGTAAAGTTAGGTAAATGAGTTCTGTATACATTTTAAGCATTTCAACATCTTTATACATTTTAAACATTTCAACATCTTTCCATGTTGTGCTGTTTTGAGTTGTGTATTTTATAATGCTCGGTGCCAACAATGTATGTTTTGTATTTACCGATGATTGTTATTGTTATGCAAAGTATTATTTTTGAAACTTGAAAAAGCATACATCTTTTTGGTCACACATGTTGGCAAGTATGTTAGCATACACACAAATAATATTTCAGACCCACCTATCACAAAAAAAAACTGCTTCTTGTGGCACTCCTCCGAACGGCACCAATTGTGTACCGTAGTTCATCACCAATTTCAAGCGCTTACGAAATTGGAGGAGTGCCACAAGAATAACCATGCAGAGGCGGAGTTAATGAGAGTGCCAGTTGCTAGGTCGGTTTCCAGCCCTTCCTAGCAACCGGCACCCATATTCTAAAGTGGCGCAATCATTCTGACTTCGGAAGATTGTGCCACCTTCAGAATAGGGTGTAATTACCGAAAATGTCTTTACCCCTTTTTACGACATTTTCGGTAATTACCACCAACTTGAGAATCGGGCCCTTACAGTTCTGCAATGATGTTTTGCATTCTGTCACTTACAGTTCTGCAATGATGAATGGAAAGCAAAACTATGGTATGAATACCAGAAGCAGAGACACACTTTGCACATAATGCACTCACACCTTACTGAAATGGTGTAAAGGTATATAAATATCTGATTTACAACCACCATATAGTGTAAGGGGGAAGTGGTGGGAAAGAAGGATCCTTCTGGTCAGTGTGTGCTTCTTTAACCAATTGTAATTGTTTATTTATAATGTGCTTAATACTCTGTCATGTCTTAGTGCAGACCCAGCGGTCGAACGTGTGTTGCTCTGCGTTGCCTTGCTTCCAAGACGAGCACGTTCACCCTGAGCTGTCCTCCCTCCATCAGGCATTTGATTAGCAATACATATATTTGGGAAGACCTAAACTAAAGGTCCCAGAATAAAAACTACTGTTAATGTATATACAGGGCTGGATGAAAGCTGTCAAATATGTAATGGGACCGCTTCTCAATACCTAAAGCTTTGTGGAATGTAGCCTCCTCTATTAGATAACAAATTTCAAGTAAGAGGTACACTATTCATGACCTCAAGGCCAATATCAACCTTCAAGTCTGTTATGTATCGAGCTGTATTTCCATTGGGAAAATTAAACTTTATTATTTAGACCCTGCATAATATTGCAGCATGAATTTGAACATGTTACTGCATAAAAAAGCAAATTGTGCAGCACAAAATTGTATTTATTCCATAATATTATTTATTGAATGGAGGGTGCTAGAGAGCCAGTGTGCAAGAGAGGTAGGTTGCTACAAAGAGACAGTAAATGAAGATACACAAGAGCCAGGTTGTCATTTTTGGCACATTGTTTCAACATTCAATTTGATAGAGTCCCAGATGTCCCTGGATTGACAGAACAGTGTTTACTTTACTGTGTTGGTTTAATATCTGTGCCTATTTTAGATTAGTAACTTTATTGATTGTTTACAACTGTAATGGTGCAAATATTCCCCTTCTGTATTCTCCAATCCCCTGAGCACCGACACTCTTCCACTCACCATCATCTCTCACACTCACCAATTCTCCATCACCAGTTATACTAACAAACCTATCGGTCTGCCAGTGATGTGCATACTCACTTGCTCTGTAGCACGGACAATTCACAACTCGCACTGCCCAGTCCCTACTGCTCTCCTTACTGTGTCACTCTCAATTCACACCTTACCCTCTCCAGTTCATCCTGGAGTCTGCAGCCCCTTATGCTTTCTTTTCTGTTCTACATCCTGCCATTTTTCTCCCTGTCTATCTTGTTCTTCCCCATCCTTTCTCAAAATCTGCAGATCACTCCCTTGTTCCCACCATTGCTCCCTGTCTGCTTCCTGTCTTATTTCTCCCCCCGCCCCCCCAAGTGTCGGGCCCCACTGCTCCCCATTGGGCCCTGCTGCTCCTCCTTGGGATCCACTGCTCCCTTGCTGGCATAGCCACTCTCTCTGTGGTCCCACCGCTATCCCTCCAGCCCCACTGATCCTTCTCTGCTTTCTGCCCCATCTATCCCCTGTGGCCACCACTTCCTCTCTGATTTCTGCCCTACTTTTCCCCCTCGGGCCCACCTCTACAGCTTCGCTTTCTAGTCCACTGCTCCCTCTCCCCATGTGGCCACTACTCCCTCTCTGCTTTCTGGTCTTCTGATCCTCCACTGGCCCACCACTCCATCTCCACTTTCTTTGCCACTGCTCTCCCTCTGGCCCACTGCTAACTGTCTGCTTTCTTGCCCACCCCTGCCCCTCTGGCCCAGCACTCCCTTTCTGCTGTCTGGCCCACTGCTCCCACCGCTGGTTTACCGTTCCCTTTCTGGCTCCCCACTCCTTCCATTTTCTTGCCCACCAGCACCCCTTCGTCCCACCGCTACGCCTCTACTTTCTTGGCCATCACTCACCATCCATACACATATTGAATCTGTAAACTCTGTGTGATACTCGTCCACATTCAACTTGGCCTAGATGCCCTCAAACAGCCATGCTGGACTATATGTTTATCTCAGGGTCTCTTTCCTCATTTATCACTAACCAACAAGTGACATCCTCCACTCAAAGTGACCATGCAATCTTGAAATGAACTAGGAGCGCAGACAGGGGAGATGAATGTGTGATTTATTAACCTATAGTTGAAATCAATTTTGGTTTGGAGACCTGACCTTGTGGGGAAATGTATAGATCGGTATAAATCATCTGTTATGTATGATAAGAATGTGCGGATACATGGATTTGTTTGGATTACATTCCGATTTTATGTAATTTTACCAGGAAAAATGTGGATCATGTTGGAATTCCAGTCAAGCTTATACATGCATTTAATTAGGAAGTATTACAAAAGAAAACCAAGTTGAGAGCAGATATTAGGAGAATAAAATCATTGCCCAAAGGAGATTTTGTTACTCAGATAAAGAAGAGGAAAAATAAGTATACAAATTGGTTGAGGTCACACAGGACTTGTTGAAACAAAATGATGTGAAACAGATGATTATGGCAATATCAAAGAAAGGCACAGGAGATATTTGGCAACTCCTAAAGAAGGAGGGTACCCCTCAACTGGCTTTGCAAGTAACCTCAATCCTGGAAGACAGGTGAGTATCTCACTTTGAATGGCTGTTTGCAAGTCTTAGCACCAGTGAGGAACCATTGAGTGAGGCAATGTCTAATACTACTTGGAAGCTCCCCCATGATAAGGATGTCATTATTGCACTGATTAAGTGACCCAGTAGCTCTAAAGCTCCTGTCCTAGACGGCTTATCAAATGCAATTCTGAAAGAGTACCCTGAGCTATGTGCAGGATTGTTGGAGGTGCTGTTTGAACAAATAGTAAAGGCTAGAGAGGTCCCTTTTTCTTGGAAGTCGATGGTCATAAAACCAATCCATAAAAGATATTTACTTCTTTGCTCTTTGAACCTCTGATGAGTTGGATTAAGGAAGTCAATCGTGGCAGCATGTATCAATCCGGCTTTGTTAGGGCTGCTGGAACTGCGCTAAGTGCATTTGTCATTAATATACACAAAGCTCGAGCAATGTCCAAAGAGACAACAATCTACTTGGTATTTATCAACTTTGCACAAGCGTTCGATAGTGTTGGTCGTCCCACTTATGCACTAAGATGGATAACTCGGGTTGTCTGTGGGACTTATGAGACGTGATCAAGGAAATGTACTCTTTGACGACTCTCAGAGTCAGATTAACTGTAAATGGTCAACTTTCGAAAGTTATTAAGCCACATAAAGGTTTAAAACAAGGCTGTCCTTTGGCGCTTGCCCTTTTTAATGTGTTTATTTCTTACTTGGGTGAATGTTTAAAGCAGTCTAAGTCATTTACACTGTGGATTGATGGGAAACCTATCAGTTGGATGCTGGATGCAAATGATCTGGTCCTATTGGACCAGATCCCAATCTGCCAGCAGCACCAGCTAGATAAACTCCAAATTTATACCCAACTAAATGGTTTGTCTGAGAATATATTTTTTAGTTTTTTTATTGTTTTTGGTTTATTAGAAAACAAACCTTTACAATTATTTTTCATAGAATCATAAAAATTACATATGAACATTATGTTTATAAAAAATTAAAAATACACATTGAAACAGAAGAAAAATAAATAATAAAAACAATTTAAAAAAAATCAATTCTCCCTTGAACAACATTCCATTAACCGATGCATTGCAAGTCAAAACACCAATGTGTACAGGTCAGCGAATAACATAACCCAAATCCGGACTCAAGACATAGCTGTTGATACGATTAGATATAAGTGCAAAGACAAATATGACATATAAACACATTAGGTATAAACAATATATACAGTGATCACAGAGGAATTTTTTGAAGCCAGAGCATTACATGATAATAGGATGTTACTCTGTTTGAACCAGCGGCAGTGCTTCCGCCAACTTAATCTCGATTAATCCCAACAAGTTAATTAGGTTAAGAATGCGTTTTTTACTATAACCTTCCATACAGCGTTTCCATAAAAATTCCTTAGCAGGATCTGAATTCGAATAATAATGCTCAAAGATTTGGACACAGGGTTTCTCAAAGTATGGACATGCAATTACAAGATGTTTCAAAGTTTCTGGTGCTTTACTATTTTCACAGAAGGGACACATTATGTCATTTATACTTTTAAATTTACCAGCCCAGTATTTTGTCCGATCACGTGTAAGGAATTGATTTAGGCGAAATCGCATGCAGGTTTTCCTTGCTTTAGCAGATGGGAAATGGATTAGGTATTTTAATCTACATTCCCATTTACCACGAACACTGTTATATTCTTTAAATGAAGAATAAGTGCCCATTTCGTCAAGCATTTTGCACCAATAAAGCCTTTGGTATTTTATTTTTTGGCTGGGCAACCACATGTTTATAGAAGCAGGAGTTTCATTGATAGATGATAAAATATTTGTGTGTTTTTCAGAAATTATGTTGAGAGATTTAATCTGTGATTCACCCAATAATTTGTTCAATTCAGTGTAGAGCGTGTTCTTAGGAGGATTATGCATCTTAATATAGTTGGTGATACTTCGCCAGGGATGCTTTACAGATAAGGGTAGGAAATTTAACTCGTGACAAATCATAACATTTGGGATAGAAAAAGCAATACCCAGAGCAGTTTTCCAAAGTTTTCCCTGAAGGATATTTAGGAAAACATCAAGGTCATAAGAACATATATCCAAGCAGTAGAGAATGATAGGTTCTACTTTTTGCAAATAAAATTGTATCAAGAGTAACAGAGAAAACATACAATTTTTGTGGTAAATAATTTTCATTTGAGAGGATAAAATTCTTACTTTTTGATTATGGTAGTGTTTCCACATAGTTAATGAATATTTGTCTGTCAAAGGATATCCCAAGTATCACATTATCGAAGAGTATTCAATTTTAGTGTCATTTAAATACCAAGAAAAACGGTGAGCATTTAGTTTTCCATTAGAAAAAACCAGAATGAAGGTTTTGGCAGGATTAGGAGTGAGATTGTGACTGGATGTGAAGTCTGCCAATAGATTTAATTTGCGTTGGAGACCAAAAGGGTTTCTGTCAAAGAAAAGCAGATCGTCCGCGAATCCCAACCAGTCCAGCTTGAGAGAGCCAAGCTTCACTGGGAAACATTCTCCAACCTGCCAATTTGCATCTAGTCCCAGCAAGTATAGGTTGAACAGCACAGCTGCCATATTACAGCCCTGTTTTACTCCAATTTCGGTGGGTATAGGATCGGTCAGAGCGCCTTCTTTAGTCAAGCGAATACGATAATTCGTATTTTTGTGGAGCAGGGCGATCAAGGCAACCAGTTGGTGAGGAATACCCAAAACAATCATTTTCTTCCAAAAGATTTCACGTATAACACAATCGAAGGCTGCGGTCAAATCTAAGCTAGCCATATAGACTGCACCAGATTTAGAGACAGATGTGTGGGCCTGAAGGTGAGAGAGAATGGTAGCGTTTAGCTGGCAACCAATATATTTTCTAAATCCTACTTGATAAATAGACAGGAGGTCATGGTCATGGATATAAGTTTGTAATTGTTGAAGTAGCAAAATAGAGAAGATTTTCGATGAGGCATCAGTGAGATCAATAGGTCGGTAATTAGAAGGGCAGTCTGGGGGACCCTTTTTGTAAACCGGAATGACCAAAGCTGAAGACCAAGATATAGGAATGTTGCCAGAAAGCAGAATGGAGTCAAATTTAATTTTGAGGATATAAGCCCAAAAGTCAGGATTTGGCGTCTTAGAATGTTTAAGGTTGCCAATGGCATCAATAATATCTCTAATTTGCGGGCGTCAGAAAAAATTGCAAGTTTGGCGGCAGCCTGCCGGTTTAACCTTGTAATGGGGCCCATTGTTTTTTTAAGGTTACGTTTTAATCTTTTACCCTACAATGAAAATATGAGTAGTTTGCATCCCTATTGGAGAAAGGGATCTTTTGTCTAGATTTTATAAAAACACTATGCGGAAAGAAACATCGAAGCACTTATTAAATTGCACAGGTTTGGCAGATTTAAGAACCCTATGTTTTGGATGATCTATAGCAAATTTTAGGATGCTAACTGCAGAAGAATGGTGCAACATTATCTGTGCTGGGTTGGACACGCTGCTGATTTGAGATATTATTACATTTTTAAATTAGGTGTTTGTAACTTTTCAGGTTTAATGAAGAACTGCTATTATAGTGATGGTTTGCTATCCTGCCAGATTGTTCTAGGAATGGTGCACTTTAGTAATGTTATTTAGTGTATTTTGTTGATGAAATTTAAGCTTGTGATGTTGCAAAAAGGTTTGTAATAAACGAACAGCTTATAACAAATACAATAAATAATTAATTAATTAATTACAACAATTAATAAATCACATTCAACTAAAAGACAACAACTGCTGGCCAAGAGTACACATACAGCAGTGCAAATGCACATACTAAACACAATTAAGAGAACACGTGCATAAGAATAGAATAATAATAATTTGTACCACACAACAATGAAAATCATTCATAACATAGTAAACAAACAAACAAAACACGAAATCAAATAACAAGCATTGGATTATCCCTTGTCGGGGCTACCTGCATATCATATTAGCTAAGTTTAAATATGTGTGTTCCTCGTTCCCCATACCCAAAACAAATATTGAAACATCCTGCTGGTCACATGGGGAGTATTTGTCCAGTCGTATTTATTTCTTGTTTTATTTATGTTTTGCATTTATTTCAGCGCACACAGCACAGAGTTATTTAGGTTCTAGTTACAGAAAGTGCATGAACATATTATGGGAGCTTAAAAACGTATGTGGGATCAGTTCAAGTGTATCCGTACAATCAGGAAGATACTTGCCTCATGGTAGGGGGGGGCTACATCAGAAAGTACATTCATGCATAGGACAAAATCAGGAAGTTTGCACAATCAGGAAAAGGCTCGCCTCATGGAACGGGGGCTACATCAGAAGTACATACAAGTATAGGACAAAACTAGTAAACGTGCACAATTAGGAGAAAGTTTCACCTCATGGTGTGGGGGACTACACCAGAAGAAAAAACACACATTGGACAACATCAGTAAGTATGCACAATCAGGAAAAGCCTTGCCTCATGTTAAGGGGGGGGCTACATCAGAAGTACATACAAGCATAGAACAAAATCGGTAAGTGTGCACAATCAGGAAAAGCTTTGCCTCATGTTAAGGGGGGGGCTACATCAGAAGTACATACAAGCATAGAACAAAATCGGTAAGTGTGCACAATCAGGAAAAGCTTTGCCTCATGTTAAGGGGGGCTACATCAGAAGTACATACAAGCATAGAACAAAATTGGTAAGTGTGCACAATCAGGAAAAGCCTTGCCTCATGTTAAGGGGGGGGCTACATCAGAAGTACATACAAGCATAGAACAAAATCGGTAAGTGTGCACAATCAGGAAAAGCTTTGCCTCATGTTAAGGGGGGCTACATCAGAAGCACATACAAGCATAGAACAAAATCGGTAAGTGTGCACAATCAGGAAAAGCTTTGCCTCATGTTAAGGGGGGGGGCTACATCAGAAGTACATACAAGCATAGAACAAAATCGGTAAGTGTGCACAATCAGGAAAAGCTTTGCCTCATGTTAAGGGGGGGGGGCTACATCAGAAGTACATACAAGCATAGAACAAAATCGGTAAGTGTGCACAATCAGGAAAAGCTTTGCCTCATGTTAAGGGGGGCTACATCAGAAGTACATACAAGCATAGAACAAAATCGGTAAGTGTGCACAATCCGGAAAAGCTTTGCCTCATGTTAAGGGGGGGCTACATCAGAAGTACATACAAGCATAGAACAAAATCGGTAAGTGTGCACAATCGGGAAAAGCTTTGCCTCATGTTAAGGCGGGGCTACATCAGAAGTACATACAAGCATAGGACAAAATCGGTAAGTGTGCACAATCAGGAAAAGCCTTGCCTCATGGTACGGGGGCTACATCAGAAACATATACAAGTGTAGAACAACATCTGTAGGTGAGTACAGTGGGTTAGCTCTCACCTTCTGGCTCAAGGGGCAATATGCGACAAAACATTTCGCTCAAGGGAACATAGTACTGTTTTAGATGGTGCGACATTGCCGAGACCATCATTCAGAATGGGCAAGTGTTATCATGGTACAAACATGTGGACTAACTGGGGAATAAGACTTTAACCACATAAAAACAGACACCATCCTATAAGCCTGGTGGCATTTAGATTAGTGCAATTGCAGTGACATAAAAAGAGGGATAAGGAATAGGGGAAAGAGAGGGGGAGTTACAGGCAAGAGGTGAGAATCGGGCATGAAAAGGAGAACAAGGATCAGTGTCCTTCACAAAGGCAGACTAATGCACACAAATGAAAATGGCTGCACAGATGTATGACCCCTAGATTTGAATTTTAGCAAACGGCACTATAAAGCATCCATAACCTTGTGGTATAATATGATATCATATGGCATTTGTAATGCACCTATACACAAGTGTTTCAAGGCACAATGAGGCAAGGAAGGGGGAACAGAGGGAGGACAGAGACTACGATCTTACTAGGCCAAGTGACATTGAGATGAAGCAAGTGTAGGGGAGGGTGCAGGGGAAAAGTGCCAGGGGAAAGTGGTGGGGGCAGTGCTGTACATGGGATCAAAACAATAACAAGAAGTGCGGCCAGCAGGTGTCAGGTGCAAGGGTAAGTGCAGACAGCAGGTTTCCAAAAGTGCAGGTACAGGGACTTTAGGGTTACACATACATACCCAAGTGCAAGGGATGCCGGGAGGCAGTGCGGGTGTGCAAATGAGCAGGCAGGGACCTGGGCATGAAATCAGAGGGTAGCCAGGTGACCAGTGCAGCATCAGACAGGAAATCAGCAGTGGCGAGGAAGAGAGAAGACAGAAGCAAAGAGGAAGGCCTTGAGGTGGTTCCGGAACTGGAGATGGTTCTCCTCAAGTTTCAGAGAGACAGGAGGCTGTTCCAGAGGAGGCCCAATTGGAAGAAAGAGATCTACACCAACGTGTTGCTTGGAGAAGCGACTGACCCTGAGGGAGTTGGAGGTGGAGAAGCGAAGATGCCGAGTAGGAAGGTATTTACGAAGAGAGTGTTGGAGCTATTGTGGACCCAGACCCCAGAAGGACTTGTGGACAATGCAGAGTGTCTTGAACTTAATTATTGCATCCACTGGGAGCTAATGCAGAGATTTCAGTGCTGGAGAAATACAATATCTGGGCTTGAGGCAAAGGACAAGTCTCACAGTCCTGTTTTGGATGAGTTGCAGAGGACGGAGAGTAGAAGAAGGCAAATTTAGATAGAGGCTTTTGTAGTAGTCCAGCCTAGAGAGAACCAGAGCTCTAGAGACAGTGAGCTTCTGGGGGAAGGAGAGGAAAGGAAGAATACCTCTGAGGAGGTGCAGTTAGTAGTTTGACTTCTTAGAGATGTCAGATATGTGAGGAGAAAAGGAGGGTGCGGAGTTGAAGATGACCCTGAGGTTCTTAGCCTCACAGGTGGGAGCAGGAAGAAGGGCAAGAGAAGCTGGCCAGAGAGTGACAGGAAAGGAGGGTGCAAGTGTGCTGATGAGGAGAATCTCCATCTTACTGGTATTAAAGACAGAGATCGTTGGTGGCACACCACTCCTGGATAGCAGACAGACAGTCAGAGATGAGAGATGGAGAAGAGGTGACAGAGTGGAGTCTGAAAACGAGCTGAGTGTCATCCACATAGCACTTAAAGTTGGAGCAGGGAGCGGCAATGCGGTGGGCAAGAAGTGCCAGGTATTCATTGAACAGACAGGGAGAGAGGTTAGTCCACTGGGGAACACCACAGGTAGAGAGTGAGATAGAGGAAAGGAAGGACCCAAGTTGGACCTTGGAGGGTCGACCAAAGAGGAACAAGGTCGGTCAGGCCAGGGCCTGATCGGTGATACCCAGGTTATCACAGAGACACTTGAGCAGGATGGCATGGTTTACTGCGTCAAAGGCAGAAGAGAGATTGAGTAAATTGAGGACAGATGGGAGATTAGAATCCAGGTTAGAGAGCAGGTCTTCATGGATGTTCTGGAGAGCTTTTTCTGTGCTTTTGGCTGTTCTGAAGCCAGACTGATAGTCATGGAGATATCCAACAGATTCAGTGTGAAGATTAAGCTGGGAGATGGCCAGCTTTTCCAGGTGATATATGATATGATAGGTTATTTATAACGCGCTTAATACCCATAGGTTTTCTAAGCGCAGACATGGGGATTGAACCTGTGTTGCTCCATGTTGTCGTGTTTCCAAGGTGAGCACGTTGCCGCTGAGCTATCCTCCCGAGACAAGGAGGTTTGCCCAGGTGATGTTGTTTGTGCTATAGATAGAGTTATCCACCAGCAGAGGGGGAAAAGGAACATTTTTACAGTGTCAGGAGAGTATGGTGGAGCATTAAGCCTGCAACAGCACCCACAAATGTTCAAATAGCAAGGCTAATCAGTATTCATTTTAACCAATAGGTCCTTGTTTTCAAATATAGTGGGCATATGAGGAAGAATGTATCACAGTGGAGCCGATAAGGGGTGTCTGACTTCAAGCAGCGTGTGGTAGACTATGCAAGTGGTGCAATACAATAAAGACATTGATCAACAAAGTAGGTGAGAGGGCCAATTCAATATATTCCAGATATTCCTCAGACCCCCGCTCCCATCACCTTGGCCACCAGATTGAGTCATAACTCCTTTAAAAAACACTCTTCATAGGCATCTTTTTTTAAAGCTACCTTTACATTCTTATTGATTGAAATTAAGTAATTCGAAAAACCCAGCAGCTCCATGTTTGAGAAAGCATTCATCATTAATCTAAACAATGTAAGTTAATTTGTCCTTAAGATCCCAAATAATTCAAACTTAGGTGACTACATACCAAAGGGAAAGGCCAAATCTGCACCAAGTATAGCACCATCCTAAAATGTACATGACTTGCCAGCAACTCAATGCCAAAAGCAAAGGTGAGGTTGGGGTACAAAGAGATGCAAACAACATTAGTGGCATGCTCTGGACTTACTAAGTAGTACTATTCCCAGATTTTTCGATTAGTATGGTGTCAGTTTAACATATATCTAGAACTCAAAAAGTTAAAAGTATTCTCATTTTGTTTCTAACAAGCACAACAACAATCAAGAAATTGCCAACATGTGTTTCTCTCCTAAGAATAAAAAAGGCATAGAGAGGAAGGGAAGAGAAAGAAATGGAGATGTAGCGGGTGAGACATGACACCTGTCCGGGTGACTCAAAGTCGAATCACTGCCCCAGGGAGAGGAATCAAAGCAAATGTGAACATGAAAGAGGAAAATGTATGCAGCAAAAAGCACAGTGGGGGTCATTACAACCCTGGCGGTAGGGGGCTAACGGGGCAGGTAGAGCTGTCGGCCCTGTTAACCCCCTACCACCTCATTACGAGGTCCGCTTGCGGGTCCTGCTAAGGACGCTTGGTAAAACCAGACGTCCTTTGCGGGTCTCACAAGCGGTCCAGCATGCTAACAACGGACCCGTCATAAACGGATCCGTTGTTAGCATCCTCCCCATTCCCATTGAGCCCTATGGGGGCTCGAATGGGAATGGGGATGCACAGGGTCTGGGTTCCCTGAATGGGGAAATACCGGGCCCTCCAAGGTCGGAATGGCCCGGTATTTCCCCATTCAGGGAACCCGGACCCAGTACCCGGAATGGGGGTAGCCATGCCACAAATAGTGGCATGGCTACCGTCTTCTGTGTAATGAGGCCCAGTGTGTCTTTGCCAACAAGGGATACAGTTCGAGACCTGGTGTCATCAAAGTCCAGGTAGTATTCCTAGCAATTATTTGCAAAAAATACAAGGAAATAAGTCTGAATAAATGTTACAGTGTCAGGAAAAGAAAAGTGGATACAAATGTAGACATGGAAAACTGGGGGACAGTTTATTCAAGAGACCAAGTCTCCAATGTCAGGCCCATCACCACAACCCTTTCACTTGCTCCTCTGCACCCTCCACACTCCACCCACAATAACAACAAACTCACCTCGACCTGGCCATGAAATGTGTATGAAAAAGTACATTTGGAAAACAGGACTGCAGTTTATCAAAGAGCTTGACAAGTTGAGAGAAAGCAAATATGGAAAAGGGGATGCTTTGAAAACAGGAGGACAGTTTGCAAACATAGTAGCAAAATACAAAATGCCACCTAGAAGCACTGGGAAAAATAACTTGGAAATTAACGAGTAGAGCCAAAACAATGTATTCTGGGAGATGTAAAGTGAACATTGTCATTGAAAATGACAAAGCAGTTAATAGATTTTACATGTGATTATAAGAGGAGGAAGATTATGTTTGAGGATTTGTCACATGGCAAGGGTGTAAAAGCCCTTTTTTTATTTTATTTTTATTAAATAATGAAATAAAATGGTTTATTCCATTTCAGAAAGGGTGGTCAGATAGACACACCCTCCTTTCATCAAGCCTCATGGCAGAATCATAGTGAACACCTGTGATCAGCTGCATCAAGTTTCCTGGATGTGCAACAGAACAGGTTTGGATGTCACAGATGCTTTGTTTTACAGCTGCTGTGACGGCCATGCCAATGCACTGCAGAGGGTGCATATACGGGCACACTTCTACTCTAAAACCATCATATTTTTGATAAACCATCAACTGGTGGCAGGATAATTTGGAAATATAAGACAGACCTAGGTGTGTTGGCTGATGTTCCACATACTTATTAAAAGTTTTATCTGATTTGTAGCACACCAGTGTCAGCCCTGTGCGCTGAATTAGGCTGTGACAGGCAATGTGGATTCCAGGCACCTCTGTGTTTGCACTCCAGTGGAAGTGGCAAAGTGCAGAATACCTGTATCTGTTCACACCCTGGGAGGTTGGGTAACTCTCTCTCTCAGGTCCAGTGACAAACAAAAGGAGATTTCTCGGCAGCCTGGCTTGAAAGATACTATTCAGTATGAAAAGGCCAGCCTTTGAGGTGCAAGGCTAGAGAAGGGGAGAGATTAAGACAGGTGGTCGGAGCAGTACCAGGGGCCGAAGGAATCCTTAAACTGTTTTCTGCTGGTCTATCTTCCCTTCCTGTATCCTACAATTCCTGCACAGCAAAGCACGTTTTATTTTGATACAAAAAGCACATGTTGATTGCTACCTTAACAAGGATTAGACCCCTTCAAGTAGGCTTCCTTTTGAAACCAATCACCTGTGTATTTTTGCCTTTATAAAGAAGGGGTCTTCCCCCTTTTCTTTGATTTCAGTCCATTTGCACTTCTTTTGGGAGAACAGTCTTTTCAACAGTCCTTTCCCAATGAGATTACTAAGGAGTGTTTGTAGGCAGAGGTAGATTCTGCTCCATACACATCCTTGGGACACATTTGGTTGAACTGATGCTGTAGCAAGACCTGCTTCTTTGCCTGTTACACTGGTACCCAAGACATCAAGGTGAAGGGTGCCTGAAGATGGTAGCCAGTATCCCCTGGGTTTTAATAAAGATAACAAGGACTCATCTTGTCCCTAAACCCCTGGATTGTGACTCTCAGCACCGGAAAAAGCAAAACAGCTGCTCTACTGCATTCTACAGCATTTAACCTCTACTTCAAATGATTGCAGATCGTGTTTGAACACATTCAAACCAACAGGAAATAAGGTGCTGCTTTGGCACATCTTCTGACCACTGTTGCTGCTTCTCAATCCAGTGTGCCGCTGCACCGTGCAAGCTGAGAGCATCTTTGGCCCAGCTGGAGCAAGACTATAGCTACTGCAAAAGCCTGACAACCACCATGTCTCGGACTGCACATCAAACCACCACCATCTTCTTAATCAATCCCACCTCGAACACACAATCGACCCTGGTGCCATCATTGACAATCATCATTCAAACTCTGTGCAACGAACTGCAGCTAGCTTCATCTCTAACCTGACTGACAGCTGCTCCCCATTGGGATAAGCACACCTCAATTCATCAGAAGCTGGTTGGTGTGTTTAATTGAAGTATATATAGTTTTAGAGAACCTTAATTAGACAGTCCTTTATTTTTAACTGTTGCACTATTGCTGTTTGCCTTGCTACTAGTTCACACACACACACACCCTTGAAAGTATGGCCTGCCCTTAGCCCAGCTAACAGAAACCGGGAATCGTTTAACTGGGCCTGTTTCACCTTCATAATTGAGATCACTGTTGCTTGGTTGAAGTGTGAGGACTGAGTAGGTGGTGCAGTCACTACACATCATTGTCCTCCTAAGGGGCAGTAGTCAATTTGTCACAATATGAGTGATAGAGTGAGTGGGGGAGAGACAACATCAAATGCAGTGAGGAGACAAATGTGAGGAGCAGTATTTGAGGAAAAAGAGGCACATGAACTGTTAAGGTGAGATTTTCAGGAACAAATGTAGTGCCAATGACTAAGGTTAGAGGATGAAGGGTTCTAGTAGCTCTGATTGGAGGATCGATTGTGGTAGCAAGTAACTGCTATAATATGACATGTGTCATAGCCCACATTTAAGAGAGGCTGGACAACAGTGACTCATATGCTCTGGTTTGTGTTGTGTTTGTAATCTTTTGCTTCCAGAGAAATTGTGCCCATCATATTTCCAATTGTATGGTTGAAGTGAGGATGTGAGTTGTACCAGAACCAGATGTGCTTGAGGGAGATACATGCAGCACGTACATGTTTGATGAAAAGATAAAAACAAGGAACTTTGTTGGGAAGGGCTAATGGATATTTCTTCAGTAAAGCATAAGGGTTGTGTCAGTTTTCAGGTGAACAACAAATGGCTCTTCATTGTTTAAGAGGGTTGATCAATATTACATGTTACACAAGAGGGATATGATCATAAAATCTGGTTTATTATATGTGTTACATTAAGGAGTGGCCGAAAAGAGAGGTCATTTGTGCAGATAAAATATGACCAAGTGTAAGATATTGCCATCTGGTGAATGTGCAGACACTGTGGCTTTTTTATTTGTATTGCATAATAACATTATGCGGTAATCCATCTCAGTAAGGGTGGTCTGCTAATCAGGCACCCCTTTCAGAAAGCTCCATTCAAAATCATAGTAAATATATGTGACCTGCAGCATCGGTCTCCTGGTCTACAGCAATGTCCCTTCTGTGGAACAGAGCCGATTCATGGGCCCTGTTTGATAGCTGTTGTTACAGAGGGACACAATGTCGCTGCAGACAGAGATTCTATATACTCTTGCACCTCTGAGCTAAACACATGCTACCAGTGGGCATATCTATCTGGTGCCGGGGTAATCGCTTGGAATAAGCCATAATTGGTGTCGATATTGTAACTGATAATACACACAATTATTAAAGCCACATCAAATTTGATCATTCTCATGTCAACACTGTGAGCTCATGCCGGCTATGCAAAGGCTATGTGGATAATGGTCAGAGTGCCTGTCCTAGCTTCAGGAGGTAATGCAATAAGAATGAACGCTGTTTCTTTTTATCCTGCAGGAAGCAATTAGCACCTGTCCTCCAGTCCAGTAAACCCTCATCAGGAGAGCTCCTGGGAACTATGCTTCAAAGACACACAGGCAAACAAAAGCCAGCTTCACACAACCTGTGAATATCAGAGGGCCTTTCAAATACAGATTTGAGAAGGTGAAGGGATTCGGGTAGCCAGAAGGAGCTCAAGGGAACTGAAAGAAGGTTTCACCATCTTGCTGGTTTTCTGTCTCCTTTCTGTCTCCTCCATTTCCTGTAATGAAAACCACTCTGGGTGTGCTGCAAGAAGGTAAGGGCCACTTGTCAGAGCGACAAAGATTGTTCCCCTTACAATAGACTTTCAATAGACTTGCTTTTCTCCAATCTCCTATATCAGTTTTCCTTTATATGAAAGGGGGTTTCCACCTCTTCTTAGATTCATTCTGGACTTCCAAGAAGAACTGAAGAACAAAGTAATTTGCTTGGACCCTGTTGGGAGAGTACTCTTTTTCAATGGCTTCAGCAAGAGGAAAGAAAAGAGGTCCCAAAGCAGCAGAAGGCTCTGTCCCCTTAGGATCACCAGGGAACATTGTTTAAAGCAGATAATAGTGATGTCCGTATCTATCCACAGGGACCATTGGGGGCTACTTGCTGATGGAGAAAGGACTGCACTTTGCTAGCTGTACTGGCAGCCAGGCTCATCATTGATGATGAAAGACTCCTGGACTGGGACTGCCCTGGGATTGTGACTCACATCACCTTAGAAACCAAAGCAGAGAGATTCTTGCAATCTGCCACTTCAAACCATCATTGAGCCGGTTCAACCATTTTGTAAGCCTTCAAACTGCTCAGGACATGTGGTGCTGCCTTTGACACTCTTTCCAAGTCTTGGGCTGTTGCTTGCATCCACAAACTACTTGTCCGACTCATAAGTCTTTGAGCTGCCGCAATTTCAAACAGCACATCAAACCACTAGGATATTTACACAGACCCAACCTAGACCTCCGATCGAAAAAGTTGGAAGCATCGTGTTAATGCTGTCTTGACCCAGCATTGCCTATCACCTGAAACAAGCTTGACTGTCAAATCTAACCTGGTAGACACTTCAAGCTGTTGTGTTCTTCTGATGCTGCACTGAACTACACATAGTTTCAATTCAATCCCAACTCAACAATGACTTGCGGCTTGGATCATTGTGATATGCCACACCAGAACACAGTTGAACCACAAGAACAGCACTGAGAGGCCAAAGGCAAAGCTGTTGAACAACGAAGAACAGGATAAGATGTGCTTGAGAGGCCCAGGCACCTTGATGCACTTTTTTGACACTAGTGACTGATAAGTGACACCTTTGCACCTTTGTCCTCAAAGACATTGGCTCTTTAAAGTTACAGTGTTGCAATGTATTTTGCTCTTCAACCCTGCGACAGTACCCAGAGGGCCTGTGTATTCATCTTCTGCACTTTCTGTTTTTGTTCTACAGAAGCATGTTTTTGCAAGTGTTTTTGTACTCTTATATTTTCATATTGCCATGTTAAATTATAATATATATATATATATATATATATATATATATATATATATATATATATATATATATATATATATATATATATATAAAACCTTGATTGAACATTCCTTTATTTTGGACTCTTGTGCTATTGTTGTTGGGGTTGATACTGTCATCACATTCCAACCCATCTGAAGAGTGTATACCCTGTCTGCAGCCCACATTACCACAAACAGTGAAGTGGCATATCTCTTGACTGTGACTGTTTCAACTTTTCGATTGGCTTCACAGTTGGTTTGTAGTAGTGTGGGGGCTGGGTAGGCCTGTTTAGCCACGACTACTCCTTATACTCCTGCAGAGCAGTACTCACATATTCTTCTACTGGTGGTTACTGTTTCCAGGAAAATGAGCAGTGTCTCTGATGTGTCCGGGAGAGGACTAGACGTGAATCAGAAGATGACAGACATGTGAGGGAAGAACTTTATGTGAATTGGGGTTGTAGCCGGCCTTAGGTAATGATTGGAGAAGTGCTAGATAGGGATAGTGGTTGGAGGGTGGATTGTTTCTACTAGGCTTGCAGAATTCAGTATGAGAAGAAGGTAAATGAGGGGATATTGTCTCTCTATCTCTCTCTACCTCTCTCTCTCTCCTCTATTCGGGCCCACTTATGGAAGCCATGATGGTGAGATGAATCATTAAAGGTTACACCAGCATGAACAGGTGTGTATGGTCCGCGCCCTGAAATGGAATGGCGTGTGTGTGTGAAGGGAAGCCTGTGCATGTGCAGGGATAACATCGAAAGGTACGTTGGCTGAAAGGATGAAAGTTGCCAAATCTGTCCAGGGAGCTAAAAGTTGAAGCACAGCACGTCATAAAGCTGTCAGCGGATTGAGGGCACACACATATAGGTGCATGAATGCACTGTTGTTCAGCCATGCAAGGAACATAAATGGCTGGCATCTACCAGTTGATTGTGCTTGAAATACCTGAATCTTGGTTGTCTGAGTCATCAAGAACATGCTAAAAGTATGCTAAAGTGAAGGTCTGGAAACATGAACTGCTGTAAGAAATGTTGATAGCTCTCTGGAAGAGGGTGTTTTAAGGGTTACATGTGATTATGTGGAATCACAAAATAACGAATCCAATTACAACTAATACCAAAATAACTAATTACAAAATAACACATATTGTTTTCGTTGTTTAAGGGTTTGACCCCTAATGTCCCCCTTTGTGTTGTTCTTAATATGATTTCGACACCCCCACAACCGCTCTTCCCACTCCCAAACCCATTTTTAGTTTTTTTTCTTCCATATTCTTTTATTTAGTAGTCCAAAGTAATCAGTCATGATTCAGTAGTCCCCACCAATCGATGATGATTCAGTAGTCCAAAGTAATCAGTGATGATTCAGTAGTCCAAAGTAATCGGTGATGATTCAGTAGTCCCCACCAATCGATGATGATTCAGTAGTGCAAAGTAATCAGTGATGATTCAGTAGTCCAAAGTAATCAGATATGATTTCATGAGGTAGTAGGCTCTCTGAGAAAGGCATGGGCATACAATTGTAAAGTACTATCACAAAGTACGATAGGTGTACATGATATCTACAGTAGCTGAGAAAAAAGGTGATACAAATCAGTTTACATATGATTTATTTCAAAGAGGAATTGCCTTTGTAAAACCCGTTTTTATGCTGCAGGATTCCCGAGTCTGGGCACATTCACCACTCAGTGTTGATGTATTTCTTGAAATGTTATTCATTGTTCAGTTCTGCTCCAAGTGGCCAGTCAGTGCCGAGTTCTTACCCACTTTGCCCCTAGTGACACGGTATGCACCAATTTGTTCCTCATTGCTGACGTCTACTGCAATCACCCTCCACGGGGCTGGTTGCTGCTGCCATTTGACCTCAGTGACAAGATCGCACCCAATGTTTCCCTCAGGGCCACGTTCTGCCCAATTATACCCCAAGTGGAAGGTCTCTAAGTGTGAGGTTCTGTTTCCAATTGGATCCAAGTGCAGAGTTCTTCCCCACGTTCTCCATCAGTGCTACATCTGTCCATGTGCACCACTACATAGTTCTGCAGTATTTGTCTCACAGTAATTGTAATGGGTTATTTATAGCCCACTTAATAGCCAGAGGTTTCTAAGTGTGGAGCCAGGGATCGAACCTGTGTTGCTCCGTGTCGTCTTGCTTCCAATTTCTTCCCATTTATGTCTCAGTAAAATGTCAGGACATCATTTGGCCCAATAGGCACCTCAGTGTACTTTTCTACCCTTATATGGCCCTTGGTTCTGTATGGGAAAATTGGTCCAAGAGACCCCCCCTCCCCTGCATCCTCTCCCCTGGTGAAGTCCATGGCTCGTCAAAGGATCCCCCTGCCACCAGGTCCCAGGTGGTGGGTGGGCCACTGGCTGAAGACATTGACCAAACCTGTTGAACCTGAGAGCCTGTTCCCACGAACAAGACGGGCATGAACTAGTGTTAAGATATCAACACTGTAACATTTCACCTTCCGCAGTGTATCACTGTCCCCAGTGTGACCCGGTCAGCAGGGCCGGGGTGGAAAAGAACTGTAAAATGGTCCCCTGACAAAAGCTGAGTCCCCGACCACTGATGAACAAACCACCTGTGATGAATGTTTTCCCTCCAAGGCCTTTTGTTAACTAAAAAACTGTAACCTCCATGTAGATGGTAGAATGTGTGCTTACATGACATTTGGGATGGGGTACCCACATCCCCGCAGCTATGTGTAAATAGTAAAGATGTCCCGGGGGTCTTCGTGTTATGTGTTTCACCGAGAAGACTGCACCCCACGGTCCCGCGCCATAACTGACCTAATGCTGCTAGAGTGCAAAGGAGAACAAATGCAACCCTAGTGAGAGTTTATGTAAGGAATGCACTAAAAGACACCATTTATAGGTCCAAGCTCACTACGTGTCACTATCACCAGTCTTGTTGACGGTTTGTTCCTGCGTGCTCCACCAACCTTTCCACTACCTCACTTATCGTAAAATGTATAGAAATATAACAGAATGTTGTGGGTGTTAAATATTTAGCGTATAGATAACGTGTGTTAATCGGCTATGTGGAAGGCACTTACAATGTCAAAACATGAACGTTGAAAAGACTCAATGGGTACTGTATATTATATGAATGTTTATGTCTTCTCCACGTAAATCTGCAACACTCGAGGAAAATACCTTTGTGAACACGTGCAAGGCCATTCCCCCTTCCTCCCAGTGAAGCCTGTCAGACGAAAAAGCAGAGGCCTGTGCTGCCCTGCTCCACCTCCCCCAATTCGGCTGGAGCCGCTTCAAGCATTCACATTCCCCCGCAGCACCCAAGGCCACGGCCTGCCACGTGAATTATTTACAACCCAGCAGTAAAACCCGGCCTAACACTACAGGAACACATCCATAATGACTTCTAACAAGACATGAGAACACGGACCGCCTGTCCCATGCCCCGAGACCCAACCCCACGACCTATGATACCCGGTCAACAGGATGAAGGTAACCATGTATTGATGAATCGCCAGCAGACCCCTCTCTCGGTGCATTCCTCCCGTGTTGCATTAACCTGTAGAATAACCTATTGGAAGATTTACCAGGGAAGATAATACTGCAATGTTGAATGACTGCGGTGTGCATGGCCCTAGGGCAGAAAGTCAGGATAGACATTCATCTCTGACACTGGTCACGGTTGGGACAACAACACCGCCCGGATGAGCCCAGCTGACCTGCCAGGCCTAGCCCAACCCACGAGGGTAACCAGTGACGTCCTCTAGCTGCGGCAAACCACATCGCAGCAGCACCGATAGCTAGTCGTCGCCACCCAATCCCCACGAACTTGTGCCCCCTATAGTATGTAGGTTCTTATGACATTTTTTGTAAATATATACGCCTGTCTTTGCTATTGTCAGACAGAGCGCTCTCGGAGTTTGCAGAGTTCTTTGCATGCCCTATTTTGACTGATAAACTCCCATTTGAGCTCACCCGCACTTTGTCCTGGCCTTATTCCCATCTTGGGAGAGTCCATTATTGTCTCTCATTGCGGGGAGGATCGTGCTGTCTGGGGACGCTTGCCTTCAGTTCCCAGCCATGCTCCCAGTTCTCCAAAAGCCCTTAGCTCTGTCCCAGCATTTTCTCTCCATTCCACGTTGTGCATGAGTCTGCCCCTCAGGGCCCATATCTGCCCCATTTGGGTTTCAGGGCTGATTTTCTTCTCAATCTTCACCTTATTGCTAATTTCTGGATCCGTTTGAAGCTCAATGTTGAGTTGTTTCCCTGTCGGGGAGCAAACAGGGAAACAACGCAACACTGAGCTTCAAACTGATCCATTTCAACCACAGTTGTCCAGCTGTGCATAATGTCTCTCCAGTACATACCACTGTGCCTAGTTCACTGTTACATGGCTATCAGTGCCAGGATCGTCCCCTTATTTTCCACTCAGTTTCTAGGTTTGCCCCCATTCAACCACCTATCCCTGGTTCTTCCCGTGATTTCACCCAGTACTGAATCCTGCCCCGATAAAATCACCAGTGCAAGTTTTGCCCAATCTGCTGTGTCGTGCGTACATCTAACCCTTTTGTCCATACATTTGAATTTGGAGTCCTACCTGCCACACAATAAAAAGTTAATATCAAGTTTGCACGTCTGTGGTGAATTCTAAACCATGCTGCCCCTCACTGCAGTGTTCTACCCTAATGTATCTTTTGTGCCTGGTATTCTCTATGTGTCCATTAGTACTAAATTATACGCCAGTGTCCAGTCTATGCTGTGCTCATACCCCTGATTTGCCTTTCAGTGCAGAATTATGCCCCTCGCTTTTCAGTTCTGTACCGGCTTGGCCACTAGTGCTCGATTTAATACTATTTGCCACAAAGTGCCGCATTTTGTTACAGTTCACCATTCAGTGATGTGTTATGTCCCAATGTATCCCAAAGCAACCATACAGCACCAGGTGTGTTCACTCATCCCCAACATCGCCCTATTGTTACCTCAACCAGCATCCACCACACCCAAACACCACCATGCACGCCATCCCTCATCCACTCACACAAACATGCACACACACATATGCATTTTTATAAGCATAAACACCTTTCTACCTCACCATGTATCTGCTCTTCTTTGTTCCTGACACTGCATTGTTGTCCCGTCCTGGGAAACAGAGAGGGAAAAGAAGTGGGAATTCCCCCTCCCTGAGTTCCACTTCCAAAGGTTCCTATTAAAATTCAAATGTGGAGCCAAGCCTCAGCATTGAGCGTGTGGATCCCTTTGGCCAGTGCTCCTAGGTGCCACATAGCGCCTGCCGGCCACCAGGAGGGGGAGTGAACCATCTCACTTAGGGGCACCAAGAGGCATCTATCTCTGCAACAAATGGCAGGCAATGCAAAGCACACCCAGGTGGATGCATGGTCTCTGCATGTCACAGTGGTGCTTGTGCAGAGTCGAGGAGCACAGCACAGCAACAAAACTCCCACAATGCACCGGCCATCACAGTAACAATCCTAGGAGACGTAAATGGCCATCAATAAAGGCCTGAAAACTAGCACGTTAAGAAGCTGTCATCAAAGAAAATGAAGCACAGTCATATAATTGAAGATGAGTCGGTTTGAAAGAAAAAATAGATATGAGCTGTGACGGTAGTATAAGGATCTGGAAGAAAGACAAAACCACAATGTGGGTAGGGAATATAAGAGGCTTTTAAAGTTGATATGTTCATAACATGGGGCATACACAATACATCATTCGGTTTTTTTTCTGTTGCCTTCAGACCTGGGAAGCTGGCTGTGTTTTAGTTTATGTTTGCATAGTCAATATTTTTTTTTCTGATGTTGATTTGCTTACATGCTCCCTCAACAATAATTACCAGCAATCTGTTGCACAGGAGTGCATGCTTGTTTTGTCTGGGAAATGCTATATCGCAACAGTATCCCAACAATAACCACATATGATGCCAACGAGCAGATGGCATGGTCTGTCTGCACCAAGAGAAGCTTGGCCGTGCTGATTAGCACACATGTCTTTACATTGCCATGTTATGCGAAACTCTGTGCAACTCTGCAACTGCAGGCTTTTTTATCTTGTTTACTTCCAATTCTCTATCCAAAAGAGCAGGAAAAAAAACATATGTCGTGTCAGAGATCTGCCAAAGGACGTATACAGCCAGTCAGAAGAAGGTTTCATACACAGTTTATTTTTTTATTTTTGTTGTTGTACATTTTTCAAGTTAGTTTTATTGGACATTATTTTGTCGTATTTTTTTCCCTGAGCTCAATGTAAAACCTTTAACACTTTGGAGAATGGATTCCAGGGCAGGTGTCTCTAGAGGCGGATGTGTTGCTTGTGTGTATTTGTTATTAATGTTCGATGTTATAGGGAACTGTATTGATGGAAGAAAGGTTGTGTTAGCAAAATTAACATGTACTAGTGGGAATGCTCATGTTTATTAAAGCCATGTTTTCCAGTTATTTTCTACCAATTCAAGTACATATGTTATGGTCCAGAGAAGGGACACGGCATTAATGACACCTACCAGTAGAAATGTCAGTCCTCCCATTGCCCCATAAAGGTCGCTGAGCTTCCAGGAAGAATGTGCGCCACCCGCCTGGAAGCAAGAACACACCAAACACATCAACATTCAGAGAGATCACATCATCACTGGTTGTGCTACTCAAATGTGGCAAACATTCACGCATTTACAGAAGCAAACTAAATCAGATGCAGAAGGAGACTAGTCAACAGCCAACCAACATTGTACGTTTCCATTTATGTAGAATCCGAAGTGCTCTTCGTACTAGCGGATAATGGCTACACAGTCAGCCAAAAGAGCCTTACCGAGAGTCAATGACCAACAATGTAAGGGCTACACAGTCAGCCAAAAGAGCCTTACCGAGTGTCAATGACCAACAATGCAAAGGCTACACAGTCAGCCAAAAGAGCCTTACCAAGAGTCAATGACCAACAATGTAAGGGCTACACAGTCAGCCAAAAGAGCCTTACCGAGTGTCAATGACCAACAATGCAAAGGCTACACAGTCAGCCAAAAGAGCCTTACCAAGAGTCAATGACCAACAATGCAAGGGCTACACAGTCAGCCAAAAGAGCCTTACCGAGTGTCAATGACCAACAATGCAACGGCTACACAGTCAGCCAAAAGAGCCTTACCGAGAGTCAATGACCAACAAT
Source organism: Ambystoma mexicanum (assembly GCF_040938575.1). Classification (NCBI taxonomy): domain Eukaryota; kingdom Metazoa; phylum Chordata; class Amphibia; order Caudata; family Ambystomatidae; genus Ambystoma; species Ambystoma mexicanum. Next base: position 1,528,642,348 of record NC_090929.1, on the reverse strand, counting down.
GCAAGGGCTACACAGTCAGCCAAAAGAGCCTTACCGAGTGTCAATGACCAACAATGCAAAGGCTACACAGTCAGCCAAAAGAGCCTTACCAAGAGTCAATGACCAACAATGTAAGGGCTACACAGTCAGCCAAAAGAGCCTTACCGAGTGTCAATGACCAACAATGCAAAGGCTACACAGTCAGCCAAAAGAGCCTTACCAAGAGTCAATGACCAACAATTTAAGGGCTACACAGTCAGCCAAAAGAGCCTTACCGAGTGTCAATGACCAACAATGCAACGGCTACACAGTCAGCCAAAAGAGCCTTACCGAGAGTCAATGACCAACAATGCAAGGGCTACACAGTCAGCCAAAAGAGCCTTACTGAGAGTCAATGACCAACAATGCAAGGGCTACACAGTCAGCCAAAATAGCCTTACCGAGTGTCAATGACCAACAATGCAAGGGCTTCACAGTCAGCTAAATGAGTCTTATCATGAGATGATGACAAAGGGTGCATGGGCTACACAGTCAGTCATAGAAGCCTTACCAAGATTAGAAGGTTGAGAATGCATGGGCTTCACAGTCAGCCAAATGAGCCTTACCAAGAGATGATGAAAAGTGATGCATGAGCTACACAATTATCCAAAGGAGCCTGAAAAAGAGACAACAAATAATGCATGAGCTTCAGAATCTGCCAAATGTGCCGTGCCATGTGACGATGACAAAGGGTGCATGCCCTACACAGTCAACCGAAGAGGCCAAGTGTCAAAGACCAAGAATGCACAGGCTTCACAGTCAGCCCAATGATCCTTTCGAAGAGACAATGGCAAATATTGCATGGGCTGCACAGTCAATCAAATGAGCCTTACCAAGAGACGACAAATTATGCATGGCCTTCACAGTCAGTCAAATGTGTCTTACCAAGTGACAATGAGCACATGGACTACACAGTCAGCCAAAGTAGTCTTACCAAGAGACAACAAATACTGCATGGGTAACCCGGTGGACCAAATTAGCCTTTCCAAGATACAATTGCAAATTATGCCTTTTTGGAAACATTCGGCAAAATAAGATACAAAACTAGAGGCTTATGCCCTACATGAACAACCTAGAAATATCTGTCTGGTAATATGGACAAGGTACAACTTAATCTGAGGTCGTTGCTATGATTGTGGGTTTAACAAATGGGTTTCAAAACCAAGAACATGAATTTTAAATAAAGCTTACACAGCCCAGTAAGGACGTCTGGTAAACCCAGGTGTCCAGAGTGGGCCCCACGAGGGGACCTCATAATGAGGCAGTAGGGGTTTAACGGCACCGGCAGCTTTACCGGTGCCATTAACCCCCTACCGCCTCACTCGTAATGAGGCCCAATGTCCTACCAGGGAACTGTAGCTAACGATCATCAGGAGAGGTCCATATAACAAAGCTCTGTTGACCTAGGTTTTGAAATCATTTTAGTTTACAGATATGTGCAGTAGCACTTGGGGAATATCAAATGCTGGATGGGATTATGATAGCAACTAATTACAAGCCTAAATAACCGTACAGACTCAATGTACTACTTTATTATCAGTTCAATAAAGCAGGGAAATCAGCAACCATAACAAGTCACAGCTTACTCACTCGCAAATATATTTCACTTACACAAAGGCTTTATACCTCAATATACGTCAGGTATGACGTGATCCTACGTGGCAAACAGTAAAAACCTATCAGGGGGAGGGATTGGTTAAGAGAACATATATACATGTAAGTATTTAGGTGTTACTAACACTAAACGCTGCCCTTTATCTGGTAGGCATGCATGGAACAAACTCTAACTATGTATACTACAGATTATATTAGAATAACAACAGCGGATTGGCTTCTGTACCTATGTATAGTTCATCATCGCGTAGGCCATCCTAATTGGTTGGCAACCTCTTCCAACCTTAGACATTCGGATCGTTAGCAGCATGTAAACAAAACAAAACACAGGTGTGGTGAAAACATCAGACAACTGCCCACTTGGCCAATTAGCCGTACCATCTCTCATCAGTTAGGCCCTGCGCTAAGGCCTCTTCTTTGTAGTTGACCTAGCTGACTGTTCACGTACATCGTTTCAGGGCATCAATAATTCTTTCCTTCATAAAGTCACTTTATACCTGTCCAACTTCACTAATAGTTCTTCTATGTCTGGTGGTGTCTGCAGACTTCCTTCTACCACTTCAGTTTGAGGGTACATTCGGTGAATAACATATTTAATATTTTCGATGCAATGTTGGATTGATACCAGGTGTCATGCACAGTGCTTTCTTGCTGTTCTTCCAATATGACGGAGGTAATGGGGCGGGATCCATGAGTGACGTGTTCATCTCCTTCCTTACAGATATGTACACTCTAGAATGGTATAGTGTAAATATAGTGCATAATAATGTTTTGATAAACAGTCACAATGTGTGCAATGTACTGGGATATTTGAATGAGTAGAAAAGGTAGAGGTGTAAAGCTCTCTATTAAAGCTCATGTGGCATCCTTGTCCAATCAATTTACAGAAGCAAACCAATGCTTAGGGCGTTCTTGTGGCTCTCATTTCGGATGTGGGCTAAAGACAAAAACATAACAATCAAAGGCCTCATTACAGAAACTTTGGACCAGTGCAGGCTCAGAGGTGTACAGCATTGATATAATGGAAAACTAGCCCTAGTGTAGAAAACATATCCTGCCCTGGTGTAAAAAGGGTATGATGTTAGTACTAAGGCATCAAGAGGGTGTGTGTTTGCACTAAGACAATTACTACTCTACCGTGCAACATTGTGCTTGCACTGGTGCAAAGTGTCTGTAATATTACATAAAAAAGCAGAGGAGCACAGTGTAAAAGAGTCATGGGGAACAGGCTGTCAGTTTGAAAAGTCTGGCTATAAGTAAGCGCTAGAAGAAGAATACACATTAGATTACTATATGTAGCAGCATACAACTTGGAACTCTGGTATTAAAATGCGTGTCTGTTACAGGGGCCAATACAACTCTGTGAAATACAGAAACTGTTCAGAAACGGCAATTGCTCTTACAGTTCATGTTAACAATGCTTCATATAAGGGACAGACATACCATTCGTGATTTTGGTACGAGATGGGCTAAATGGAAACGTTGTACTTGAAGAGCAAACTACTGCCTGCTCATCTGAGCCTACATTCCAAAAAGACATTCAGCTGCTCATTTTGAAAAGACATGTCATGAAGCTCCAATACTCTTTTCACCGGTATCAACACATGTTTACATTCTTTGAATTTAATCCCAAACCTTGTTTTATTCAGCGCGGATGTTTGCACACATCGGACATGTTCTATATTTGTGCCCAAATAGTTTCTAGCAAGCCCATTTGACATTTCAAATAATTAAATATGCAATATTGTAACAGAACATTTCAAGGGCTGAAAATGACTATTTGCTCAGCTCACTCAAACTGGGACCCGTTGCTTGTAACACGGAAAGGAGATTTAGGGAGCCTCTGCTAGGCTGGATGTACCATCTCCACAAAGCATTATTAGAATGAAGAAATGCTTCAGAAGGGAAGGTGCGCATAAGGGAAACTGAGCCCAGATAGGTGGCAACTGGTTCAGCAGTTTGTTATGTTATCTTATGTACTTAGATGTGTACCACGCAGCCCTCTCATTTACAAGGCCGCTAGGAACACTGGTGTAAATAGTTCTAAGTGGGAAATTGTCATATGCAATGTTCAAAGATCTGGGACCTCTCTTCATTGTGCATGCAGACACAATCTTAGAAGTTAGTCATTATTCGCTATGGTTACTCGGTGACTTGTTGCATTCTCACTAACAGTGGTTTGCTCTATTACCTGTGGAGCACTCCTATGCTAGGTTTGAGTTATACACACATATGTAACAACAAGTGAACATGACTGGAAGGTTAGAAGGCACTACCTGATGCAAGGAAAACGGTGTTGGGGCCCTCTGATAAGTATGACAGTCTGTAAAATTGCACAGGTGGATTTAAGAAAAAGACACACTCTCCTCAGTTAGCTGTAATCAGCTTCACTCTCTGACTGTCATGGTCCATGTTGGCATATTTTTAGACTTAGATTTTTTTCAATGAATGGTGGTAAATGACAAAGCTCTGCAGGTTGCCAGTTCTAGTGCTATCGTAGTTGCTGCCAGCTTCCAAATCCAAAGTAAACAGATCTGGGTTTTAAGCAGCTCTTCCCAGACATCCCAGGAGGGGCAGCTGGAAATGCTTTCCCTTTCTAGAAGGGTTGAGGTACCACATCTATTAATAACTTAAGGCACATGCTCTACCACAATCTGTCATCCCAAAGTCTGCTTCAATTAAGAAGAGATTCCCACTGATCCTAAGGACATAGTGGTTCAGTATTATTCTGAGAGCTTGCATGGCTTATGGAAGCAAGGGACTCTGAGATTGGAATAAGGGATTCGATTCCTGCTACACAATGACATAAGAAAGTGGACCAAGTGCCTGGATAGTTGGATCACATCTTTCATTTGTGCTAGATTAACAGATCAACAGATAGGAAGGGAGAGCAGATGAAGGAGGGCCACTTCAAGGGTTCAACCATTGAAAGTACTGAATTAATCATCTGACTGCATGCTAGGTGTTGACAAATACTGCAGCCAGGAAAACTACTAATGCCCCTAGACAAATGCACATATCTCCAACTTAATGGGCATACCTTTGCTTTCCAAAGGCAAAGGGCTTTGATCGAAATATGAAGAAAAAAAACAAGTCAACATGAATTCCAATTACTGCATGTGCATGGCTCCATTTTGTAAGGTAATTTGAAAGGCCACCATGATAAGAGATTGATGAATGTTTTTTCAGTCATTCAGGACAACATAAAAAATCAGATGCCTACACAACCCTGACCACACACCAAGCAGAGTAATGCAGGCCCATGAGGAATGTTTTTCTGTCCATTACATTTGCCTATTAAAATGTGGTTTTGTTTGAAAAGAAAGCAGATGTCTCTGCTGATAAAAGGAACCTAGCAACACATCTAATTCAAGCTAAGTTGTACAGTATAATTTCCACCAAAAAAAAATGTATTTAAAAATGACCATAGGATATTTTTAGCAATGAGCCTGGAACCCTTGGCCAGCTCCCCACTTGATTATTAAAGGAATTGCTGGCATTGAACACAAAATAAAACAGCTTTTCATTCACTGCTTCAATGGACCATGTGGATATATACATGTTTTTTATGACCGGCACCCACTTCTCCATCAAATTCTTTCAGCCCTTATCATGTCCAGCTCCCCACTTCATTACTACAAGAATTGCTTGCATTGAACAAAAAATAAAACAGATTTTCATTCACTGCTGCAATGGACCATGTGAGATATTTACATGTGTCTTATGACCAGTACACCCATTTCCCCATCACATTCTTTCAAAACTACTTTCATGGTTTACACCAAACTGAAGAAGTAACATCTACAGGGATGTGTGCCCATGTTGTTTTGTATTTGGTGCAAATCCGTACTGAAATTTTCACACTTTGAGAATTCATCCATTTTCTCTATGGGAAAATGACTGAGAGGAGGCCAAAAATAACTTTTTATTTCGTTTTCTTAATATCATTTGAACCGTTCCATACATTATAAGACATGTTTAATAGAATTTTGTGAAAGGTAATTGCAAATAGTTCTTACCTTAACAATAGGGCAGCAACTGTCACCCTACAATTTTTATGATAAAGATTATAGGGTGGTGGTTGCTGTCCCATTGACAGCAGAGAGAGGGTGAGGAAAAAAGTGGGAGAAAAAAGGATGAGTAGCTTTTATTCCTGTTGGGTAGTGCTCACTGAATTTAGTATGCCCACCAAACCAAAGTAAGACAAACAATGAGAAAAGCATATGAACGTTTAGAAATGTTACAGCTTTCATGTGTGGCCAAAGGGAGGGCAGTATTGGATCTTGTGATGTAGGTGAACACGTGTTTTTGCAGGAATCCCATGTAAATGCAAATGGGCATGGCATTAGCTTTTGTTCTTCAGAGAATGCATATGAATATGAATAAAAAGATGCAATCTATTTTCATAGCATCATTATTGTACATTCCCGATATTTTGGACTGGTATTCTTTCCTGTTTGGGTCACTACTGAAGAGGAGTAGACCATCCCTCCCTCTAGTGATGGACAGGTGAAGATGTCACGCAGAGCCCATGCCCTGCCCTCCTGTCAAACATTGTAAAAGTCAGGAACATTGTTGATTGAGGCAGCCATGCTGCCCTTATTCCAAATAGGTACATTAGGAAATAGGTACAGAGCAAATTGAAGGTGGCAGAGAATAGGCGAAAGAGGTAAATATGTACACATTTATTTAGGAGATATGTAAAATATTACACTGAGCCTAATATAAATAACACAGAATATAGATCTCTGACATAAGAAATGCCGTAGCAAAAGGTAGCCATCTTTTCGCAAAATGGATACATTGGCATTTTATTAATATATTTATTTATTTGTAATGTGCTGGGACACAGGCCCTCAGGCAGAGAGCGCAAAAATGACATACAACATGAAACAAGCAAAGGGGAATCAACAGGCATACATCTTAAGGAAGCATGCATAGAATGGTCCATACGAACAGAAGAGTGTTGAGCTTGTGTTTGAAGGACAGCAATGATGTGCAGGACCTAAGGTACGGCGGAAGAGCATTCCAGAGGTGAGGAGCTGTCATCCGGAAGCAACCTTCTGATATAACTGACAGTTTTGCTTAGAAAGGAGACCAGCATTATTGGATTTTAGGATATGTCTCACAGAGAGCCAGCCCAGCAAATAGGAGAGATATGTGGGCTTATCCCAAAAATACATGTGTGCACTAACACAGAGTTTGAAACATGATTTGTTTCCTTATGGGAAACCAATGCAGCAATTTTCTAGCCATTGAAACATGGTCAAATTGCTGCAATCTACAGACCACTATGACTGCCTTGTTTTGAACCACCTGAAGGTGATTCAGTTCTCCCTGACCCAAGCTTTGCAATAGGATAGAGTAGTAGTCCAGGTGGGACACTATAATAGTTCACACCACTGTGGCACAGCTGCACAGGTTTAGAAATGGATGCATTAGGGCCAACGGATTTAGACAGAAATAAGGGCATATCACTAGATGACTCACATGTGCTTTCAAGCATAGCTCTTGGTTTAGGATGGCATCCAGAGTCTTGACATTAGGCAGAGTCTTAAGTACGCAGTCAGCCACTTTAAAAGATTTGAACGCTGGGTATAACATGCAAAGCCTATGTGTGGTGCCCAGAATCATGATCTGAGTTTTTGAGTTGTTCAAAGCAAGCCCATTTAACAACATCCAGCTGCATATCTCCCATGAGAGGGATAAGACACTGGGTCATCTGCATAGTTTGTGTATATTATTCCTTTTGAGTCTAACATCTTGAACAGAGATAACATGAAGTTCTTAAACAAGGTGGGAGATGTACATGATCCTTGTGGGGCACCACAAGTAAGCAAAAAGCCTTCTTCAGTTGCCTCTCTGCTGTTCACCCTCACTCTTTGGTCAGCTATGAATGACATCAGCCGACTTGTGTCTTCATGGGTGAAAGCAGCAGATTCTTGAAGCCGAATTACTAACAAGGCATGGTGAACCAGATCAAAGCCTGCTGTTAGTTCCAGCAGCATCACGTTGGTGATCTGACCTTTATCAAAGTATTGCTGGATGTTAGTTTTCAGATCCAACAGCGTGGATTTGATACTATGATGACTTCTGAATCCAGACTGTTTGGTGCCTAAGATGTTATAATGTCCTATAAAGGCTTGGATTTGATGGTGTGCAATTGTGTCCAATATTTTCAGTAGGAAGGGGCTGTTTGTTATGGGACAGTAGTTGCCAGTGACTGTGGGATCCAAATATATTTTTTCTCAATAATGTGGCAATCCATGCTTATTTAAAGGATACAGGCACATGACATTCCTTAAAGGAGAGTCTGACAAATTTAGTAATGAGAGGAGCCTGGATGGTAGTGCATGATATGACAAAATTGGCTGGACAGATGCCACCCTTACAGTTAGTGGACTTGATTTTGCCTAATGTTTCAAAAACCAATGCTTCCGACACTTCAGAGAAAGCAAAAGGAGATCCATGCACCTCTTGCTTATCCGGACTACAGGTGGGCTTATTGTCTGAGCTGGAAATTACATTAACTGCAATGACAGTCCTAATGTCTGCAGTCTTGAGGCACATGGAGTTTTGAATGTTCAGACAACACTGTGCAGAGGGCTCTTGCATTGCCTTTGCTCCCAGCCCTTTGTGCTTGATCATTGGATTTCTGCTGTTTCCTGTTGCTTGCAGAGCCTGCTCCTGTTCCAGTGCCCTGTTCTCCCCTGTGCTCACTGCCATGCAGGCCTGCTACTATGCATGCACTGCCTGCTTTCTGCCCTGCACCTCTGTGCTTACTGCACTACAGGCCTGCTTCACTTCTTGTTGTTTGCTGATCCCTTTCTGGAGGCCCTTCCTCTCTAGAACCGATTTTCTTGCCCCTCGCCTGCAGTTCCTTGTTCTATGCCCATAGTCTGTGTTACCTGACTTCCAAGTTTCCAGCCCTGAATTTCCATGTTATCTGTCTGCAGTCCTGCCCTTGTTTTTCCAGTACAGATTTACAGTTCCTTAAATTCATTGTTACCTGTCTGCAGTGCAGTCTATGTTTTCCTAGTCAAGAGTTACTTCTGTTTTTAAACAGTGAAAGATGGTGACTAAGAACCTTTTTTTGTGCTTTTTGATTTTGTATTTTTTTATTTCTTGCAGAATAGATTAGGAAGTAAGGTGGCAGAGGGAAATAAGGGAAGGGGCACCAACCACAGATCTAAATGGGCAGGTGGACAGTGAAGATGTTGGGCGTGCATTAATTTTAAGGTAGGCTCCTTGTTTACAGCCATGAAAGCACTTCTAAACTGCCCCCCCCTGCAGAGTGGTATGTTGCAGTATATACATAGTGCTGTTGTCTTGGAAAGATATTGACCTACAGCTTCTTGTATGTCTTGCAAGGTAACTGGTGGGATTTTCTGCCCCATAGAAGTAGGTATTGTTGTTGTAGTATTGGTTGAGGAAGATGAGGTAGAGGAAGACAGCACACTACTTCCCGAGAAAGGAACAGCCTTTCTGAGAGCATCCCAGTGGTTGGATTTAGTGTGGCAGCACATGGAGGTGGTCCCGTAGGAGTACTGCCCAGGTTATCCAGGACTGAGAACAACACTGTACTCGGTGCATTTCAATTTGATAGTCTTAGCCTTTAATACGCCCCCAATGGTGGTAAAGATCTGTCGCCTCCATGCTTCTCTCTGGGTGCTAGAGGTAGCCATTTCCTCTATTTCATCTTCCTGGTCCTCTTGATTGTTTTCTGAATGATTGAACTTCTTCTGTTGTGTAGACACTCCAGCTGCTGGTGGTGGTGGTAGTGGTGGCTCCTGGGGATAAGAGATGGCAAAAGCTGATGTCGTTTTTGAAAATAAATAGCAGTTCTGCTAATATTCTTGCAACCATGTGCTTTGTCCGAAATTGCAAATGGATAATCAGTAAAAATAGGTCTAGGAGCTGTGCAAGAGTAAACGTTCAGCTCAGCAAAAAACGCAGTTTCAAACTCTTTTCGAAGCACAAAACTGTTTGTGAAGCTCTGATCCATTCACAAACATGTGTGGGAGTGAGGTGCCAGTAGGCACTCCTTTCTCTCTCTCCTTTCCTTTAGTTCAACATGGACCATGTGCCTCCAATAGTGGGGAATCCCCCCATCACCCTTATGTAATACCAGCTTCGGCTGGCATTTGCGTAGATGGGGCTGTTGCGTAGGACAAATGGCATCCATTTTGTGCCCCCTTGACTCCATCTATGTAACTAGGCCACACTGCGATAATACGAAAAGGCTTCTCTCCCCTCGGCAGCGCCGCACACACGGTGCACTTGGCCCCCACCTTTTCTCTCACAGTTTGGAAAGCTTTTCAGCCTCATTCTCACGCTCGAGCTGGAAGTAGTTGCAACAAAAACAATTGTAGCATCTCACTCTTCCTCTGAGATCACTGTCCTACGTGTGAACCGGCTTGAGCCAGGCCCTGTAGCTCATCCATCTCCACAAATCTGCTCATGCCCCCTCACCCTTGCTATTGGACAATTACTGCCAGTGTAACCCTGTGTCCTTGCAAGGTATTATCTTGATGTACCAGATACGTGACCTCGCCATGATGCCCACCTAGCATCCCCCCAGCTAACATCAGACCTCTGTCACAGTATATTGCCACTACTAACAAATGCCCACCTGCCTCAGTTCCTTTTTTACGAGTCCAGACCCTCGGCGCAATCAATGTTATCATATTGGTCAAGACCCTTAACCTAATAGCCCATATATGTCTCAATGAATGATAATGCAAATACACAAATGAAGTTTATAGGTTGATAATGATGTGTTCAAAGCAGTTGTGGTGACTAGTATTTAGTGCATGCTTCATTTAGATGTATTATGTTAGCTTAGTTAGTGACCGCCCCGCCTTGCAGCAACCTGACCTTCAGCCGGACCACATGGCGTTCACCCTCCCGCCAACAGAGCAACCAATCCGGACGAAGCAGCGCCTCCATGAATCCATATATCTAAAATGTCTATCCAATCCTGCACTGATTTAGTACCCTATGTTAGTTTTGTCATCTATGACGATTTTTCAGTTTATAATGTTGTGTAAATGCAATGTTTGCCAGAGCGCTTTCGGACAGCATAGTTCTCTGGATGCCAATCCTATATAAAGATCTTGAACCCTTGCAACCTGTCCTCTTAGCATCATTCCCCATCAGAGGTGTGTCTCATGTATTCGTATTGCATGTGGTAAGATGGGGAGGGCTATTACACACGTCATCATGCCGCGTGCCTGCACATGGTCACGTGACACTGTCCCGAAAGTCTGTGATGACTTCAAACATTCGTGAACATCAGTGAATACAAAAACTGTGGAAAAAGTGTCAAAAGTTTGTAGTAAAGTTTAAAATGTTGGAAGGAGGTGGGGAATGGTCAAACTTTCTACATCACCAGAAAGATGCAGCTATATTGGGGGTAAGTATGATATTAGGAATTTTTAGAAAATTAGGGTGCACTGGTTAACATCCATGAAATTCTGTGAAAAGAACCTTGTTAAAGGGACTTTATGGTTAGGTTACACTATTAAAACCTATCAAATTCAATGAAAAAAACATTGCTAGGGGGACTTTATGGTTACAAAGAAAACCGAAAAACCCCAGAAATTTGCTTCGTAAACTAAGCAACCATAACTCAGGCCACCATCGTGCACTGCTAAGACTAACACCCAGGACATCTGTGATGACATCACATATGAAATAAATGTTGCTGACAAGTTCTTACAAGTGGTTGTGTTTAAAATGTTGGTAACAAGATGTCAGGGGTGATCAGTAGACCTATCATGAAGTACTTAATGTATTAAAGAATGTACTCATCTAAACAACATATTATATTGGAGTCTTGTTGAAAATACATGAACCTAAACATACATACACACAATCGGTGGATGCAGCGTGCAACATAGAAGTGACATATTTTTAACCTGGTAATCGTGGCTGGTAAAATAATAAATGCTACCATATCTGAGTGTCCAGTAATGTTAAATATGGAATAAATACCTAATAATTGAAGACCTACTATATACTTGTGTTAGTAAAAAGAATATATATGAAGATCCACAATGCATACAAATTAGAGGCACATACAGGGAAACAAAAGTAAGGAAGAAAGAAACAACATCACCAGATAATGTCAATAATATTAACATTCATCATCATGTATACAAATGAATTGTGTGTTTGAGGCCTGCTTATTGCCCCATATATAAGCTGAGATTAAACTGTAAGGAAAGTACTTTAAGAACATACAAGAAGGTTAACGTTTAGACATATAGGACCTATTCAATTTTCATATTTTGAATGTCAGTGAACAAAACTGCCTGGCTGACATGTGTCAATGAACAAAAACAAGTGGCCCAGATATGTGATGCCATAAGTGATGTCATCAATGGCATTTGTGATGTCATCTTTGATGTCCTGGCTGTTAGTCTTAGCAGTCCATGGTAAGCAGCATGAGTTATAATTGCTTAACTTACCATAGCTGGTGCATTACTGGAGGTTTTCGGTTTTACTTGTAACCATAACGTCCATTTAAAAAAAAAAAATCACTGAATTCCATAGGTTTTTGTTAGTGCAACTTATCCATAACGTCCCTTTAACAAAGTTTTTTCATTGAATATATACATATATATATATATATATATATATATATATATATATATATATATATTGTGCAGTCACCGCCCTACAGTTACATTGAGTGTCAAGTTTCATAAGACACCTGAATATTGCATTGCTAATAATAACCTTTGACTTGCATGACTGAGTTGACTGATATTCTGAAAAACCATCATTTGTGATTGGGCCTCAACTCTCCACCAAGTTTGAGAAAGATTATTTAAAAAATGAAAAAGTTATTAAGAAAGCAAAATAACTCATTTTCACATAGAGAAACAGTCAAAATCTCTACACAGAGCAGAGCACAACATGCTGGATGACCTTGGAACAGGCAGAACATGACTCAAAGCATTGACTCCATTTGTTGGAAGGTTATAGAGTTATTCCAATCAGTAGTTGTTAAAATATTTGACAGAGAAGGAGATGCCCCTCCTACCAAAATTACAGCTACATTTTCCCATGGTGCTTTGAAGCAGAACCCTTTCAGAAATGAAAAAAAACATCATTTGTTTCTGTTTGATTTAAAAGATAACAGGGGTTATAACGGGTATAACTGCAGTTAGCTGAAAAGAAAAAGTGGAAAATAATGTCATTTGGAGGAGGAAATAGGATGAAATGGCATCCGACTAGCGATGGGGAGGTTGAAACAGGACACCATGAGAAATTAAGCAGTTGAGGGAGGGCTGGGAACCAAGTTCAGAGCTCAAACCTTTTTTGCATAATCAGGGTTACAGTGGGGAAAAACACAGCTGTAGTAGACAACTGGATCAGTAATGTGTCACACGAAAATAACCACAGTTATTTGCAAGGGTTTTCAGACAATCAGGATTATTTGAGATACATTATAAAAATCACCGTAGTTATGGGAAAAGTTTTTTCTGTTAAAAAGAGAAAGTTATAAAATGTTTACAGCTTCAATGAAGTGGGCGGTAATGGGTGTGGCCAAATGATAATTTATACTGGGTTACTTTAAGGAGCCGAATGGTGCAATTTGAAAAGTGGTCATGGCTGAAGGCCTTTGCTAGTGGATCCCAAGGAAAACTATTGGGGCAACATGTCAAGTGGTGCAATAATGAAAGTGGACACCGACCATAGCTAGTGTGCCCAAAAGAAACCTCGTGATGTGACCACGGCCGAAAGCAATGGCTAGTGGGCTTGTTTAGGAACATATAAAGCGGCCACAGCTACAGGCTAATATGTGTTTCTGTAAATACTTAAGTTGCAAATATAATCATAACATTTAAAATACTGTAATTTGATGTATGATCTTATCAATATTACTGGTATTGTTGCATTATTAACAACGCCTTTACATGTTCTATTGTAATAGAAGTAGATGTTTTTTTTTCCTTCAATTATTCTTTTTTCCTCTACAGCCACATGATTCATCTTTTCAACCTTAACATGATGGGTGCTGAGAGTACATCATGTATTTGCACGGTACCATACCACATGATTAATCATTTCAACATTATCATGTTGAGTACTGAAAGTATATGTTGTATTCAAACAATCCTAATGTAGCAAAAGCAAAAGTTAAAAATATAATGTATTCTTCTGAACATGTTAGTTTTATTAAAAAACACATTTTAAGAGAAAATAAAATGCGTGGTATGTAACAGAACATTTTTACAATAAAGGTTAACATTGCTTTCTGCAATTTCATTTCTTTATATTGTTCAGTATGTAGATATTGATACAATCAAGGATTAAACCCAATTTGGGTAAGAAATGTAACATACATTAACAATTAAAAGTAAGAAAAAGAAGAAAAAGAAAAAAAAAGTTTCTCACAGGCTACGCCATGAGTTTTAGATGTTTCTTTATGGGTTACTCTCCATTTGGGTGATTTTACAGTTTAATATTTGCTATTCCACTTTCCAGCAAGACCTCCATCAAAAATTACACAACTGCGATAATGTAAACATTTTTGTTTTTTCAGACATCAGGAGGGGCACCATATATCCTCGTCTGCTGCAGAAAAATCTGAAAATAAATGCCAGAATGTCTGGAATGCTGGTCTTTCAGTTCTGGACAGGAGAACATTAAATCGAAGATTGTTTCTACTTTTGCATGATCTTGACAATGTTGACACAGGTTTTCAGTGACCAAGCCCCTAATAAGTCTGATCTCGTTATTTGGATGCAAATTCAAATGAGTCGTCAAAAAAAGTCCCTGGCCCTTTTGTCTGGAAACAGCTTCAAATAGTCGCAAGGGATGTTGCAGCCTCAGATTTCTCAGGGAAATTGTGTGAGCAATTTTCAATTTCTGGCTTTGTCGTGAGTTTGGGTCCAGTCATACTCCTTGGATTTTTTCTTTATGCTCTAACGAACTGCCGATTGCTTCCAGAAAGGTCTGAGACGAAGTACGCCAATTCAGCATCATTGAGTTTGAGTTGGAATACACCTCTTTGTGGACCAAATCCAGGATTCCTGATCTGGGCAAAGCTTGACATTTCCTAAACATGGCCAGTCTGTTCCACGAGACTGTGTTTCCAAGGAGTTAAGGCTCAACTCTCTCCGTATGATGACTATTGGTGTAGAGAGGGGGAGGCACAGAACTTTTTTTCAAAATCCCCTTTCAAGGTGGTTCCACAAGGAAATAGGGACATTAAGCAAGGCCTTAGACCATATATTAGCGCTGGAACCACTACAGCCTTCTAGTACTTCAAGCCCAGAATGATTGAAAATCAGCCAAACTTCCTGTTCAAGGCCACTTCTTAGCTGGAAAGTAGCTTCATTCTGGAGTGCAGATGGTTAGACATGGGGGCTTCTATTCGAGAGTTGCTTAGCTAAACCCCTAAATATTTGAAAGACTGCACCTTCTCAATCTTTTCTCCTTCCATGAACCATGATTGCCTGCTTAGGCCCTTCAGACCGACACCAAATGCTAAGATTTTTGTTTTCCCTTTGTTGATCTCTAACTTGTTACTGCCGATATATCGATGTAAGGCGTCAAGTTGTCTCTGCAGACCGATGTGAGTCTCATCGATCAACACAATGTTGTCGGCATAAAACAGGCTTTGGATCTGGACTCTGCCGATCTTAAGGGGAAAAGCTCTTGTCTCCTCAAATGCGTCCTGAAAGTCCTCCAGAAAAATGTTGAAGAGGGCGGGCACCATAGGGCATCCCTGCTTGACTCCTCGAGAAGTGCTGATTTCCTTAGAGAGTAAGCCCGCTTTGTTGAGCCTTACTTGTAGCGTGGTGTTTGAGTGCAAGGCTACAATTTGGTGTAAAATGGTCACCGGGCAGTTTTTCTTAGCCAGCTTCAACCAGAGCTTGTTCTGGTCTATCTGGTCAAAGGCCTGTACTAAATCCACAAATGCAATGTAGATTTTAGGTTTGCTTTGGCCTCGGTCTCCTTTCAAGATCTGGAGTAGAAAGATGTTTGCGGCTGTACTGATACCTTTAACAAAACCAGTCTGGAAGATGTTGAAGCAGGCTGATTATTTGCACCATCCATTAAAATGTTCCAGAACTATTAAACTGTACAATGTTCCTATGACATCAAGTAGAAAGATTGGGCGAAAGTTTTTAGGCTTGCTCCCGTCCCCCTTCTTATGAATGGGAACTACTATGGCTTTCTTCCAAGATGTCGGCAGGCTTTGGGACCTCTTTAGTAAATAATTTGACAGGCCGTCAGGCCCGGGGCTCTAGAGCTCTTAAGCTTCCTGATTCTTCGTGAAATATCATCAGAGCTAGTTGAGAACACCCAGGGCTCTTGCTCTTCTGTGCACTTGAAAGTGTCCGATGAGCTTCTAGCCGGCTTGTAAAGGTTGCAGAAATGCGCGATCCAGGTATCTTTGCCTATTAGGTTTATTTGGTCATCTTTCTGCGTCACTTATTACATCACTAATTACATCATAAATGACATCACTGATTACATCACTTACATGTAAATCTATCACACCTACAGTTTGTTTGATAATATTAATGTATAGCTTCAATGTTTGCAGAATATATTTGAGTGTCATTTTTTTGTTTTGAAATGAGTGTATGAATAGAAAGAACGCCATTTTAAGGATGTCTAATTTACTAAGGTCACATTATGTATTTTCCCAAACATATTTTACATTGGTAAACATAGTTCAGAGGTGTAGTAATAAATTATTAACATTTTACTAATAGAATGAACATGTACATACTTGTACACAACAGAAAGTTACATTTTCAATATTTTTTCTAATTTCAAAACATTTGTATCATGTCATTTTTTCAAGTTAAATGTAGCAGATGGATAGATTAGCTGATATAAATAAGGACTTACATTTCATAATAACCCACCTTCTATGTTTATATTCAACCTTATATGTTTATGCACATTTACATTATTCTATATGTGTTTTAAATTATATGAAACAGACAAAATAAAACTGAGATACTATTCCAAATAGCCGTTCAAATATCTGTAGCCTACTGGATTGAATATGTTTCGCATATATGTTTTTAACCACTGCATATACCTATGACGTTATCCTTGAAATAATTAAAGTATCTAGGGTAACATGTGGTACATTACATTAAAGAAATCCATTCACTTTAATCATAACATATATATATATAAATGAAAGGGTTCTTAAAATATTATTTGGTTTACCTTTAAACTTGTAAAATTCATAGCTAGTATAATTGGATGTAGTA
This sequence comes from Ambystoma mexicanum, assembly GCF_040938575.1. Lineage (NCBI taxonomy): Eukaryota > Metazoa > Chordata > Amphibia > Caudata > Ambystomatidae > Ambystoma > Ambystoma mexicanum. Next base: position 1,528,625,462 of record NC_090929.1, on the reverse strand, counting down.
CAGATATTCACATTACACATGTCTGCCAGAGACATGTTTTCATGTTGAAATGTGTACTTTTAGTAGAATGCATGCTTTCTGATTTAAAATGCAATGTAAAACATATGCGCAGAAAAAAAAGCAATTTCAAAACCTATAAATGATGTCATCACTGATGTCATGTATGATGCAATTAGGAATGGCATTGCTAATGCAATCTATGATGTCATCATAGATGTCATCTCTGATGTCATCATTGTGGTCATGCACTGCATGCACTGGGGCACACTGTTCAAATGGACTTGCTTCCAATGGCTGCTTAATTTTAGATTTGTTGGATTATATCTTGACCTTAACATCTCTGACGCCACAGTTTTTTCACTGAATTTCAAGGGTTGTGTTGCTATGTATGCTTCAGCTGAACTGTTTTGAAACTAAAGATGTTTTCAGTGAATATATATTTATACTCAATACAGTTTTCTGAATGGCATCCGCTTAGGGTAATTTTTTTAAAAAAAATCCCACTTTGTTATTTCATGTGTGGGTTAAATAGCGCATCATGCCATATACTGTACTAACCCTGTGCCCTCTTCGGACGAACTATGGAACTGTACAAATATAAATACATTTTCATTTATAAACTGACATGTGTTCACATGGAGTGTTAAATCTCCAATATATCTGGCTTGGATGTAATTAAAGTATACTGTTTTGCGTTATGTGATATTAATCAGTTTAACAACAACATTACAAGATGTCCGTTACATTTTAGCTCGAAGTAGGTGTCTCTGTAACTACGAGACCCTTCGATCGTGCAGAAACCATAGTCTACTACTATACTAATGTCCTTCCTTTGTGTCTGTTACCCATATGTGATCAAGCGGTATTTTTCCCGCAAAATGCATTGTTACCTGTCCACGGATCATCAAAATAAAGTATTTCTCTGTGGAATTTGTGGTTTTGGTTTTCGTGCAGATCGAGGGATTCGCTTTGCTTCGCTGTTCCCGGAGTGCTATTCAAACAGTGTGTGTATATATATATATATATATATATATATATATATTCTCATTAAACTGATTGTTTGACAGTCAATGAGGAGCACTACCCAACACAAATTACAAAAATCCTTCGGAGTCCATACAGTATATACTTCCTTTATTTATTGATCCAACTGCAAAAATCACGGCAATCCATAAAAAAAAAAAAAAAACATGTGTAGCTCCCCCATCACATCCTGCCAAGAATTTGCATTTACGCATTTCACGGTATTCTTATATTATATATATATATAAATATATATATATATATATATATATATAGAGAGAGAGAGAGAGAGAGAGAGAGAGAGAGAGAGAGAGAGAGAGAGACAAATGTATATGGAAAATGTGGGAATTTAAATGAAGCGCATTAGTGAGAAATCAGGCATTCTACATTTATCTTCGTGTCAACAAGCTGTCTTTATTTACATTATTGATGTATTCTCTGAACTAAAAGAAAAAGTTCAGAATCAAAACAGCCGATTTCTCATCTCAGGATGTGGGGTGCGTTTGTCATGGTGATGGTTATTAGAAAATGGCTATTTCTCTGTAAAATGAACCACTGGAAAGGTACATATTTTCCAGAGAAAGAAGTCATCACAGCAAGCAACATAAGTACGACTATTTGGCAAATGCACCCTACCACCATGGGTGCATTGGGCACCCCTCTGGACCCAGATGCCGCTTTACTGTCAATGCATAACACCTAGAAACCAACCCGCTCACAATGCTCCTGACGCCATGCTGTATTGCCACATCAACAGCTCTCTACCTACTTACCTAACCCACCTCCCTCACTTCCAGATGCACCATAGCAGCTGGAGACCATACAAAAGGTTGCAAAGTGTGATATAAATTCCAGTAACATACGATAATATATCCCAAGCGCACATACCTCAGATTTTTGAGAATTCAACTGATATAGTGACATGAATAGTTGACACACGGGGGCTGATTCATGGAATTATTTGCGCCGAAAAATAAACAGGGATTTGCGGGCAGAATGGCGCACAAATCCCCGTTTTTCGGCGCAAATAGTTCCATGAATTAGCCCCACAGTCTCAAATAATATGTGTTCCTTTTTTACTACAGAATTGTGAATCCAAAGATGAAGGTTACAAGTGAGGAACAGGAGATATCCTAGCTCAAACTATTGATGCCACATTATACAGACTCTGAAGTTTGCACTTGAGCTTTATTCATGTGGTCCCTTTTTCAATGTTTAATGCAGTATTGTACATGTATTATTCACTGTTTTGTTGTGTAGTTTTATCAATGCATTGTTCATCTGCTTAAGAGCAGCAGAAAAAAAAAACCTTTACACTGCATTGTCCACAATCATAGAGGGTGCTATGAGAATGTGGATGCCCATGGCATGTTTAATAGGCCATGCGAAGGACATGGGAGGCCACATTCTATGCAGTTAGCCATGTCATCTGATACATACTCATATATGCCAAGAAACGAAAGGGAAAACCCAAAGACCAAAGTGAAGCGGCTCCCTCTGTTATAGACATTTCCGACATTTGAAAGTCATAGGAACATGGAGGAAACAATCATCTCTCTGGCGAAGCATAGCTGAGAACGCAGGCTGTCAACTTAATGAGCGGTGTGGACATGCCATGCATTTCCACATGAAAGTCATGAACACTTTAAGCAGACACCATCACTGATCTTTCTGTGGGATCTGAATGGTTAATTCCAAAACATCCGAAAACAGCACTCTTTAACATGAGAAATTGGAAGGCAATAATCTATTCCAAATGCCCCTTCTTTGAGGTGACAAAATCAAAAATAATGTCTTACAGGAGTAGCGAGGAAGGTGAAAAACTGGGTAGTAATAACTATAAAATCGATGAATTTGGCGAAAAGATAATGAATTTCTTGGCGATGATGGATTTGCTGCTATCATCGGTCATAGCATCATTTAAAATGGATGAATATTTGAGATAAGACCGCCTTTCAGTCTCCAGCATTTGTCGCCCAGCCAATTTTTCCCGCACACCAACTGCATTTTATAAATATAAGAATGGTGAGTAAAGAACACTGATTGGCTGCTTTACAAAAGTCTTTTTGAACCGCGCACTCCGTAAATCAGCCCCTGAGAGTGCAAAGCATTTGAATGCAGAAAAAACAACTGGGTTCCCTTTCATGGTAAGAAATTCTAGTCGGTAGATGCAATTTCTCATTGTAGCAGTGATAGATGCCGAAATGAATGCACAATTTGTAAAACACTGCTTTTAAGTGAATACCTACGGCCCTGTGAGCAGATGCAAACAGTTATGCTGTGCCAAACGGATGTTCACTCTGCAGAAAGACTGCAGTTCAGCTCGAGTAAAAATGGGACTCTAGTCAGTAAGCAAATAAAATGGCGTCCTTCAAAAACGACTTCACACCAAGACCAAACAGGATGCACACATTCCAGAATTCACTAAGCATCAGGCTAAACCAAAGTTTCACCAACCTTCAACTACAAAGGAGCAGGGGAATAGAACCACACAGAAATACAAAACAATAAGCTCAGTTCAGGAAGTAAAGAAAAAGCAATGATTGCAAAAATACACTTGCAAAATGTGGTGATTGGCAATTTTGAAACATTGTCCTGTTAACCAAGTGCAAAATGCACCAGTACACATTGGTAAGTAAGGATTAAGCACATGTGAGCACTTCAGAGACAAAAGGAAATTGATGCCATTGCTACCACATCCAAATTCGGAGCAGGGAAGGGACTCATGAGGAAAAGCCATTTGAGGGAAACTCTCCACTAAAAAGGGATATGTCTTTATGGAATGGAATGTTTTGCTTATTTGATATTTATATACAAATAACAATTTTAGGCCCTTCCATTTCAATTCCAGGCTTCCACAAACGGCAAACGGGACATTATGATCAAGGAAGAAAGAACAAAAAAAACAAAATAAATGTCTATTTTTGCTTTATGATTAAAGACATTTCCAATAGGGCTAACATGTTCCCCGTTTTGCAGTGCGTGTCCTAAGCCACTCCTTTCATCGCTCAAATAATGCATATGCAAATAATACGTTCTGTTGTGTGCTCCGCCACATTTGTTTTTACTTATTTTACTAATTCTTTGTGTTTTACTTATTTTACTAATTCTTTGTGTTTGGTAACGTGCTTTCGAGTGCTCTGTCCCCCTGCCCATATCCTCATCCACTTCCTGTTTCCCCGCTCCCTCAATCCCTCCATCCCGCCCACCTCCCGTTGATTGGCAGCACGGCCCGTTCACCCAGAGCCAGAGAGCTAGTCCCCTTGACCCACGCAACCTCCTCATTTCTCATTCCATCTAGGAGGAGGTAAGGCTGTTCCTCTCTTTGCTCCATAGCATTTGCTTTGACTTATTTGTAATTCTTTGTGTTGGGTAACACGCTTTCGAGCACTCTGTCTCCCTGCCCACACCCTCTCCCACTTCCTGTTTCCCCGCTCCCTCCTCCCCCCATCCCGCCAACCTCTTGTTGATTGGGCACTCTCAGTTCCTCCTTCCAGGGCAACCCTCTGCCCATGCAACGCCTGCGGCTAAGGGCCTCTAAGCAAAGGCCCGCTCCCACTGAGGCGGCTCCAAATCGTGTCTGCGGGTGTCAGCAGGGGAAGCCAGTGGCCAGCCGTTAACCAGCAGCTACTAAGTAAGATAGGGGTGGCCCTGGTTAGGAATAGAGTCTTCTCCCTACCCTGAAAAGACTACCACTTAGCAGACTCTAAGACTTAGGTGTGTTATTCTTTGTTATTTAAAATTGCATTGTGAAAGTATTTCAAATTGCATTGTGAAACCTAGGCCTTTTTTCCAACCATGCAGGATTCTCAGACTTAGGTGTGTTTTCTCCGGTATTTAAAATTGCATTGTGAAAGTAGCACCATTCTGTGGTTTTTGACTTCTTAGCATAGCATTCTTTTCCACCATTATCTGAGCTCCTGTCATTGTGTGCAATTGTTTGCTATAGTCTCACGCCACCCCCTTGTTCTCATCGACTTGCACCCCTCCCTGTGTCCTTCCCTTGGGTTCTCCATGCCCTCTCCCTGTCTTCTTCTCTCCTCTCCCTACCCACTCTATGGTGCTCTCTGTTTCTCCTATCTTGTCTAACTACTTCTCTAGCAACTAACCTGCTCTCCTCACTAAATCTGATAGGAAGACATTTCAAAAGGACATCCTGGTCTCCAACCCAGGTTTCCCTATCGCTGACATCTATAGCAGCTCCTCCTCCAGGCAAACCCTCACCGACTTACTTTTTGTTGTTCCCTCGCCAGACCTATCGACTCTTCATATGGTCTCTGTGCTTTCTCCTTTCTCTTCTTCTCCCATTAATGGAAACACCCAGTGGGAGGCCCTCCTGGCTCCCTTCCACTCCTCTAAGGTCATCATTAATGTTTACCTATATGGCACTGTCTTGGTCCAAGGTTCTCAGGCCAACCTTCTCCTCTTTGATAGACGCTTCCCGTGCCTCATCAATTTCCTTTCCTATCCTGCTGTCCCCTCTCTTCCCCCATGGCTTCCTTGCCTCCACCTACTGTCTCCTCCTTGGCTACCTTGCCCTCTCCTCCTTCCTCTACACCTCCACAGGGAGCACCTCTGATTTGTACGCCTTCCCAGAAGTCTGTCAGGGATGGCAACCTTCTCCATATTGTCACTCTGAACTCTCTGACATCTGCCGTCTCCTAGAAGAACTTCACTTTGATGTTCTCGGTCTCACAAGACATGGTTCACGGCCAGCTCTGTCAAGAGCTTTGACACTCTCCACATGGCTACAAGATCCTCTTGGTGCCAAGATCCTACCGTTCTGGAGGGCGTGTAGCCCTGATCTTCCCTGAGTGGATCCCTGCCTCTGTTATTCCTACGGAGGCCTACTCCTCTTTCGAATGCCTTGTCTGCAGGCTCTTTCTCTCTCCTGGCCATTCCCTTACTGTGGCTACCATCTATCTGCCACCTGGTCAAATCTCCTCTTTCCTCTCTTTGTGTGTGGACCTCTCCTCTTCCCTCCTGGTATCAACGTCTCAACTCCTCCTTCTTGGAGACTTTAACATTCACCTGGATGCTTCCTGTTCTTCCTCTGGACTCTTGTGCAACCTCTGCAACTCTCTCTAACTCTCAATTCTCCCCTCTGGCCTGACTCACTCTGCAGAGCACACTTTGGATGTTCTGTTCTCTTCAGACCTTCCCCTTTCTATCCCTCTCACCACTCCTCTCTCCTGTAGTGATCACTTTCTCCTTTCTTCCTAGCTCACCCTCAATACCCCTTAGGCCAAGCCACCTCCAGCATTGCCACCTACCTTCTCGGTTATCCAACAAATGAAGCGTGGGTCAGTTGAGGTTTTTGCCACCACGTTCTCACCTCCCTTCCCGTTCGGCTGACTCTCACCCTGACACAGCCCTTTCCATGCACCACTCTCCTATATCTGATACCCTTGATGTTCTTGCCCCTATTATGAGAATCCGCTTGAAGCCCAAAGCCAAGTGCAACTCCTGGTACGACTCAGAACTCATCACCCTCAAAGGCAAGTGCAGGGTGGCTGAGAGGAAATGGTGTGCTTCCAGTACATCCTCTGACAAATGGCCTGTTGCTTGCTCCAAAGGCAATACCGGCTCTCTGTCTGCACCAAGAAGAGAGCTCACATACAAACCTGCATCTCTGCGGAATCTAACAACTTGGCTGAACTCTTTAAAATCTGCAAGGAACTGGTCAATCCTGCTGCAGTCTCTTCCTCTTCTGTCCCCTCCCAGGGCCTCTGCATAGCTCGGGCTTCTTATTTCTTCTCTAAAACTCAGGACATCCTGTCCTCTCTCTCTTCCTCTCCCCCTCATCCCTCTACTCCCTGCTCTTCCTCTGGCCCTTCTTCAGCCACCTCTCCTCCCTCCTTCTCTGCCTTTCCCCTGTTTTCCCCAGACAAGGTTTCTAGACAAGTCCAATCTATGAAAGTCTTGTCAAAACAGGTTCACCCCTATTCCTCCAAAACCATCAAGGACCACATTGACACCCTGGCTCCTGCTCTGGCTCACTTCTGCAACCACTCCTTCACCACTGCAGTCTTCCCATCCCAACGGAAGCACTCTGTTGTCCACCCACTTCTTAAGAAACCCTCTGCGGACCCGTCCTGCCCGGGTAATATCCATCAATCTTTCCTGGGCAAACACCTAGAAAAGCTGGCCATCTTCCAGCTTAATCTTCACACTGAATCTGTTGGTTATCTCCATGACCATCAGTCTGGCTTCAGAGCTGCCAGGAGTACAGAAACTGCTCTCCTGAACATCTGTGTAGACCTGCTCTCTAACCTCAATTCCAACACCATCTGGGTTCTCATCTTACTTGATCTCTCTTCTGCCTTTTACACGGTCAACCATGCCATCCTGCTCAACCTTCTCCATGATAACTAAGGTATCAGTGATCAGGCCCTGGCTTGGCTGACTTCTTTCCTCTCCGATCGACCCTCCGAGGTCCAACTGCGGTCCTTCATCTCCTCTATCTCTATCTCTACCTGTGGTGTTCCCTAAGGGTCTAACCTCTCTCCCTGGCAGTTCAACCAATACCTGGCACTTCTTGCCCAATGCATTGATGCTCTCTATCCCATCTTTCAGTGCAATGTGGATGACACTGAGCTCATTTTCATACTCCCTTCAGCCACATCTTCTTCTCTCATCTCTCACTGTCTGCTATCCATGAGTGGTGTACCATCAATGATCTTTGCCTTAATGCCAGTAAGACTGAGATTCTCCTCATCGGCACACCCGCTCCCTCCTTTCCTGTCACTTTCTGGCCAGCCTCTCTTGGCCCTTCTCCTGCTGCCACCTGTGAGGCTAAAAACCTTGGGATCATCTTCGACTCCACACTCTCCTTATATCCTCTGATGTCTCTAAGAATTCACACTACCAGCTTCACCTCCTCTGAGGTATTCTTCCTTTCCTCTCCTTCCCCCAGAAGCTCACTGACTCCATAGCTCTGGTTCGCTCTAGGCTTGATTACTGCAAATGTCTCCTTCTAAACCTGTCTGCCTCTACACTCCGCCCTGTGCAACTCATCCAAAACAGGACTGCGAGATTTGTCCTTGGCCTCAAACACAGGTATCATATATCTCCAGGACTGAAATCTCTGTACTGGCTCCCTGTGGCTGCAAGGATTAAGTTCAAAACCCTCAGCATTGTCCACAAGGCCTTCTGGGGCCTGGGACCTCAATACCTTCAACTCTCTCTTCCTAAATATCTTCCTTGTCAAGCTCTTCACTCATCCGCCTCCAACTCTCTCAGGGTCAATCGCCTCTCCAAGCAACAAGTTGGTGGTAGATCTGTTTCTTCGGCTGTGGCCTCCCTCTGGAACAGCCTCCATGCCTCTCTGAAAATTGAGGAGAACAATCTCCGGTTCCGGAAAGCACCTCAAGACCTTCCTCTTTGCTTCTGCTTTCTCTTCTCCTCTCCCGTGCTGAACTTGTGGCTGAAACTGAATCTGCACTGGTCACCTGACTACCCACTGTTCTTGGGCTCTGGTCCCCTCCCCGCCAGTTGCACACCCACACTTCCCCCCTGGCAACCTCTGCACTCTGGGGCTGTTTCTGTATCCCTACACTGTAAGAGGATTCAATTCAACACTACAGCTAAGTCAATGCCTAGTCTGGGATACTGAATGGAAACCCTTATTGAGATATCTTTATGTCCAGTTCATGCGTTCTGGGTGACTACCCCTATATAACACCCCTCTCTTGGAATCCCCCTGACCCCACTGAGCCAAGAAGTAGTTCTGTTTTGCAAGTTAAAAGGTTTATTTGAGAATTTAAACAATATATATATATGTATATCACACTTTATAATAAATTAATAATTGAATATCACACTTAATCTGATATGATAAAGATTAACAACGGAGAATCTGGCACTAGCCCACTTCTTTATAATCACTAAGGAGTTGACATGAAATGGATAAGGTAGCACACTGGTAAATAGGGACAGAAGAATAATGTGGTAGAGAATGCTTTATAGGGTTCAAGGAAATGCAAGGTTGAATGAATGAAATGCAGTATAGAAGATAAACTGATATGGTTTCACAAAAGACAAGGTAATCACTTTCCCTTTGTGGCAATTCACCCCCCCTATACAATGTAAGGAGATGGAAGAAAGAGCACACGGTTCAGGTATACAATCACAATGTAATACAGAGTTCCAGATTCCCAGCAAGCTTAGAGGAGAATAGATATGAGTTTTACACAGGCTCAAAATGCTTTAAAATGTGATAGCAATATATTGGAAAATGTGCTAAAATGATTTTAATTCCCTCTGGAGGTTCAGGTTGAGGATTCGTTGGTTTAAATAAGTTCAGGCTTACTTTAGCAATGTTCTAGGAATGATTGGCAGGTTAAACGAATTTTTGGCAAATGAAAGCAAGGAAGCTGCTGTTTTCACACGTGGAGAAATTTGCAAATCGCGGTAAAATTTGCGAGTGCGTTTTTCACGATTGCGGAAAAAGTATGGGGAATAGGAATGCGTTTCTAGGTTTGTTGAAAAGAAGCCAAGATTCCCAGCTTTCAGAGGAAAGTTACTGCAAGTCTCTAAGACAAACGGTCACGGAGATATGAGCGATATGGTAAAGGTCGTTTTTCAGATTTGAAATTTTAAAAGTTCAAAGTGACAAGTTACAGTTAGCAACTAGAAATGACAGGTGACAGCTTTGCAAATGACAGGTGACAGTTAGGAGTCAGTTCTGGTTAGATTAAAATAGATTGAATTATATTATTTTAACTAAGAGATTGGTTCTGCACAGTTCTGCTAGGTACTCACAATATATTTAGAAATAGAATGGGCCTCGCCACGGATCTGGTCAGGTTTTCTTCACTCGCCACGGACGGTTTCTGCGCACAGCGTCTGGGTCAGCTCTCTAGTTCTGCGAACAGCGGTCTGGGTCAGCTCTGCTCTGCCTCTGGTTCTGGATACTGGGATACTGCTCTGCTTTCTCTGGGTACAGCACTGCTTCTGGATCTTTCTGCAAAGCTTTCTCTGGACCCAGCGCTGATCTGCTCGGCTCCTGGATGCTGCTATCGCTGTTAGGTTTGCTGGATGCTGAGGCCCACTGAGAAGAGTTCTTAGTTTGTGGGTTTAGGCCCTTGCTTTGAGTTCTGAATCAAGTTCTTTGGAGTTTTAAAGTCTAAGTGTTGAATCTAGTATCTTCTGGATGTTGTGTGGTCCGGCAGAGCGCGTTGCAGCAAATGGAATTCAATGTCCCTATCTGTCCTGACTGTCTGCTTTTATGTGTTTTGAAAGTGGGTGGAGAGGCTAGCTTTCTAGACCCTACCCCTCTCCACTTGTCATTGGCCACTTCATCCTCTTCCCCTTGATTGGGGGAATGAAATGAAGTGTCATCATGATGAGGTCTGCTTATGATACAGAGAACCCACCCCTGTCAAATTACACACAATCTATATTTTGACCCAAAAGACATATTTGCACAGGTACACATTTGTTTAAAATTACATGCACCCATCACATATCACAGGAGGTATACCCTGTCCAAATCTGCTCTTCCTGAGAGCTTGCATCGAGAAATGGCAACATTTGCACTTTTTAACTGGTTTTGCAATATCGGACATTAACCCAAATTTACACACATGTGCGCAAGGAGTATGGACATTAATTGATGAAGTGTCAGATTTTTAACATGCATACATTTGAAGTAATACCCTCTTAACTGCTAGCTTGCCCCCAGATCATACCACCGGTTCTAAAAACCTCTTAAAATGTGGGCAGAAAAATCACAAGAATTATGGTATCATTTATAAAATGTTCACAAGTCCGCTCTATGAATGATCCATCTTTTTAGAGTTATGTTCTGGCCCCAAAGGGGTGTGGTTTCCCCCCAGCACAAGGTTGAATTTGTGGTTTTTCCAGTTCTGCCAAGCCAGCTTGCTCTCACATGCAGTGCTCCTCCCCTTTCCTTCCAGGAGGAAGCCATATTTACGACTCCCACCAATAAAACATTTGCCTGAGTCAGGACAGGGCTTTGTTCAATTTCCTGCAGAGCCCAGGTAATTCAATCAGAGAAGTGTCATATCCCTTTTGCTGGGAACAGCAAAAGGCAGCTAGGCCTGGGAACACAGCTGTTGTGCAAGTCTCATCTCCTGTCGGGGGTAGCTGGTGGGCAGAATTCAGTTCCTTAAGCCAGGTCCCAGCTAATGTCACTTTTAGTTAGCCAGTTTTCTGCATTCAAATAAAACTAACCATTTTTACATATGCAGCTAGAATGCTGATTCTAAGTTTAAATCTATGACATTTAAACAATTGAAACCTATGTGACACTCAAAAGTAGGTCACTCATTTCTTTTAAACATTTAGATTTTTAGTGTCTTTCAGTCCAACTTTACTTAAACTGCTGAAATCCACAGCTCAGCCAGTCTTGTTATAAACCTTCAAGTCACTTCAGAATATAACTTTACATTGGATCCACCTCTCAGTAAGTCTTTCTTTGGCCTGCTTTGGGTTCATTTATTCAGTTTAACACAAAAAGTCTGGTGTTGTTTTAAAACGCCGGCTTTCTGATAGTGGTGAGTACTGGTAATGCACCCATTTTTGGGATTTAAGAAAATGAATTCCCCACAATTCTAGGTTGCTTTTGGCAATCAGCATTGCCATTCCCAATGGTTTCAGGCTACTGTGTGGGTAGTCCAATGGTGTTTTTAGGCAGTGCCCTTCTGTGGCAGCCTATTCTTCATGCCTTTCCCTGGGCATTTTCTGGGAAGCTCTGGCCATCATGATGTTTTCAATGCCAGTACTGCACAGTTTTTGAGGTAGGGCTCAGATGCATGGGTAAAAACATCCCACAACACCCCCTACCAACTCTTGACACCTGACCTGCACTTACCCATGCAACTGCCACCAGCTGGCTGAACATCTTATTTATTGTTTTATTTGTTTACTGTTTATCCTATGTCTTGCACTTCACCACTCCCTTTTCCCTTGCACTTTTCCCCTTCCCCTTTCCCCTGCACTTGCATGATCTCAATGTCACCTGGCCTAGTAAGATCGTTGTCTCTGTCTTCCCTCTGTTCCCGTCCCTTGCCTCATCGGGCCTTGAAACAATTGTGTATAGGCGCATTATAAATGCAGTATCATATCATATGATATCGGAATTGTTCATTCACTCAAAAATAGATGTAGGTGTGTACATGCATCTCACAATCTTCTTTTGTGATTAATGAACAATCTAACATGCATACTTTGTGGATTGTTTATGGTGCATATCCTTTGCAATTGTCCCTCAATGTTCATGAACATATTAATTCATAATGGAATATTGTAATGGATAAAGCATGACTCTGACTTTGTGGCAAACAGTCTATTTCAGGACAGAACAAGAGGAAAGCCAAGCTATGACGATTCTTTAATGGAAAAGATTACATATACCTTGGTAAGTGTTGTGGATCTGTGACATATAAAAATCTTTTTTGTGACTAATGACGATCATAGGGTTGAAAGGAAACTTGATTATATATAAGGAACCACACTTTTTTCATATCCACTAACATTGCTCAGTCAATCTCATTCCTCAGCAATTTGTCAAGAAGGTAAGGATCTTGGAGGATTATCTCGTCTTTCACCCTCTCCTTTTAGTATTACATACACATTCACCTGCACACAGCCAACCAGGGGAGTTGCTAGGTCTGGAAAAGACCCGGGGCTAAGCTGATGTCGGACCTGTTGGGACTGGGGGCTAGCTAGCCTTTTGGCTGTAGCTCCTGAGATTCTTTCCGGGGCTACAACCAAAAGATCAGGGGCTATAGCCCCCTTAGCCCCCCCCCCTAGCAACGCCCCTGCAGCCAACCCTTGTTTCTGGCTCATCTGCCAGACAGCTTATCGCCCCCATACTATCCTAATCCACACTGGCAAAGATAACTCTCAACTTCAAAGACATGCTTTAGCACACTTCGAGTGCATGGCACAACCATGAGCTGACTAATTCTAGCGATGCACAAACATTATACTGGAAACCGCTCTCAGAAAATTTGCTTTGCATCACAGGTGGGATTTACTCTGTTTCTGTGCGGTCAACTTTTGTTTAATTTCTTTTACCCACTGCCAATGATTACACAGACAGACACCCCAACTGCTGCATGCAAACAACAACCTCTTTAACCTACTTTTACATTTTAATGTGTGGGTCTGTCTCTTTCTATCAGAGTCTTGCTTCTTGAATCCTCTTCTTATCTTTCTTCCCACCACAGATATCAATCTGCCTCACCCCAGGTGGGGGGCACAATAGGTAATTACCCACACAAGCATTGGTAGTGATGGATGCAGTATAGAAACCTTTAATATAGCATAACATCATAGTCTGTTCCCCTAATGGTTCACATTCTTCAATTAGGCATCAGTGAAAGAAGTGACATACTAGGCGAATTGCTGCAAGATAAGTTAATCTGCATCATACTAGAGTCTCAACTGCTTCTCTTGTAAATGAGACAGACCCAAGCACAGCACATGCTCATACAGATAAGGAGGGCTGGAGGTCAGAGTTCCCGCCGCTCCCTGGCCACAGTCATTAACATAATTCAGTGAGATTTGTTTAATTGACTCCATCCCTGCTTCCTGCATGAAGAGTGAGCTGGACTGGCCTTCTGCAGCAGCAGAGGCGGGACCAATATTCTGATTGAGGGGAAGACCAGCTAGGTAAATATACATGTTTTAATTAGTGCGTGTCATTTGTGTATGCATGTATGGTGTTTGTATATGTCTAAGCCCGTGTACGTATGTGTGTATTGTGTGCAGTGTGTATGTGTATGTGGTTGTATGGGTAGAGTGTGTGCGGGATGGGGGATGTTGATGAATGTTCAAGTGACTGAATAAATGTAGGTAACATGTGAATGTGTGAGTGAACGAATATGTATGAATGTGCGAGTGTTTGAACAAATGTAGGTGAATTTTAGTGAGTGATTTGCTGAATGTGGGTGTATGAACTAGTGACAGCATGCATGCCAGTGACTGGTGAATGCACAATTAAATGAATGAGGTGAGTATAGTGCATATGCAGTATGGCTTGTGCTGGTGCAAGCATTGATGAGCAAACTCCTGGTATGCATTGGTGCAGTCAGATGGACATATGTTCTAGCTCTGGGCATGATATTTTTACTAGCATTATGGATAATGCCAACATGCTGGGGGTCCTTCCATTGTGATACTGGCCTACAGTGGTGTGGCCAGATTAGAAATGTTTTCCTATAGAGGTATTTTAACTGGCATTCAGGGAAACGCAACATGATGTGTTTACTTGGGAATACTGTCCTAAATAGGTGCAGCTAGTATAGAGATATATTCTTATAGTGGGTGTGGAATGTGTATTGACAGTACATGTTTGCTTACAGTAAAACAGGATTTGAACTGGTACTATAGGGAAAGCCAATATTACAAATGTTATTACATGGGCATACTGAGCTATATTGGTGCTGTCAAAATGTACATTTTTTATTTTATTATATTATTACTGGAATTATGGGCAAAGGAAACGTGCATAGTTCTATGTGGAGATGATGGCATTTACTGCCACAGCCGTCATGAACATTTTTGGGCACAGCTACCTTGAAAATTGTTTTTTATTATGACAGAATACTGCCATATATTATTGCCATAGTCATCTTTGAAGTGTGCACTATTGGTGACCTTGCAACTATTGGAATTGTAACGTGTTACCCTAAAATAAGTGATCGTAAACTGTGCTTTTTTTTACCCACTATGTCACAGAGAGTGAGCAGTAAAATGCATCATGTTAACCTATTTGTTCCAAAACATTTCTATGGGAAGAATCCAACAGAAGGTCCCTTGATTGGTTGTGGGTACCTTGCTACGCTTGGACACTTGCGCACAATCACCAGGCACTAATGCAGTGGAGAACATAAAGTTGTGCAAAAAGCAGGTGTAAATGGTTTATGCCTTCTTTAATACCACATATTGTGCTCATGACTTTGTCCTGGTTGTTCAGCCAGGGCTGGGGCATAGAACAGATGTTACATACCTGCGCGCACTTTGTGCTCCGCCTGAAAAACCCCAAAGCATATATGCCAGTATATTATCGTCATGCTGGCAAACAGTATTTCCATTGCTGTGTAATCTCTCGGTTTTAGCACATGTAAATGCTTCTTAGAAGCGTACATTGAGGGAGACACGTAATATTTCTTGGAGTAAGAAGAGCACAAACAAAAGTGTTAACCTAGTTTCAGCAAGTTTAACACTTGGTAGCACATTCTCAAAATGTCATGGAGGTGATTGGTAAGCAGGTTGACTCCTGGACACTGTACCCAGGGAGCCATCATGTTTCTTTATTCAGTTACTATCCATAACATCTTAAGACATGAACCCATTGGCTCCCACCAGCCAAGCTACATCTACGAGCTCCCTTTGTTGGAACGCCAGTGATATAACATTCTCTCAATCATGCATACACATTCTCACATTCCATCATTCACTCTGACCTCATGCAGTCCAGACTAGCTTCCAGCCAGCCACAATAAAAAGCACATCATAACACACCTCCCTGTCTTTCCAAACACACATCACAACACCTCCCTTTCATACCAAACACACATGCAATATCATCCACACTCATCCCCTCACACAATCAGCCATTGTGACCCACCATCACATGCGTCACAATCACACACACAAAACAGTTTTACAACAATGGGCATCCTACTGATGACTCCTGACCCACCTACATGTGTTGGCATTACTCACTAACTCTAACAGCAAAAATGACCTATAACAACTTCCAATCATGCCTCCTGTCCAACCTCTATGTGCAGTCATTACTCACAAACTCTAAGAACAATGATATTCTTTAACAATCAGCCTTTCTGCATACAGCTCTTTACAACGTGTTGCACTCCACTCCATACATACTATAATAACGTTATGCTATACAATCAATACGTCTGCCACCACGCAAGCATTGCAGTAACTTTATGCAACCCAATCCCAATGTCAAGAACCACAAAGGTACGACAGAAAAAAATAATGTTATACTATCCAATCCGTTCATTCGGCACCACACATGTGCTACAATAACCCTATGCAACCCAATTCATACATCCAGTACCACTTGGTATTACAATAACTTTGTACTATCCGATCTACACGTCTGGTATCACACAGGTCTTACAATAATTGTTTGCTATCCATTCCATACATCCGGTACCACACAGGTATTCCAATAACGCTGCGCTATCCAATCCATACAACCTGTACCACTCGAGTACTACAATAGCCTTACACTATCTGATCATTACATCTGGAAAACATATATGTCATAGAATAACATTATATATTCCAGTCCATACATCTGGCACCACACAGCTACTAGAATAACTATGCAATCCTATCCATACTTACAGTGCCACGTGCTACTAGTGTATTCCAGACTAGCTGTCATGTAATCAAAACACAAATCACATCACAATAAAGACCCAGCTACACGAAGATGCAGTCCCCTTTGTGCAATTAACACTTTGCCTTTTTATATAAGACTCATTGTAGGTGACTAGCTGGGCTACCCAGCATTTCCCATATCCTGATCAAGTGGTGTCTAATGGGGCCTGGAGGATGTTGCTCTTGTATTCTTGCCGGCAAGTCTTGCTTCAGTTTGCTCTGGTGTCTCATGTGCCCTGAAGGATTTTGCTCATGTCCTTATGTCAGCAAGTGTTGCTTCAGTTTGCTCTGGCATCTCATTTTCCATGGAGAAAGTTGCTCTTGTCCTCTGGTTGGCAAGTTGTACTGCTGTTTGTTGTTGTGTTTCCGAAGCTCTTGATATTGATTTTCGCTTTGCATCAGATGGAGCTTTTCCAAGTGATGTTCATTTTTTGTGTGGTATGTTTCAGTCACTCCATGGCTTCAAGACATTTCAGAAAATGTCCAAGAAAGATTGATGGATTGTGCTCTCTTCTTGTGAATGAATTTAAATAAACTGTAACCTTGCCATGCCTCATATTTGGAGTGGCGTGATAAACCATTTTTTTATTCCCTTTAAAAATGTTTAATAAACACTTTCAAACTGTATACACTAGTAATATATTTCAATGGAATAACCAACAAATTGAACATTTTGCTTCAGGCACTTTTCCAAATTGTGCCTCCTTCTAGTACCTACTGTAGTGAATTGGGGTGAGCATCAGTAAATGAGGGTGTCTACGTAGTGACATTTTTGCATCCAAACATAGACTACAATCTTGTCCCAGATAAATAAGGAATCCATGCAAAATTTTGTGTGTTCAACGGTATGGATTTGTATAGCCAGACAAACATAGACACACACATACATACATTCAGCGTTATGTATAAAGAAGATAATTGAAAAGAACAATAACGGTGAACCACCCTTTTCTCAAAAATCTTTTTATTAAAAAAATGTTAATTTTGTAATCAATTTTAAATTACTCTTCATTACATATTCTGTCCTTATGAAATAAATCCATTCATTCATTTGTGGGTAGAAATGCTGCTTCTGGATCATCAAACACATAAAAGAACCCAGTAAAACTTGCAAGTGCATATTCTGTTCTTTAATAGAATGCTGCCTTCCATTTCATAGTACCAGTTTCAGTTTTGGTTTATCAAACTTCAATCAACAGAACATCATCAGGTGCACAATTAACAAGACCAATAGAATAAATACAATTGAATACAATAGACCAAATTCTACTTTAACAAAGTAAAGTGCAAGATCACTGCATTATAAATGGAGTATGTACAACAGTTCATCGACTGAACATACATCATCAGGTAGATAATTAAGTACCAAGTAACTTTGGGTCTCACACTAAGTTAACAGGGGAATCCAGACGTGGACCCCTTGCTCACTGTTCTTAGAGGGGCACAGCTTCACCTCACTGATGATGCCCAACATGGTTGAAACACGTGTATGGGGTTGCTGTGGTACTCTTGTTCAGAGGAGAATTGCCTAGCATTTCGGTGCTGGACTGCCCCTGGGCAGGACAAAGACTGATATGTGGGGAAATTTCTTCTCTGTGAAAAGAACAGTGAGCTAAAGACTTGGTTGAGACTCTCCCAGGGGCCATCCACCCAAGAACAAGTCAATGGGCTGTGTTTGTGCTGGTAGAGAGTTTCCCAGACCCCCATCCGTTTTGCATACCAAGTAACTTTTGGTCTCACCCTAAGTTAACAGGGGAATCCAGACGTGGACCCCTTGCTCACTGTTCTTAGAGGGGCGCAGCTTCACCTCACTGATGATGCCCAACAAGGTTGAAACACGTGTATGGGGTTGTTGTGGTACTCTTGTTCAGAGGAGAATTGCCTAGCATTTCGGTTCTGGACTGCCCCTGGGCAGGACAAAGACTGATATGTGGGGAAATGTTTTCTCTGTGAAAAGAACAGTGAGATAAAGACTTGGTTGAGACTCTCCCAGGGGCCATCCACCCAAGAACAAGTCAATGGGCTGTGTTTGTGCTGGTAGAGAGTTTCCCAGACCCCCATCCGTTTTGCATACCAAGTAACTTTGGGTCTCACACTAAGTTAACAGGGGAATCCAGACGTGGACCCCTTGCTCACTGTTCTTAGAGGGGCGCAGCTTCACCTCACTGATGATGCCCAACAAGGTTGAAACATGTGTATGGGGTTGCTGTGGTACTCTTGTTCAGAGGAGAATTGCCTAGAATTTCGGTGCTGGACTGCCCCTGGGCAGGACAAAGACTGATATGTGAGGAAATTTCTTCTCTGTGAAAAGAACAGTGAGCTAAAGACTTGGTTGAGACTCTCCCAGGGGCCATCCACCCAAGAACAAGTCAATGGGCTGTGTTTGTGCTGGTAGAGAGTTTCCCAGACCCCCCTCCGTTTTGCATACCAAGTAACTTTGGGTCTCATCCTAAGTTAACAGGGGAATCCAGACGTGGACCCTTGCTCACTGTTCTTAGAGGGGCGCAGCTTCACCTCACTGATGATGCCCAACAAGGTTGAAACACGTGTATGGGGTTGCTGTGGTACTCTTGTTCAGAGGAGAGTTGCCTAGCATTTTGGTGCTGGACTGCCCCTGGGCAGGACAAAGACTGATATGTGGGGAAATTTCTTCTCTGTGAAAAGAACAGTGAGGTAAAGACTTGGTTGAGACTCTCCCAGGGGCCATCCACCCAAGAACAAGTCAATGGGCTGTGTTTGTGCTGGTAGAGAGTTTCCCAGATCCCCCTCCGTTTTGCATACCAAGTAACTTTGGGTCTCACCCTTAGTTAACAGGGGAATCCAGACGTGGATTGCTCTGTTCTTAGAGGGGCGCAGCTTCACCTCACTGATGATGCCCAACAAGGTTGAAACACGTGTATGGGGTTGCTGTGGTACTCTTGTTCAGAGGAGAATTGCCTAGCACTTCGGTGCTGGACTGCCCCTGGGCAGGACAAAGACTGATATGTGGTGAAATGTCCTCTCTGTGAAAAGAACAGTGAGCTAAAGACTTGGGTGAGACTCTCCCAGGGGCCATCTACCCAAGAACAAGTCAATGGGCTGTGTTTGTGCTGGTAGAGAGTTTCCCAGACCCCCCTCCGTTTTGCATACCAAGTAACTTTGGGTCTCACCCTAAGTTAACAGGGCAATCCAGACGTTGACCCCTTGCTCACTGTTCTTAGAGGGGCGCAGCGTCACCTCACTGATGATGCCCAACAAGGTTGAAACACGTGTATGGGGTTGCTGTGGTACTCTTGTTCAGAGGAGAATTGCCTAGCATTTTGGTGCTGGACTGCCCCTGGGCAGGACAAAGACTGATATGTGGGGAAATTTCTTCTCTGTGAAAAGAACAGTGAGGTAAAGACTTGGTTGAGACTCTCCCAGGGGCCATCCACCCAATAACAAGTCAATGGGCTGTGTTTGTGCTGGTAGAGAGTTTCCCAGACCCCCCTCCGTTTTGCATACCAAGTAACTTTGGGTCTCACCCTAAGTTAACAGGGGAATCCAGACGTGGACCCCTTGCTCACTGTTCTTAGAGGGGCGCAGCTTCACCTCACTGATGATGCCCAACAAGGTTGAAACACGTGTATGGGGTTGCTATGGTACTCTTGTTCAGAGGAGAATAGCCTAGCATTTCGGTGCTGGACTGCCCCTGGGCAGGACAAAGACTGATATGTGGGGAAATTTCTTCTCTGTGAAAAGAACAGTGAGCTAAAGACTTGGTTGAGACTCTCCCAGGGGCCATCTACCCAAGAACAAGTCAATGGGCTGTGTTTGTGCTGGTAGAGAGTTTCCCAGACCCCCCTCCGTTTTGTAGATAATTAACATGACCAACATAATGAATACAATAAAATGCAGTGTATCAAATTCATAATTGACGAAGTAAAGTAGACACACTAATTACACAAGAATTTGTAAAAATTCTATTTCATTGCTGGAAAGTAAGCTTCTTAGTAAAATAGAATTTGGATGAGCTCATGCAAAAATATAATTATAACTGAAAATTAGCTTGTCTCTTAAGATGAGCTCTTTAAAGATATTTGACCACAGTAGGATCTATATGTTCATCATCAGCCTGCAATGAAGTCCCGTGGCTTGAGTGGTATTTCTTATGGTAATGTTTATTTTTAAAGTGCCTATACACAAAGCAAATGTTTCAAAGTGTTCAAGACCCAGAAGTCTGCCGTAGCCCAGAAGTCTAGGCTTTAAGACATCTTTCATTACCATCAGAAATAATGGGAACATTTTCAGTCTGTCAGTCACTATTAACTTGATTCAGCTGTAGGGCTATCAAAGTACAATTATACATTATACATAACTCATATACAATTACAATTACTCAAATTGCCCTCCAAGTTTCCAGGCAGTGACAAAGCAATATCTACAATGATTACCGCCCCAGTGCCTTTCCTGGTTTCAGTGGCCTATAACTCAGTTGGGATCTAATCAGTTAGCCATATGGACAACCACCCAACTTGATAATGCCTCCAGATATTTTCTCCAATGGGACTGCGTCGGCTCCAGAGAGCAGTTAGTTCTGAGGCCTAGTTAATGTGGGGGAAACATTGTTGTAGTGGGGGAAGGTACTGATTTCAATCATGCTACATGGTGATGGATACCGTCTCATTGCATTACCCAGTATACCATTGGCCACTCGTTGCTCCCTCAGTTCAATTCAAATGGAGTCATAGGTACACCATCATTAAAGTATACTCTTGTGCAGTTTATGATATTATCTCATATTAAGGAACAGCATACGCACACCATTTGGTATCAATGAGTACAAGTATTGTTTAACCATTCTGGAACTCTATGCAAGAATATCAGCCCCCACACCCTTTATGGGTCCCTTTCGTGTGTTTGCACTCCATGTCTTGCCCACATTGAAACCTTAGACCTACATAGCTGGTATTGGTGGGGGCCACTTTGGGTTCAGCATAGTCTATCCCTCCACCTGGCTTGCCATCCAAAGTGTGGTTCTGGACCCCCGGTCAGCCTGCCCACCCACAGCCCGCTGTAGTGTTTGAACAGTTTTATGCTGCTGGTTTGGGGTTTCTGCACAAATGCCAAGATCAGCTTGTTTCCTTGGCCCCTTCTCGACTGGACATTGGTATGACCAATGCTATTACAAGAAATTTCACTCAGATTTAGATCAGTTGCCTAGGTGCTGTGGGGTTTCTCTACTGCTGGCTGGGGGACCTTAAAATGTCCTCCATGCTTGGTTGGTGCTCTCCCGTAGCACCTCCTCCTGTACGGTCTTCGAGCATGAGCATTAGCAACTTCTTCATAGCTGCTAGTTCGATAAGGACAATGGTTCATTTGCATTCCATTGGTGGTCCTTCATACACTTGGTCTGGGATGGGAGTTGGGGCATTCCTGAGGGGGGCTAGTGCACAGGAAGAATTAGCACTCAGCTGAGCCCCTTTTCAGAACACATGGCCCGCACCATATCTTTATGATGTTTGATATCTCTTGATGGTGTTAGGGGACTGGTCCTGGATGATGAGAACCCTTCTTCCTGCAGCTTTTTGGTGGGGGACTGGGTGCTGCATACTGAGTTGTGATATATTTTGCACCATCGGGGCTAGATATGGCAGGATTTAAAGCATTGGCAGAGTCACACTCATCAATACAGTTCAGTAGGGTTCTTATGAGTTGCAGCTGTAGGGCTGGGAAAAGTTAGCTCATGACCCCTGGATTGTTGTTACCCCAATTGGGCCCCCCTCGACTGGGCACATCCTCGGATGTGCCACTACGGGTAATAGAACTGGCTGTAGGGCAATCTAACCCATTAATCCCTGTGATGTGTGTTATCACGCTAGTGTCATTTCTATTGCTATTACTGATGGATAACTTGTCCTCTACGTTATAGTCAGTGGCTTTGCTTCCCATAACATACAAGATGCTCCACAGTAAATTATTGTTCTCATTGATAAACTGGTAATCTTTGTGATCTTGATTGGACTACAAGGCTCTGCCTTGGTGCTGACCAGGGTCAGTGCCTGATACAGGAGGGTGCACAACATTTTGCGGTTCACAGTTATTGTTTCCCTATTTGATTGAGTAAAAACAGGAAAGTATCCTGGTTATAGGGGGGCTATAGCGGGGGGCACCATATGAGCCACTGCAGTCATAGCTGACAAGTTGTTAGGTGAGGGAGACGGAATGGAATGGTTAACACTTCGATGCGGCTAACAGTCCAAACGTGGCCCACCCTATCACAGCTCCTCACCTTTGTAAGCAATATTCAATCAACACTACAGCTAAGTCAATGCCTAGTCTGGGATGCTGAGGAAAACCCTTATTGATGTATTTTTATATCCAGTTCAGTACTCTGGATGACAACCCTTATATAACACCCGCCTCTTAGAATCCCCCTGACCCCACTGAGCCAAGAAGTAGGTTTGTTTTACAAATTAAAAGGTGTATTTGAAAATGTAAACAATATATATATATATATCACACTTTATAATAAATTAATATCTGATAGTACACTTAGACATATGATGTTGATCAACAGTGGGTAATCTGGCACTAGCACACTTCTTTACAATCAATGAGGAGTTACTATAGGATGGATAAAGTAGCAAAAATACTTTTATGGTTTCAAAGGAAAAGCAATGAGGAATAAAATGCAGTACAGAAATACTTGATATGATTTTAGCAAAAGATAAGATAATCACTTTTTCTCTGGCAATTCACCCCCCTCCCCTATGCAATGTAAGAAATGGAAAGAGATGGAAAGAGGAGCACACAGTTCTCAGGAATGCAATCAAATACAATACGAAATTCAGTTCCCCCCCAGCAAGCTTAGAGGCAACAGGTAGAAGTTTGAAACACAGGCCCAAAATGCTTTAATGTGGTTTGCAAGGAAGTGAAAAGGTGCTAAAATTGCTTTTAATTCCCTCTAGAGGTTCTAAATCTCGTTCCTAGCCCAAACGGTTCCAGAGATATGGACGATTTAATAAAGTAGTTTTTAGGATTTAAAGTAAACTCAAAATGACAGGTGACAGCTTGCAGCTGCAGAATTGACAGGTGACAGTTGTGCAGCTTTAAAAATGACAGATGACACAATTTCTAGGAGGCAGTTCTACTTAGGTTAAAATAGTTTGAATTAGATTATTTTAACTAAGAGATTGGTTCTGCACAGTTCTGCTAGGTACTCACAATATAAATTTGAACTAGGCCTCGTCACGGATCTGGTCAACACGTCCGGCTGCGGTTCTGTCTGCTCGGCGGGTCAATCAGGCACCGGTTCTGCTCACAGCGATCTGGGTCAGCTCTGCTCGGCTGGTCTAGCCTCTCTGGATTCTGGATGTAACACTGCTTTCTGGGTACTGCTACAGGTTCTTGCAAAAATTCTCGGCAAAACTTCAAACAGCTGTTGAATAGTTTGGTTAGTTTTGAGGTCTGCTGAAGAGGATTCAGCTGTTGGATTCAGGCCTCTCTGCTACAAATCCTGGAGTTAATTTCTGCTACAGGTTCTGGAGATTGATGGATTTGAAGTCTGGATCTCTGGATGTGAAGTCGTCGGTCAGCATGCTCCACAGCAAATGGAATTGAATGTCTCTACCTGTCCCAGCAGTCTCTTTTTATGTGTTTTGGAAAGTGGATGTGTGCGTTGGTCATAACTAAACCTGCCCCTCTCACTTATCATTGGCCAATTCCTCCTCTCTCCCTTGATTGGGGGAAGGAAATGTGAGTCAGAGTGATGCTGTAGGTTTTATGGTCAGAGGAACCGCCCCTTGTCAGATTGCACACAAATCTATTTCTGACCTAAATACATATTTATCTATGTACCATTTTTCTAATATTATAGGTCCAGTTAACATATTTTCTGCAGCACCAAACCATCCGATCCCTGTCTTTGTACAATGTCGTGTCCACTGATGACAGAATCCTCCCCTTTTCATCCAGATAACGACCTCTAAACCTTTCCAGATTTTACACAAATGTGCACCAGGGATATGGGTTACAGATGATAAAGTGTCAGATTTTTAACGTGCATACATTTGGAGTGAGACCCTATTTTCCGCTAGCAACCCCCCAGAATACACCACAGGGTCCTAACCCCTCTCAAAATGTTCACAGAAAAATCACAAAAATATTGATATTACTTATATCATTCTGACAAGTCCGCACTATGAGTTATCTATCTTTTTAAAATTATGCCCTGGTCAAAATGGGGTGTGGCTTCCCCCATCACAGGGTGGAATAACTGGTTTATCCACTTCCCCCAAGCCAGCTTGTTCACAGAGGCACAGCTGCCCCCCAGTTTCTCCCAAGAGGAAGCTATTTTACGACGCCCCCAATATAACATTTGCCTGAGTCAAGGGAGTTGCATTGTTCTGTCCCTTCCAGTTCCCAGTTGCTCCACCCCTAATCTAATCAGAGAGGTGTCAACTCCTTTTGGCAAGGGGAAGAGTGGCTGAGCAGGTTTCAACTCCTGTCGGGGGTAGTTGTCAGGCAGAATTCAGTTTCATTAAGTCAGGTTTCAGCTAAATGTCACTTTTTGTTCCCAGTTTTCTACATTCAAATCAAACTGACAATTATTGCCTATACATTAAATAATTACTTCCTTCAATTCATTTCAGAATACAGTTTTACATTGTATCCACCTCTAAGCAAGTCTTTCCTTAGTCTGGGTCTATTTGTTCAGTTTTACACAAAAGTCTGGTGGTTTTAAAACGCCGGTTTTCTGATAGTGGTGAGTACTGGTAATGCAACCATTTTTGGGATTAAGAAAATGAATTCCCCACAGTTCTGAGTTGCTTTTTTGGCAATCAGCATTGCCATTCCCAATGGTTTCAGGCTACTGTGTGTGTAGCCCAATGGTGGTTTTAGGCAGTGCCCTCCTGTGCTCACAACATAGGCAAAAATGGGTGGCAGCCTATTCTTCATGTTTTCCCTGTGCACTCTCTGGGGAGTTCTGGCCATCATGATGTTTTCCATGCCAGTACTGCACAGTTTTATGGTAGGGCTTGTATGCATGGGTAAAAACATCCCACACCTTGTCTGAAGAAATCTTCTCTGCTCTTCTTTGATGAGCAATGCACTAGACGACACAGGTGGCCCTCTTCATCCAAGGGAGCCTAACACCCCACAGGAGCACAACTGCAGCACCCTTGTCCTGTGGGCTTCACCCTGCGGGTTGTCCTGGGTCCTTTTGATGCAGAGGAATGTGGCCATCAATGAGGAGGAGGAAGTGTGCAGCAGAGAGCCCACAGGAGCACAACGCCCACACATTTAGCATGAAATTTGAAGCATTTCCACTAGGAATTTGCAATAGCAACAGTTATCTAAATCCTTACCGTACTTGATATATACATAATGCTTGACGGAACTCTAGCTCCCTTTGCTTCTGGTGCCACTCAAGTGTGTCTATACCAATAGATGCTAAGGATGCTACGGATGGAACAATTGTAGATTCTAAGCATCAGAGTTTAATCTTCTGTCAAAGTCCTTTTCATGATAGTTTTAGATAAATTATGTAGTGATCAAAAGAGACTGTCCATGATGCTAGCCCTAAAGCATACTTATAAAGAGACATTTATTTTCTCTAATTTGTCAGTAAATAATTGTAAGAATTGTAAAGAATTTTAAGAGCCAGATTGTCAAGTTTAAGGGAAATTGCAAGCTGCTACATGATAGGTTACTAAGAACCATGAGGGAGCAACCAGATGAACAATTTTAATCCCTCAGGTTTTATGTTTTTTTATCGGATTTGAATCAACTGAAATCCTTTAACACTGTCAAGAATAAAAAGATTCAACATACTTTTGATGAAGAAACCTGGGTTCAAAAGAGAGCCTTAAGAATGTCCATCCGAATTGTAAAGTTCTCAGTAACTAGACAACGTGAATCTTTGTTGGAAGTTAAAGTGCTTCGGAATTATTACAGGAATTGGTCCAGAGCACATAAGTCCTATCGCCATCAGCAAGACGGGAGGAACATGTTAATGTTTTATTATCCAAAAATGACATGACATCTTTGGAACGTGATTAACAACTCAATTGGTTTTCAGCATGAATGCCAAAGTAATGTGAATGGTGTAATTATTTTGATACCAAATACAAATGAACAAAAGAGGTGTGTGTGTGAAAGAAACAGTGAGTTCCAAATGGCAAGTAGCCTCAAATAAGGACATGGTGATAGAGTTCATTAATAAATCCTCCTCCTTGAGAGCCTATGGACCTAATGCTCTCACTAATTCTGTTGTTTAAAAATCTGATAGTGATCTTTGGGCCTCAGTTCTAACAGTTCTCTTTAGAGAAATTTTGAAATCCTCTTCCATTGCTCCATTGTGGAAGACAGCAATTGTTATTCCCATGTATTAGAAGGGCGATCTGGTTAATCTGGCTAATTATTGGCCTGCTTGGCCTCTTCAATGCAGATGGAAAACTGTTTGCTGCTGTAATCTTGAGACACCACAGAGGATTGGATAAAAAAGGGAATATACTAACGAAATTTCAAACAGGTTTTCGAAAAATTATTTCTGCATCCCTTAATGGGTTACTTTTATCAATTGATGCATTTTATATGGACCGTGACTGGCCCTGTCTCAGGCATTCAATTCAGTCAACAGGGAATATCTCTGTCTGGGCCAAACTTTCATCATGGGGTATCCTGGAAGGCCTCTTGGTGATAATAATAGCCCTTCACGAAGCCTCCCTTCTTGAGTCTGACTGAATGTCTTGTGAGATTTTTCAAGGAAGGTGTGAACAGAAAGAGGTGTGAGGCAGGGGTGCATTTTGGCCCTGTGCCTCTTTAACCTCTACCTAGCCAACCTGGATAAGGCTCTTGTGGGTCAATCTGTTGTGAGTCCTAAAATTGGGGAGAAGTCCATTCAATGGATTGCATATGTGAATGACATTGTTCTTTTGGACTACTCACCTATAGGAATGCAGCGTCTTTTGACAACTTTTGGTCTATATGCTGAGGTGAACAATCTACAGGTAAATCCAGCAACATCTAAAAACAGGCCTAGCTTTAATTGGTCTCTTCAGAAACAAGTGATCCTTGTAGTGAATGAATTGACATATTTGGGCATTAAGTTATGATTACCTGAAACCTGCTGTTCTCTGGAAACAGAGTTGAATCACAAATAATTCCTCTTATAGCTCAAATGAATATGTCCATTGATTAATTACTATAAAGCATAAGTAATTGCATCCTGCTCTATGGCTTGTAAACATCACCTCATTTTCAGACATTTAAGTGGGCACGCATCGAAGGCAAGATATGGTCGCAGGTTCCTCACTTGCCCCAGAGCTGTCCAATTGTAAGTCTGCATTATGACTTGGTACTTCTGTTCCTGAAGTTGTTCATGGATTGGAAAATTATGACATTTTGTAGATCTATAATGACAACTGCTGAAGGAACTCTGTATGAAGACATATTAGTTGAATTAAGTAGAGGTCTAAACTTGATTCTCTTGACATTACGTGGTTATGTTGGCTCACTTCTGGAACAGTGTGATTGTTAAATGCCTGAATTGGTTGGCCATTGGGTGGCGGTTAAACAAGCCATGTGTAGAATGGACTGGATTTCAATGATTATTTCAATGCAGTGCCTAAAGTTCCATGGATCCTTGTCAGTCTTGGATAAGCTAAAGTGCTATTTGGCTAAATATTTGGCCTGTTTCCCCAATCAAAGATTGCGAAAATAATTCTTCAGAGTTTGTCTCAATCTGGTGAAAACGGGGGAGATCCAGTCCTCTCGACTAGCAATGGGTCCTGCTAGGTGTAATTTGTATCGAGAGGATGTGGTACAGACCCTACATCACTTATTGATATCATGTAGGGTGACTCGGGAATTTCAGGAACAGTGTTTTCTCAATTGTGTTGATAATCTTGACTGCCTCTCCACAAACTGCTTTTGGGAAAGACTAATTGTGGGACATGAGAGACACCTTACAATCAAAGCCCTAAAAGGATTACGAACTCTAGGAATGATCACATTTAATTAACTCGTGGTGAATTTTGTTTAATCTATATCAATCGCTTATAATATATATTTTATTATTAAGAGAGTTTTTTATTGTGATTTGGAAGAAATTAGTTTTAGGTTGTGAAAAGTCGTAGACATTCAGCTAAAACACATTAATAAAAAAAGAAATATATGAATTGATTTCCTTGTTTGTCCGAAATTCTCCTATATAAATATAATCCTACATTATGACTCTTTGATGTATGAATACTGCAGAGTGGAAGTGCCACCTTTCTGCACCTTTCAGCACCTTTCCCGTGCCTACACAAAAATGCAAACTGTTGCCATTGCCAATGTTTGTGTTAATTATCATGTATTTCTCTACAAGTAAGTTCAAACACAAGCATTGACCAATGATATTTCTTACCACCTTAAACTAAGCCTCTAGATGGTTAGTGAGCCCTTTCTATTCCATCTATTTATCTAAGTGAGCCAGGACTCCTCATGTGAAGATCTTGCACCCTGCATCCAATATATAGATCAGACGTTATTGGAGGGGTCTTCCTGCCCCCATTTGATACAGTATAATTATTTCCTTCCTGGTGCATAATTTAGAGATGGAATTAGTTGACAATATTGCAATAAACAGTTGCGTTAAGTATGATGTCCAGATATAGGGTTCAGCCTTGAACAGGTCAATTTGAATATTGTCAGGCCAGCATACTCTCTTTTTTTTCCAAAAGATATTTGAAATTGGATCTAGCTTTACGTAGAGCTGTGTTGTTTGAATTAACAACATTCTTATAGTTCTTAAAGTAGTATATCAACTGCTATTTTGACCGTCATACAACAGCAAAATGTTTAAGTGCCCTTTTTCTTGACTCATTTGAAAATCTTGGTGAATAAAGGACAAGTTATATCCACCTTTTCACTGCATAAGTGACCTCATTGGATTTCTCAGGGTTCCAAATATTCCTTCCAAGGATAGTGATAGTTCTAAACACTGATGCTTTGCTAATAGAATCACACTTTACCGTTCACCAAGCTCGGCCTGGAATACGTATTCGTATGTTACCTTCACAGTCCCATTTCAAGGTAGCATTGCTGTTGAATTAGTCTAGAGCATTGGCTCCCCAGCAGAATTCCGAGGACAGCAACCAGTGGAATACAATGGATGTCAGCAAAAGAACACTCATGATATAGATTAACATACAATAGATCTGAAAGGGACTGGTGACTATTTACATTTCCATTGTTTTTAGTGAACATGTTTTACTGTGACCATCCAGGACCACCAGCTGGTATTGAATCTCTACTGATTTTACATTGTTTTATTCTCTGCATACGTGTTTGACAATGGGTTATTATTATTATTTTTTTTTGACATTGAAGAAGTGCTTCCTGTAGATACATTGGTGTTTATGTGCTATTCATTTTTTTTGGCATTCTTATATTATTGTAGAGCATATGAACTCTTTTTTTGTGATGCCTTGTCCTCCCAATTTAAGCCACAGCTACAAGAACCACACCCAAAAATGTAAAACATATAAAAAAATGCTGTCACACGAGATCAATCAGCCAATGAGTTCCCATACTCCCGAGACAGAAAAGCTGTCCTTATCAATGTGCAGCTAAATTATAGTTCTCTAGATTTCACTTGGTATTTCCTGCTTCTCAAATGAACCACCTCCCACTTCTCTACACCCTTTGTGGCTTGTGAGTAATTATTGTTCTTTTCTTCACCTCTTTTGAGGAATGGCTCCTCCCAGTCAACTAGGTTTGTAGGAACAAATAGTGTGAATTTAAAAAATGCAATAATTTTAGCAGAACCTCTGACTCGTATAGGAAGTGTATACCAGCGTACAAAGGATGATGGGGTTACACCCAGTGTGTGTGGTTTAGCAATGATTTTGGACACTGCTGAGAATCATACAAACCAAAGGAAGGAGTAAGCAGTGCATAGCATATAGCACAGTATAGTGTAGGAGCTAATGATTAACCATACTAAGTACTTATCATTAATCATTAATCTTACCCAAACTAATTTAATTAGTAATTTGAGTGATTTGAGTGGGGTTAGCTGTAACTGTAGGTGCAAACTGCGGGTGAAACCTGTAGGTGCAGACTATTGATGATTGCTTAGAAAATAAAAAGAACACATTGCAAACCGATCCATAGTGTGTGAACGTGAGGCTCAGACCACGATGTTACTACAGAATTCATTTTGCAAAGACAAATCATTGTTTGAGCAGGAAGTGCAGGAAGTTAGAAGGAAAGTGTTACAAATGTCAACCAGGTTGGAGAAACAATGCTCTTCAATGCTGTACAAAGGTGACTATGAAGAGACAGAAAGAACTTCTGGAAAATTACTAGGGTGTGGGCTAAAGATGGGTGGCACTTTTTGGAAACATTATTCATGACCTCACAGCAGGTGGTACGAGAATGGGTGATAAGATCATATACTTTCTTTTTGAAAGAATAAACAAAGTGGGACGAAGAGGGAAATGGCTTTAAAGGGAAAAGAGCATGAGAAGGAGGGGTCTTCTGCCAAGAGAAAAGGGAACAAAGAGGAGATTTGAGAAAGAAGAAGGACAATGGGAGAGCTTAGGGGTTTGTTGTGTGAGGCATGTTTGATGAGCTGAGAACGACCCAGTCTGCTGCCCTGTGTGCTGAGAGTCTGCAGCAAGAAGTAGGTTGTCGCGTGTCTTTTGCTGAACTGTCATGGCTGACGGGGGCATAGAGGCCATGTGCTTCAGAAAAGGGGTCTCATGTTAGTGGCTCAGATAGAGCACTTCTGAAGCTCTTGGCAAGCATGAGTACAAATTAGGAATATAACTAATAATACTTACATCATGCTCTTTTCATGCAGTAGAATATAAAGATTTGTTCTATTTGTGTGGTTTGTAAAATGCATGATTGCAAAATCACCCAAAACATTCCAAAGTTGCACAGATAACTCTGCACCACCTGCCAAGTTTCTTGTGGGAGGATTGGTGTTTTAAAAATGAAAGGGCTTTAGAGTGTGTTCACATTGCTGAGCGGTCTAGATAGAATGTGAAATGCTCAATGTTCTCTTCGGTACAAAAGAGACATCTGTGTTTGCATTTTCCTAATAGCTACTTTCTCATAATGAGTGTTTCATGATGTTCTATGTTTTTCTAAATGCATTTTTGATAAGTCACATTTTGATTCAGTCCTGTTTTGACAAATAAAAGCCAAACAGTGCTATTGTTAAGAATGTGTGTGGCCTGTCACTGTGTGCTCTGTTTATTTTTTGTGATGCATTGTGTGTGATGTATGGTGCATCTAATACCATTAGTGGCAAAATGAGTGTGCTCAACCCTGTGTGAAGTCTGGTAATTGTAGCCAAAGAGGACACATGTAAAGGGACATAACAGAAAGCTAATTCCCCATATTTTAGATGCATGCTTTAGCAAACAAAGGATAGGCACATGATTGCATGAGCTTGCAGGTGGCTGTAGCGACCTGGAGGTATAATATTCCCTGCAGGTCCACACATCCTCAACTCCCCACCTATCCGAAGACAGGGTGGCTGTCTCCCCTTTGTTTCCTTCCCTGATTACTTTTAGGGATTGGCTAACTTCCTCCTGCCCCATTGGTAGCTCGCTAGCTACCTTGAATCTCTGCTCCCCTTACTGTGTCCTTCCCCCTATTATTTGTAAAGCTCAGTTGCTCCCCGAAGCTAGAAAATACAATAAGAATAGTCATTATAATAATAAAAATAACATTAATAATACATGCACATATTGCAGAAAGAACATGCTAAGCATGTCCCTTTCCTTAAAGGTGCATTATAAATGACTTTAAGTGTGTTACCAAACAGATCTTACTGTGTTCCTCTTGTGTTGGTGGCCCGAATGAGCATGTGTTCTGATTTTGAAATTAAGCTAGTGGCATTTAAACCAAAGAAATACCTCCCAAAAGAGTGCAAGTTATTTCTGTCAATCTTTTTGAGAGGTAGGACATATACTGTCAAAAAATGTAATGTACCCTCGAGCAGCAGTAAAACAACAGTGTGGGTCGCCGGAAGACCAATGCCTTTCCCCAAACAAACACAAAGTTTAGGACAGCTAAAGGTGGGCTTATTGTATGCAGGGTTTTTTTATTGTTCAAAATCACGTTAATGCCTAAACAGCATTAAGTTTTAAGTTGAGAGACATGTGGTAACAGTTGGAACATTTCCCTATAGAATGTACACTGCTCACCGCATCCAGACAGTCTGTGATGATTTGTATGTCTTCTTCCTTTCTCAAAGAAAGAAATACATATTTTTCTTTCCATTTGACCTGTGCCTGTCTCAATGTTGAATACTTTCTATCAAAGCATGCCACCTGTAACACACAAGATCAAATGGTCCTCCAAATCTTCAGGCCTGCATGGAAATTCCTGACGTGTCACAGTACTTCCTAGTTCCTTTCCCATCTTGTCTCCCTCTGATGAGTGAGTTGCTTTGACCCACCACATAGAGAGTTTGAGTGTTATGTAATACAGAGTAAATACAGTACAATGAACAAACGAAGGGCTTGCAAAAAATGCATCTGAGATGTTTAAATGTCTTTGAGATAAATGGGTATTTTGGTAAACAAGTATTTAAGGTAATGTAATAGTAACAATGTCTGTACATTGTGTCACTAGGCTGCTTTGCTTGAACAAATCTCTTAATAAAAAATAATTAAAAAATCCCAGTAATGAGTTGCACTTGAACAGATTCTGTTACCTTTCAGGGGCAAGTTCCTCGGTAAGTAGCAGCAGTACATCTATGCAATAAGTGTATTTTCATAATAAAGGTTATGCTTTATGGACGTAATAGGTAAACACTTGAAACATAGAATGTGATTGTAAATATGTTACCAATCCTCCTGCCCATATGAATCATCCATCACCCACAACCTATGTTCACATTACACTCCCTTTTCTATTCCCTGGTTGCAATTAATCACATAACCATAAGCTTGTAATTACATATACATGATACAATTCACATTACATGCTTTCAAAATTGGTTGGTTCTACATTGACAAGTCTGTCAGAATTCAGAGATAAACACGACATCTTAACTGATTCATTATGCATATCCTCCTTAAAAATACTAAAACAAACAGGAGACCATGCGTTGTGTTATGCAGGGGCTGCTCTAATGCATCACCGGTGGGTTCGTGGATGTTCAGCGTCAGGAGCTAAGCAGCAAAGCCATGCTGCAAACTGCTGCATTCCAAAACCTTTCCTGTGTTCTAGGAATTGTTGTCTTAAGGAAGTATGGAAACAGTGTAGATAATCATTTTATTCGGATGCACGTTAAATGAAAATAACAGTGGTCTATTAAACAGGGCTTATTACAAGTATGGCAGTGCTAGAAAGGAAATGGCGGTAACAGAATTACCAGCATGCTGGAGGTAAATCCTCCCATTTGCATAAAAACATCGGCAAAATTGGAGGAAATAAATTACTGTAACAGTGATTCCGCTAGCAGTAATCCCACCAAGAATGCTGCATACAGTCCAATGTACTCTGAAAAAATGGAGATTAACTCTGCCACCACCACTTGTAATGCAGCAGTAGTTCTGGCGGATCAAGTGGTGATAATAGAAATTCCATTGGACGGTATTCCCAGCAGATGTACCACTGGAATACTGCCCAACTCGTAATGAGGCCTATTGTCTTGTATATATTGATTCATTACATGTTGCTCAATACAGATACTTTCTCTGCCTTTTTTTTCTAAACAGGAGGGTAACCCATGCAAATTAACAATACAATTACAACTACTAAAATTTCAGATCATGCTTAAGGATACATTGCAAAGCAAGAATGCTAACAGCCTTAGAATACCAAGGGAAGAGACAGTGGGGTCGAATGGAATGCTCCATTAGAACAAACCAGAGACAGAAATACACTGCTGATTAATATACACATTACTTCAAATTCACTAAAAATATCTAAAGGAAGCCCATCTTTATAGTGTCGGAATTGAGGGACAAATATGGTGTCCAACAATACGAGCATTACATAAGGAAATGTTGGATATTGAATGGCCTGGAATTTGACCAAAGGATGATAACAACAGATGAGTTACAGTCATTGTGAGTCATACTGGCTATGAAAAGCCAGATCTTAGAAACATGTGGCTGTATTGTTCAGATAAATCAGAAATCAGTACAATTCCAAGATGAACAAAAGCATTCCTTATTATAATCCCATGTCCCGTTTGGATTTACAATCCGAAGAAAAAATATCTAGTGTATACCTGGAGCAACAGTATCAATTGGTAGTTGATGTATGTATTAATTTATGATTTTGCAATCTATCTTCTCCTCGTTAATATCTTATTGACAGTGTTGACGTTGAGGTAACAACTAATGGACATGTGATATCCTCTGAGTTACTAATGACATCAATATTTTGGAGTAAGACAAATAAATGGTCACAGTGTAATCACCACATAAATCGCCATAACAAAGACTGTAAGTAAAATGAACTGTGTGATTTCTATTATAAATGTATTTAATATATGGGCATCATTACAAGGTTGGGGGGGGGTGGGAATGAGGTGCTGGTAATTCTGTTATCACCACTGTTTCTGCAGTGCCAAATTAAGAATTTGGCAGACTTAACACCAGTGGAATTACTGAGTGGTCATTCCAATGATTTTTTGAGGAAGCTTGATGCTTGGAGGAAAAGATCAGGATTTACCTCAAAAACCCTCCACTTTTCATCCACAAATCACTGGAATTTCTACTCAGTAATTCCAAGTGGTGGATTCTGCCAAAAATTAACAACATAAATGGGAACTAACACCTCCATGCCACCACGTGTAATCCCATGTTAAATGCACAGGACCAACTGTCTGCAACAGTCATTCTATTTGGCGGTATTCCAGCATCATTAGCATTGGAATACCACCAAAACAATAATGTGGCCCATTCAGTTAATGGTCCTTATTAGGCACGATTGTATGCCATACCCTTTGGGTGCACTACAACAACCCTGACCTCCTGGCAATAGGAAACCAACCTTTGTTATAAGTCTGTACTACACAGGTTGGTAGTGTGTTGAGCAGCCAGTCTTATCTTAAGTGGGGTCAATGTGAGCTGTAGGGGAGTTACACAGAGATTCACAGTGACAAGTATTCAAATAAACACATTCACACAAGGTTTCTTGAATAAACAATTATTGATGTATTTATCAGTCTGTTAGACTAAGCATTCTTCAGAAGGGACAATATAAAAGCAACACACAAATACACTCCAAAACTACACACTCTTAGTTTCTAAATTAGTAAAGGCCCTTTTGGGATGGCCCACAGTCACAACCTACATCCTCAGGTGACTTCAATAGCTTGGATACTGGGGACATTAATATCTTACTGTAGCATTTAGAACATTCTTAGGAATTGGTCAAAGGAAAAAGTTAAGAGATCACAAATATTCTTAAGCAGGCACATACTTTTGGATCCCGTACGCAGAGTCATTCAGTATAACAGGTTACGCCCAAGTCAATGGGCAAAAGTCTATATGAGCTGAAGCACTTCTGGTAGGTAAATAGAAAAGTCTTTGTACAATGTTTTAGAAGTCTTTGAAGAAAATAAGAATTAATGTAGGGCCACAAGCCTGTTAGACTTGTGAGTAGTAGAAGATCCAAGCAGCTCTATAACAAGAGGTAAGTTCTCTAAGACTTTACAGTACCTTTGGATTGAAGAAAAAGTCAGCTGATGGCCCCTGTTCCTGTGCATCTCCACAGATCTCACTGTTTGTGGGCCTCAGTCGTGGGGCCAAGAGGGAGGACTTTTGGGGACTGGTGCACTGCAATGGGATGTTCACCGCTCGCCACCGGCAATCTTCAAACAGGTGGCACTTTGGTATTTCAGCTCCTTGTGACTACCACAAATAGCAACACTGCGGTTCCTGGCTGTCGAGATGGGCGTTCCTTGCTTCTGGGGTCCTGCACTCTGTTGAGGGGGCTCAGGCTCAGTCAGTCCTGCTTCCTGGGAGTCTGGAGGATCTTCCTGAAGCTCTGGGCCAATTTAAAAGCAACGTACACTATCTGGTATTCCTCTCCCTGGCGATTTGGTTTCCAGCAGCAACTCTGTGGAAATTCAACCAGCTCTGAGAAGATGTCCAGGTGGCTTACTTTGGAGTTGATTGGTCGCACCAACTCAAGGGGGGAAGTCGTCCTATTAGGGGCTACTCTGTCGATACAAATTTGGAGTTTCAGCACAGCAGCAGGGCTTCACCGGGCAAACCAACGGTCCAGGAGTTGCAGCAAGCGTCCTCTTAAAGTTCTTCTTCGGTTCCTTCATCCAGTGGTCGACTCTGCCTTCCAAGCCAAAAGTCCCACCTTTTATTCAGGTTTCTCCCATTCATTACAGTCTAGCTGTCAGTCAACCAGCAGGGGGCTGTCCTTTCCGGACAGTCAGCCAGCCAATCACCAGAGAGTGCATGTGGGTCTCCTAGGAGACTAAGCACAGGGAGTTTCGGGCACCTCCCTCACTTCCTGCCCCCGTCAGACACCCTGCTGCCAGAGGCAGGCTTCACTCGTGAATCCCGCCAAAGGCAAAGAGAACAAAGGGACCAAACCTGGTTTGGCGCACAGAGTAAATCTCAAGAAGGACCGTTCCACAAAAAAATGGTGAAAAAAGAAGACCCGGGCCATTTTGACAAAAAAGGCACTGTTGGGTGCTTTACTGCAGCTGCAAATGCAGCCAGCAGTAAATGCACACCACGGTAGTTACAAGTAAACTACTGCCACCAGCCAGCCATTCAGTGAGGAAAAGGGTAATATAAAAATGTTACATGAGAAGCTAGACAACAGGGATAGTAAGTATCCCCCCCAGCATCCTATTGTTAGATAGTGATTGGTGGATCTAGAAAGCTACAAATGTAAGTAAAGTCAATTTCACTTGTAGGGAAACAGTAGTTTATCCCAGACACGGTATTTAAACCTTGGGGAAATCTGGAAGACTTCTCTGTGCCACTGCACTGGAGGTTCTGTGTGACACAATGTAAAAGATGATGCCTATGGAGTTTGTCAGGCTCCATAACCAAAACAACACAAAGTTCAAAAATCACATTAAAATACATAAGAGAGTGGGAAAAGGGTCTCACTCTCTCCACATTTCTGAGAATTCTCCCAAACAGTCCTGATTTATTCCCTGTGGTATCACGTGAACCAAGAGATGACGTGAACCAAGGGATGACGTGTGATGTCATCACGTGGGTAATAGAATACATATGCCTTCTTTCTACCTTTTACAACAGACTGAAGCGGGGCTCATGAAGCACCACAACTGTGCCTATCATGTATTGTGTGTGGCACTGAGCTACTTCGGCCTGAGCTCAGGGTGAAAACCAGAATGTACACCTGCCGATAGGGGAATTTCAAAGCAACTGGGCCACCGATCCACACGGCGTGCTGTCTTTCAGACAGCAGCATGACCTCCATGTGCTCCGTTCATGCCAGTAAGCAATCCATGCCTGCACAACCCCTAGCGGTATCCAGTCATTGCATCGAATACAAAGCATTGAATGCCAAAAGCATTGAAAAAAATGCATCGAAAAAAAAAGCATTGAATGCATTTTTTTCAAAGGTAAAGGATTTTATTTTAATTATAATGGGTTTTAAGGAGTAAAAAAAAAAAGGCGGTAGGGGGATCCCCATTAAAAAAAATGGAAAAAAAATGCATTCAATGCTTTTTTTTCGTTGCTTTTTTTTGCAAATAAGGCATTCAATGCTTTGCCATTCGATGCAATCACTATAAACCCCCCTAGCCTCATAGCAGCTACTGATGGCAGTTGCCAGAATAATTGGGCACTCAAGGCGTCACACAACCATCCACCCCATGTAAAGAGGGGGGAGGCACAGACACCCAGGGGTTTGGTGCTGATGCACCACCCATCACCAGTCATGTCACACAGGGGGCAACCCCATGAAAAGAGGTGCCTGCGCACCTGCCATACTGGTGTGGGCAATGCCAGTGCCCAAACAGGGGCAGCAGTTTCCCCAGAAGTGCCTGTGCATCCCAAAGTGGGTCCTGTGCCAAATAAGGAAAAGGGGCAGCGACTCCTCCTGGAGTGTCTGTGCACCCTGGAACAGCATCTGTGTCGACACACACATCTGAAGAAATATCATCAGAAGACGCTGCCGCACCTGCGCTACCACGCCAGCATGGCGGGTACTCCCAACAATGTGGATCACTCGCACCCTTGTGAGAGTTTGACATTGACTGAGTCCCAACCTCACTAGCCCCTTGGTGTGAACTATGGAGGGAACGTCTGGATATGTATTTTGATGCCACAGGGGACAAGGACGATTTGACAAAAAATGCACGGCAATCTATTCAGCGGTACCTGCGTACCACAAGCTATTTAAGATCCTGCGCCCCACAGATGATTAATAAAATGCAGCTGTCAAAACACTGATGGATTACTTTGCTCCGATGGTGAACACAGACTACGAGAAATTCGTTATGCGCACTGCTATGCAGCAAATTGAAGAGAACCTGGACAAATAGCACAGTCGGCTGAGACAACTGGCCACACCTATAGGTGGGAGAACGAGGAGGAAGAGGTGAGATTCCAAATCAGTATTGGCTCCCACTCAGTAAAACTATGAATACAAATACTGCGTGAACAAGAAATTACACTCCCCAGGATCCTTGAACTGGGACGCTTCCACAAACTGGCAGATGTAAGAGTCTCCAAGATGGAGTCGGCCCTAAAGTCAGTCAAACTTGAGGAAGTGTGCTCAGTGGGGAGACATATCCCAAAAACTCAAGGAACAAGAAGCACCTGGCTACAGAAGAAGCAGCGGAACCCCACCACTCCAGCTCCCTGCCCGCAATGTGGGTATGACCTTCCACATGAGAAAGACTGTTCAGCAAAGGGGTACACCTGCACTAGTAGTGGAATCCCAAATCACTTTGCTAAAGTTTGTAGAGCCTCGCAACCTGCTAATGCACCCAGGGGAGGGAACGCCCCAGATGGTTCCCACAAGATAGGATGAGCCAATCTGCCAAAACCATGTCCACTGACTCACAAATGGACCCTCCAGTTGTGAGCATAGGATATGAGGAAGAAGATGTTTTCTTCATATCAGTTGTACTCACCGCTGGCGGTTGCTGTGACCATGTGACCATCCTGCACACTCCTGTTCATGTGCCTCTTGACACAGGCGCCTCAGTCAACGTAATGGCCAACGAGAAGTACGGGGCATTGCCAGGCCCCCTTTTACTTCAGGACACAGAGTGTGCATATTCACCTTCGGGGGCAAGACTCCTCTACCATTAGAAGGTGCCTTGATTTCCGCTGTTCAGCACCCTGGTGTGTCTATACGAGCCAGATTCTACATGAATAAAGTAGCAACCCAAATGCTTCTTGGCTGTTTGAAGATGTACAATTGCTGTACAATTGAAGTACAATTGCTACTACTAACATTCCTAAACATATTTACCGGAATAGGAAGGATGGAAGGCAAACCAATCCGGCTTCACATTGACGACACAGTCCAGCCAGTGGCTTTGAAACACAGAACAGTGTCCTTCCACCTTCACAAAAAAGTAGAAAAGGAGGTCCAAAACCTTGTTGACCTCGACATTATTGAGCAAGTTGAGGGAGACATGTCCTGGGTATCCCCAATCATCGTAGCCTACAAAACAAAACAACTGGACAAAGTCTGTATTTGCATGGACAAGTGACTACCCAACAAGGCAATTAGAAGGGAAAGACATTTGAACCCCACCCTAGATGACATTGTTGCAGAACTGGCAGGTGCAACAATCTTTTCCAAGTTTGACCTCTGATCAGGCTACCACCAGCTTCTCCTCCTCCAGGAGAGTCATTACATCATGACCTTCACAACCCACGTGGGCCTCTATAGGTACAAAAGGCTAAACTCTGGGATCTCGTCAGCCACGTAGGTGTTTCAGAACACCATATTCGGAGCACTGGCGGGACTGCCGGGAACCCTGATTGTGAGCAATGACATTCTAGTGCACGCCAAGTTCAAAAGTGAACACCTAGAATGGCTAGAGAAAGTCCTGGTGAGCATACAGTCCCTTGGCCTAAATCTCCATCGCAATAAATTTGAGTTTCTGAGGAACAAGATTGAGTTTTTCGACTTCATCTTCCAGTAAGTAGGACTTTACCCCGACCCGGCAAAGGTCAAGGACATCCAAGAAGCCAAACCCCAGAATCCGTATCAGAGGTAGGGAGCTTCCCGGGGATGGTTACTTATTGTGGCCACTTTATTGAGAACCTGGCCCCCTGTCTGAACCCCTAAGAAACCTCACAAAACAATCCACAGCATGGAGGTAGATGGCCGTCAAACAAACCTCATTCAATGACATCAAGAGGCACTATCAGAAGAATACATACTATTGTTCTTCGACCCCCAAAAAGACACAGAAATCATTGTTGACGTGATCCCATTTGGACTTGGAACCATCCTCACCCAGACCAATAAGTACCGCTCACTGTGTACTGTGGCATACGACAGCCGAGCACTTTCACCAACGGAACACAGATATTCCCAGATTGAGCACGAAGCTCTGGCAGTACTGTGTGGATGTCACAATTTCTATATATATATTCATGGGAAACCAGTGAAAGTGGTCACAGATCACAAACCCCTTCTTTCCATCGGTACAATGACCTTTCATCACCTGCCTGTTCATCCAAGGCTTTTTAACGTGCACATTCCAATGTGCTCATCAGATTTTTTAGGGGGGTGGGAAAGGGCAGATAAGGGTTTGGGCGGGTGGGCAATTGCAAATAATAAGTGTGGGAGGGGAGTTTGCGGGGGTACCCCATAAAAAAAAAAAAAAAAAAATAATGAGCACATTAGATGGAATGTACACGTTAAAAAGCCTGGGTATGAACAGGCAGGTGAGCGGGCAGTTCAGCCAATCCCCCACACGCATATAAAAATGGTTGCGCGCACTCCAAGAGTATCCCTCCACCCCTTGAGAAAGTCGCTGGAGCTGAAGAACACTTACGGCTCATCATAGAAAGCTCCATACCCAACTCAATGGATGTCACTGAACTCAAGGTGGCATCAAAAAATGATGGATGTTCCAGATCGTGTGTGATGCCATGGAGTCAGGACAGTGGAGGTCTGCTCTTGAAGACCTAGGCTCAAGGACACAGGAAGCAAAACACACTGTGGGGCAACTGCGAAAAATGAAAAGTCAACTAACATTTATGGATGATGGTCTCCTCCTGAGAGGGCCCCACATAGTCATCCCTACCAAACTTACTGACAGGGTGATCACCCTTTCCCATCACAGTCATCAGGGTTCTGCAAAAACTAAAAGCCGCTATAGGCTCAAAGTCTAATTTCCAGTGCTTGTATCAAAGGTAGAAGACTTTATCTGCACCTGCAAGTGGTGCCAAGCCACTGCTCCGCACATTAGAGAACCGTCCATATAGTGCATTCCCCAAAATGAAGAACCATGGGAAACTGTTCACATGGACATTGGCTTGACACAAAGAGATTTGCTCTTCCTAGTAATAATCGATCAGTGTTCCTGGTATCCTAAAGTTGAGTTTGTCCCGTCCCTGGCTCTCCAAGAAGTCATACCAGTGATGGAGAAGATGTTTGCCACCCATGGTTTCCCCAATACAATATGCTCGGACAATGGCTCCCCATTCCAGAGTATGGGCCTAGAATAATTCCTGGAAAAACGGGGAATGGACCACTGAAAAATCACACCTGTATG
The DNA here is from genome assembly GCF_040938575.1 of Ambystoma mexicanum. NCBI lineage: Eukaryota > Metazoa > Chordata > Amphibia > Caudata > Ambystomatidae > Ambystoma > Ambystoma mexicanum. The sequence continues at coordinate 1,528,583,371 of NC_090929.1, read as the reverse complement.
GCTACATGCAAACGGTGAAGAAGAGCGCTTCATGCGCACATTCAACAAATGTTTCCGCATAGCACACAGACAAGGGACATGTGAGAAACCAGCCCTGTTTCAATTTTTAATTGAGTATAGGACAACGGCACACTGCTCCCTGGCTCTGGAAGCCCTATTTCAGAGGTGTCCTCCCACAAATCTACCTTAACTGAAGGGGAGAATTCCAGGAACAATAGACAATGAGAAAGTGCATGCCCGGAAAGAAGTCGCTGTCAAAAAAGTGCACAGCAGGTGAGGGCTACGAGAACATGACATTGCGGTAGGAGATACAGTACTAGTAAGAGCTTGTCACCCAGAACGAAAATTGCCTCTTCCAAATGAGCCATCACCTCTAAAGGTAGTGCGGGTGCAAGGATCACATGTTATGGCAGCAGATGATTGTTGACTAGTGACATGGAATTCCAGTTTCTTTAGAAGGCTCCCAGGCCAGCCCCGGCTTCAAACTGACTACTGGTATGGACAGAGGATGGACCACAACTTCCGACCGTCTGAAACATGTGACACAGAAGGAGACATCCCGGGAGATCCCTATCTAGAGGGAATAACTGAACCTATAACCCAGGGAGGTGGACACCACCCAGAACCAGCCCCAGTCGGTGAGACTGGAAGATGATACCTCCCTCAGGTGTGGAGAGGGCCCCCGGTGCGACTGAAGGACTATGACCTGAGAACCTGACATGGTGGAAGCTCAGGGGACATAAGCCCAGCTAATTACCCCAACCAGGGGTAACCATGAGTTGCTTGATATGTTATGTTTTTCGGGTATGTGTTTCTTAAATCCTGTGTTGTGTTTGTTGTTTATGACATGTTCTGAAAGACAAAGTTTGCTCTTGTAAAAAATTGGGGGGAATGCGGTATGACGTGAACCACAGGATGACGTGTGACATCATCACACGGGCAATAGAATAAATAGGCCAGCTTTGCGCCTTTTAGAAGAGATGGGAACTGGGCTGTGAAGCTCCACAACTGTGTCTGTCATTTATTATGCACTGCGCTGCACCACTGCGGCCTGATCTCACGGCCCCATAACATTCCCCAAAATGATGTACATAAAACACATATGCATTTGGCTTCTAATCGGCAAAACCTGAGTTCGCTATTGCCTTCCCGGGCTGATCTTTCCTGTTATCAGAGTGCAGAGAACCTGATAATCAGGTTATCGTCTTCAGGATGTTCATGTTCCAAATGTTGAGCCAATGACATCTTCAGATAATTAACTCCAAACATAATAGGTGTTCCTGAATTCTTGTCCAAAGTTCTCTAATTGTGTGCCCAATAGTTGGTTTGTTGTATATACAAGAAATTGCATATACAGCAAATTTACTTTTACACAGGAATTGGGTAACATTGATTGTGTTTCCTTTTATAATGGTGAATACACAGATATTATTAATTGAAAATGTGCACAAGTAGTAATGCCCACATTTGAAAATAACTACAATGTGTTCTTCCAAACTTAACCAAGTGTTCTTTGTAGTCTTCACAGTCATCATAAAACTGGGCTTTAAAATCAATGGTGTTGTTGGTGCTCTGGTGAAAACAATTCTAGCTTTCTCATTGATGTAGTGTTTCAAATCCTCATCCAATAACAGTATGTGCCAATATTTGATTAACATCTTGTACAATGTGTTACTTGCACTCAAATTAGTTTGCACTGAAATTATCCTCATTCAAATGGTGACTTATGTTTTCTTTCCTTTTCTGGAATAGAACATCTTGCCAGTTTAATGCTTGTTTCAATGCAGTGGAACTCAAGCTAGATGAGTAGTGCGGCCCTGCTGTCATGATGCAGCATTTAGTCAGTTCTAGGATGCAATCAATGGTGGTTTAAAGTTTGAGTGAAAGCCAAAGCAACACCTGTGAGTCATGTTGGTTTGAAGGTATTTAAAGAGCTTCGAATTTGACTTCGAATTAGTTCAAACAGTGAAATAAGGATCCTTGCCGTTCTGCCTCTCGGGATGCTGTGAGACCCACTGCAGTAACTCCAGGGAATGGTGAGGCCTTACAAGGTTCAGATTTCCAACCTTAGCGAGGTTTGCAAACAGAGTGCCAGGACCTTGGTCCTCAGCGAGGGGCACACTCAATGTGCCCTTAGAGTGGTTAGAGACCCAAGCTTGCCTCTACCTAGGAGCGCACCTTCTTTAGTTCAAACAATGAGGGCTTTGAAAAGATCCTCTCTCTAAAAAGAAGTTCAAATTAAATCTAGTCCTTTAAAGTCCAAAAAGGAATCAAAGATTGAGTGGGTGACACCCTCTTTTATGAAAATCCACATGAGATTGGAGGAAAGCAAGCCTGCTTTGAGGGGTCTGATCCCCTTCCATGAGGAAAGTGATTCTTGCTTTCTGATGCCATGCCAGGAGTGACTTCACTGCAAGAAGTGGAAGGGGCAGGAAGGGGAGAAACACCAATATAGAAGAAAGATGGACATCCCTCCTCAATACCACTTGTGCTCCATGCCTGTCCTAACTCTGCCCCTTCCCCGGCCAGCCACTTCAAAGGATCTTGTGCAGATCCAAAGTGTGAGGTAGGCCTTTGCTATGGAATAGTGTTTTTGAATCCAGATTCTCAGGGCATCTCCAGCTGGGAGTTCCCAGGCCTGGCTAGGGATGAGTTACCTTTGAGAGAGAGAGAGGGACAACAGAGGCATGCCTGCTGACTTTTGTCCCATCCACTGTAATGTAGACAGGCACTGTGACTGAAATCGACATAGACTCACATAGCAGTCTGAGCTCAAAGGGAAGTTACACACTGGTATGCTACAAATCACATTTAACTTGAATTTACTACGTGAGTTACTAACCACTATTCCAGAATAGGTTTGGCTCACATTTTCCGATAATCATTCCACCAGGTGGCCTGCATAATTATGATTTGTTAGGGAGATTTATAATGTATATGCTTTATCTCCTCTCGTAGTGAGACCCCCAGCACTTTTTCCTTGACTTCTGGACATTTTTCTGAAATCCTGAATAAGTGGAGCCTTTTTCCATTCATTCATTCTTCTGGGTGTTGTACTTTTGAACTTTAATCTTTGTAGTCTACCTGTGCTATGGAGTATAATTTTACTCCATACCTCTTAAAGAAATCTGTATTTTACTATGGCAGCACACAACTCCTTATGCGCAGTGTTGCTGGGGACCCTTAGGGTACTCCTTTGAGACTTGTTTCTTTATCCTACAGTGACTACAGTTCTTAAGGATAGAGAGATACTTAGTATCTCTCCAAAAATGTTACAGTCTGAGAGAATGGCACATGCCACCTTATGTGAAGTGCCAAAGGAATACCTAGTATACCCCTTCTCTATGCTTCTGTGACTTTTTAGTCATATAGACAATCTCCTAGTTATGTCTGGTGGCAATGGACGTGTCCTACCAACTATTGTGCTATGTTCCTACCACAGACTATGCCCATAGCCTCTGTAGTTCACGATAGGGGCACCCAAGCAAAAACCTGGGGTCTCCCTTCTTTCTTCATCATTACTAGCATGATTGTTCTTTGTTAGCCCTTCTTCTACCATTCTGGGGGGGTGGGGCTGTGTGTATTTTGCCATTGGTGGGAAACTTTAGGTGTCCCGTCATAGACTCCAGAGTGTCTGGGTAGGAAGGAAGTGCCCTTTGTCTGCCAGAGTGCCTGAATAGAGCCAGCTCCCACTGGGGGGTCTGGCTGTCGTGATTGGACAACCAAGCACCACTTTCTGTAAGTTGCTGAGGAGGGGGACTGTGTGAAAGGTGAGGCTCCTGGAGTGAAATGCAAGTCGGCCACTGGAAGCTGAAGTAACTGAACAACAAGACAACCAGAAACACAAGCAGCCCCTTTGCAACACTGTGAAGTGACCACTGCTGTCCTGACCCTGTTTTATGTGTGACAGAGGACCGGAGCACCTGTGAGTTTGCAGAGCTGTAGGCCCCAATACCAGCAGAACTGCTGCCCATTTTGAGTGCAACATCGTGGTAAGGCTGAATCCATTCAAAACATTTCTGATCCTCAAGGACACCCCAGAGATCTGACCTAACTTGCCCAGACCCGCTCATCAGAGTGTGGGACTGCAGGAGGTGAAGAAGGTTGACTGGGCAAATTGCATGTCAGATGCAACAGTGTGTCTTCTCACAGACAATGCACATGCTCTGGAGAGCCCACCACCATTGATCATATGGGATAACACATCTAAAGAGACTCAGCAGACTTGCTGAAATGGCAGAGGTGGGTTTTTGTATACACGTTACATTAACAATGAATCCAAAAAATGAATTGAAGCAATAGGACAAAGGAAACGAGCTACAGTGCACACGTCCATGGAGGCAGCTGGTGACCTTCGTGCTGGGTGTGCACCAAATAAAAACACATTACTTCCCACACTGTGTGAGTGCAATTCGCAAATATAACTTCCTACAGGGTGTTTGAGGGGAGGCCCCACCAATGACAACTCTGCAGAATGAAGCCAATCAGTGTATCGTGCGGCCCAATTGTTTAAAGAAAGTACATCCAAAGTCACAAGGGTTACAGGTAGAGGAACTCTAAAATGATTCTGTTACAGTTTGGTCCACTAATATATCACACCTGAGAATTATTCTTCCACATTCACACATAATGTATGTTCCTACCAGATAAGGGTACGCCATTCGGCGAAATTCCCACCATTGATACGTTACTGGGATAAATAACACTGATTTGTAAACAGTGCACCAGAAGATAAACTGCCTAACGCCTCATTGTTTTTGTCTGTGTCATTCAATAGTCTAGGTGCCATGTGTAACAGAAGGTTACAATTGACTAAATGCTCTATTTAATAACGCAGGACTACTTATTTTATGCCTATTTCCTGGTGTAGTAGCACTATTCCCCGAAGAAGGCTTGGCCAAAGATTAATTAGGCCCTCGCTCCGAAACTCAAGGTGGTCAACAGCAACTTCAAACATGGTTTATTACCACCTTTTATTTCGAAATAGGGTGTATTCATTTCAATCCCTGTCCTTTAGATTAATGTAGAGACATACGTATAAGAAAAACTAGTGCCTAGCGGGTAGTGATCTTTGTGGTGGGTAGGGACCAAAACACTACTCAATACTTGCCACACAGTGTGAGCGCAGTGAGCAACCCTTACTGCCTCCTGCCTGGTTTGGGAGGGGGGGAACGGTGCCCCACCAATGATAAGACTGTAGAATGAAGCCATTCCGTATATTGTTCTGTCGAATTTTCAAAAGCAAGTGCACTAAATGTCACACGGTTTGTAGGTAGAGGAACACTAGAAATATTGCATCACAGTGTGGTCTACCAGCATATGACGCCAGAGGATTATTCTTCCACATGCACAAATAATGTATGTGCCTACCAAGAAAGTGTGCCCCAGTCGATAAAATGTGCACCATTTATAGCTTTCCACGGTGAATGAAACCAATTTTAAACAGTGCACCAGGAGATGTGCTGCCTATGGTGTAATTATTTCAATATTCTAGGTGCCCGGTGTAACAGAAAGTTACATTGGACAACATGGTGTATTGTATATTGCAGTTCTACCTCTTGCATGCATATTCCCTTTCTGGAGTAACACTCTGTCCTGAGTAAGGCTGGGCCAAGTATTAATTAGGCCGCCACAGCCGAAACTTAAATTGTCTACTTGCACCTTCAAACATGGTTTATTACCCCTTTTTTGGAATAGGGTGGAATAATTTCCATACCTGTCCTTTAGATTAATGTAGACACGCATGTATAAGAAAAACTAGTGCTTAGCGAGTAGTGAACTTTGTGGTGGATAGGGACCAAAACACTACTCAATACTTGCCACACAGTGTGAGCTCAGTGAGCAACCCTAACTGCCTCCTAGCTGGTTTGGGGGGGATGCCCCACCAATGATAACACTGTATAATGAAGCCATTGTGTATATTGTTATGTTGAATTTTCAAAAGCAAGTGCACCAAATGTCACACGGTTTGTAGGTAGAATAACACTAGAAATATTGCATCACAATCTGGTCTACCAGCATATGACGCCAGAGGATTATTCTTCCACATGCTCAAATAATGTATGTGCCTACCAAAAAAGTGTGCCCCAGTTGACAAAATTCCCACCATGTATAGCTTTCCACGTTGACGGAAACCAATTTTAAACAGTACACCAGGAGATATGCTGCCTATGGTGTAATTATTTCAATATTCTAGGTGCCCGGTGTAACAGAAAGTTACATTGGACTACATGGTGTATTTTATATTGCAGATCTACTTCTTGTATGCATATTCCCTGTGAAGAGTAGCACTATGTCCTGAGTAAGGCTGGGCCAAGTATTAATTAGGCCGCCACAGCCGAAACTTAAATTGGCTACTTGCACCTTCAAACATGGTTTATTACCCCTTTTTTTGGAATAGGGTGGATTCATTTCCATGCCTGTCCTTTAGATTAATGTAGACACATATGCATAAGAAAAACAAGTGTTTTTAAAAAAATACTAATTTATAAACTATAAGTAATTCATGTATTACATACGTAATTATGTGTATGTCAACAATGTGTTTAGACGTTTACAATGTCTTGTCGTTTGTGACACTGCGAACATTTCGCAGATCTATGCCTTTGTTAATTATGCACGTTTCAAAAATTAGTTTAAAAATAAATTGCAATGCACTTTTTCTACATGTATTTTTATACGGAAGGAAATGTGCGAACACCATTGTTTTTGTATAAATGCAGCTATGGTTGCCTAGTGTTATTTACACATGAAACATTTTCAAGGATCTGCCCTTCTATTGATCCTTGGACAAAAGTGATAACCGGGTTTCCCTCATATTATTCTCGTAGGTGCCCAGAAATAACCTGTGTTTTCCAGAAAGGTGCCCTTAAAATGCAAGAACGATTTGTTTCAGTACAGCAGCTTCACAGGCATGTGGCCAGGAGGCTGGACAGTGCAGATCATCATTGGGTGGTCATTTAAAAATAGAAGGTATTTAACATGCCACATTTTACTGTTATCAGAAACCACACGGACATGGTGCAAACATCTCTTTTGAATCAAGCATTCCTTGGTTCCCTTGTGTAGGTGTTGTCTTCAAAGCTGTTTGGTATTCATATGCTGTTCCGCGTGGACAGTGAAAAAAACAAAAAATATGCCAGGCTGAAGTAAAAGACATTTGGAGAAGGCAAACTATACATAGTTGCCTTCTTTCAATCAACTCTAGTGTGCGTTATGCATTTGAAGCAATACAAATGGCCAGGAGCCCAAGCGACTAAAATACAGGTTGCTCACTCCAAGCGAAACAGGCTGCTTTACAAAAGGAACAAAGTGTTGCTCAGCTTGCAGGATTTGAGAAATGAAACGAACAAACCAATTTTGGCTTCTAACAACCATCATCCCCCATAGTTAATGCCCCCTTTGGGTTGAAGGCCCTTGGCTTTGCCTGGCAAAGCCAACTCGTCCAGTGAGGCGTGAACTGTTTTAAACCTAGAGGGGATAATTGCAGAGCAATCAGAAGAGCTGCATTGTGGGTAATGCAATCCGCGTTGCCAAGCAGAGATTACAATTATAGCTGCAGTATGATTTAGCCACGCATTTGGCAATGCGAGAAATTCTATATAATTACAAAAACACTCAGCCGCACGCAGCATATTAAGGTGGATTGTGTTAACTGCACCGGTTCTCTGAAAAGCGAGCACTCTGCAACCGGTGCCCAAACGCAAAGCCCCCGAGAAGCAGTGCGTGTCCGATATCCATTCCCCTAGAACTGCATTCCATTCATTCAACAATGAAATAGGTATATGTGGTGCAGGTCTGTCTAAAAAGTGACCATCTATGCATGCATTCCTTGGTGTGCTGTCACCTCCACTTAGATGTGGGGGGAGGGCAATGTACGGAGGGTGATTTCTTTCGCAGGGAGACTACATCAGGATACAATAAAGCTCTCAGACTGGTTCAGACTTCTTATAGTCTTTTAGAGAACGGCCAGAATCCTAGCGCCATGCAGGATCCGCGGCTTCATGACTTCCCATCACGAGGCCAATGCATCTGGGAGATGTGCCCCTCTGGTAGACATACTCCACTGACACAGCACACCTTCAAGATCTGCTGAGTAATCAAGGCTCATGTACACGCTGTTTCCTAAATTCAAATACCAGAGATATCATGTTCTGTATTTTATTATAGTGCCGGTAAAACCGTGTCTTAATCTAGGTGCTGTTCCAAGGTGGCCCAAGCAAAGATTTCCTCCATGGGTTGTCGAGAGTACACATTGATATCTGGCAAAATCACAATCTAGATAATCGAGCGGAAACATTCTCACCTTAGAAAGAAAGCTTAACACCTCATGTAGGGACCGCACAGTTCCAGTGGATATTAAAACCGTTACGGTCACACCTCTGCCAAAGAAAAAAAACAGAACTAAACCAACAGGACGCCTCAAATATGCGGCCAATTACAAACTGTAATGTTCTCTTAAAAATACTCAATAATATTGCCACAGATCAACTCCAGAATTATGTGGATAAAAACAAGCTACTCCACCCACAACAATCAGGCTTTAGAAAAGCCCACGGTACAGAGTCCGTGCTGCTGGACCTTAAGTCCCGGATGCTGGGCATCTGAGACTAAGCCAGGCCTGCTGATTCTCTTGGACTTCTCGGCAGCTATCGATTTGCTGGATCATCGAAAGCTCTGAGAGGTCCTGGACTCAATGGGAAACTGCTCACAGGAAGCCATCGACTGGGTGATGTCTATTCTTCAAAACAGATGCTCTAAGATCATCTGGGGTGAACAGGCTTCCTCAACTAGGCCAGTGGATTGTGGCGTGCCACAAGGAGCAAGCTTCTCTTCAATCTTCACCTTTGATGCTTATGCACCCTACTGACAAACTTGGGTGTCTTTTTTTTACCAATTGTCGGATGATATGCAGTTGGTGATCGAGCTAAGCGGAATCTACATCAATGATAGCAACAAGATATCAGATATTTGTAACTCCATTGAAACATGGATGAAGACAAATTGGATGTGTCTAAATGGCACCAAGACTGAGCAAATGACATTTGGCTCGTCTTGCGCACAGAAAATAATTTGACACCGCCTACTCCTCCTTCAAAATCAAAGAGTCAATAATCAAAGTCTCTGAAAAAGTAAAGACACTTGGCGTCTATTTACAGGCTTCACTGGGAGCTGAGGCCCAAAACGCTTACCTCAAAAGAAACTGTACCACCAAAGACACTTGAGAAGCATTAGATGTTTGCTGAGTCAATACAACAGCACAACAATCGCCAGAGCCACCATCCTCTCCCGGCTTGATTACGGAAACTCACTGATGCTTGGCACCAGCTGCAAATACATCAAACAGTGCAAAGTAATCCAAAACAATGCAATAAGAACCATAACAGGTAAAACCAAGAGAGTGCTTATCACAGGGGATAGGAAAGACCACTGGTTATCGTGGAAGACTGCATCATCTTTAAATCATTGACATTAGTCCATTGCTGTCTGTTAGGAAATGCCCCTGCATACCTAAAGAAACAATTTACTTGGTATGAGCCAGGTTGCAACCTTGGATCTAAAGACAAAGGACTCCTGCTTGTTATCCCATCAAAAAGGGCAAACAGGCTAGACAGGGCCTTCTCCCCCAAAGCTATTATCAAGCGCAATGATCTGCCCGCGTACCTCAGAGCATAACCAAAACAATTAAGCTTCAGGAAGAAACTCAAAACCCTCCACTTTAAATAATGGCACCTGAACTCTGACCTACCCCCCTAGGTACTGACATTAAAGGCCACCTATTATGTTGTCCCGTTATTCAGTCTTTTGTCTTCAAGTAATGCGCTCTGATGCCTGCGGGCTGCAGCACTATGCAAATATATAAATAAAATAAATAAAAAAGAGCAGTAAAACATTAGTGCCAAATATGCTGTCTGCTGAGTTTTCAAAACCAGCCCTGCATTGGTAGAAAGTATGTTATTAACCACCTTGTGCAATCTCAAACGAGATCCTGGGAGAATAAGGATGATGGTCCCCTCTAAAAAAACGGTTCAATATCACTGAAAACCGTGTCCCATCCAATTTGCTTATTACAAGCAAACAGTTCTACCTTATCAAAAATACACCTTAATACACTTATGTTTAGCGTTTAGGGGTGGCTATAGAACACACATGCCCATACCCCAACACAAGAATTGGATTATAGTATATTCCTCAAAAATATAGTAGTGAACAAACCTTTTCTGTACATGGTACATTCTAGGACTTTCCTCCATTGTTGATCTGCTGTGCATAATTAAGCATAATTAAGCAATAAACCACAAGAAGATTCGACAACCAATATCATTCTCTATGTCATGTTGGTGATACCACATCACCCATCTTTGCCTTCTTCTACTTCCTACACTTCTTCTCCTTCTTCTTCGTCTTCCTCTTCTCCTGCTTCTCCACAAATTAGTATTTTTTCTTCTGCACAGTTGGATTATTTTTTACTGAATGTTGATGACCAATTCTAATATTTTGGAGTCTCTATATCTGTCCCAAACTCATGATTGTCCAAGTTAGAAAACAGAAAATGTTCTAGTGTCACACTCCATCTTTCTTGCCTCCGCATTTTATTGATAGGCATCATGGATGGAGTGGGTGAACATGTATGAGACCTACTCACTTCCAATGTTTCCAAATTGAATTAATTAACTACAGGCCCATTATCATATATCTTGCAAACACATGTGTTAGCATGTCACTTCTTTACAATTGAATATAAGAATGTAGAATTAATTTGGACCAAACCTTATATGTTGTCATACAGTCTAACGATGGATTGAAGAACAAGGGTCGAAAATCAGGAAGGACCTAATGTGTCCAAAGAAAGTGTTTCATTAATACTATGACTTTCAATGTACTACTCAGGGTTTTAAAGTGATCAGCTTGTTTGAAGGATGGGACTAGGGGGACAGAAGACACCAAAGGTTGTAAAGTGAACGCATTGTTGTCTTTATTTACTTGACTATGCATATTAGTCAAAAGTTATTTCCCTAAATGTGGACACATTAACAAGAAGGACTCATCAAGAACTATTGAGTCCATGTGTGTAATAGATGATATGATGGTATTGCCATTTAGTACCGGTGGAACATTTTGGGTGACCTTGCCCCACATACCCTCACCCTATAGCTGTATCAACATTATTTGAAGAAGTTGGCACAGAAGGAATTACATATTGGGTCTGTTCCTACTTTTGTTGTTCCCCAGTTATAATGACTGACCTGTTTCTACCTTCTTGATCCGCTACAAAGGATCATGGAATGGTCACTAAAGAAAAATCACTGATCAAAAACTCTACCTGAGAAATGATGTTAACTGAAAGTGAACAAACCATCTGCTTTTGATTTCCACATCGCGCATCATGCAGCGGACCACAACACACCACACTTTCCCTACACACTTCAGTGCTGTGCTCTGCACAGCATCTCAGCTTTTACAAGCTCTGGGTGGAGCTGTGATTATCCTCGACTGGGAAACAAACAATGTGTTCATCATGCACATTCATAATACCCCATGCATGCCTCAGAATGCGAATAATACAGTAGTGGCTGGCAGAACAATTGTCACAAAAGACAGGCAATGGTAGTCTTGCAAACCATAGACAAAAGTCTTCTATGAGCATAGAATGACCATTCATTTGTCCACTGCCACAACTCACAATAACCAACATATCTCTACCAGGGTAGGGATCATACTGTCTGCAACTCACATTGCAGGGGTGGTGGTCAATAAAACAGAATATATAACACATAAACTGGCAGGCATTTCTGGCTTTGCGTTCCTTCCAAAATATTCTAAAAGGAAAGAACTTCCTCATTCAGAGAGACAACACAACCACAATATTCTATATCAACAAACTGGTGTTGAGGTGGAGTTCTACAATCTGGCCTGGTGGATAGATTTTAGGAGGCCAACCTAGTTATAGTGAACAGGGCAACTCTGAGGTTAGCCAAACCCCAATCAATGTAAATGTATGGATATGTCAGGGCTATTCTAAGGAGAGTGGGCTCAGGGAATGACAATGATTCCACACAGTGAAGAACACAATTATTGAATGTAGACAGGAATGTATAAAATGAAATACACTGATTTTTTTCTAGTTCCAAACACACACTATAAAAATGAAATGGGCAGGTGATAATATTGCACCTTCCACTATATTAAACATGTATGCAGTTACCATAGGTTCTTAGAATGAATTCAATTAGTTTCTCTCCACTGGTAGCATGCTTGCAGGACACTTGAGGCCAGCTCGAACAGGGCTCATTCCCCCTGCCCCTTGCCTCCGTTTTAGCCTTTTTTCCCCTGAGTGAGTCATGAGGACTGAAACACCCACGCCACCAGGAGAGTCTTTTCTCCACTGTTAGCGTATTACTAGTCCACTTGAGTCCAGCACCAGCAGAGAAAGGACCCTCCAGTTAGTTCCTTTCAGGTGTCTACCTGCAGGGCTCGTTCCCCTGGGCCTCTCCTCCCTTTGAGCCCTTTCTCCCCTTTCCGCCCTTGCTGATCCATTTTGAACCCTCCATCTCTAGTCCCCCTGATTGCTGGACTGTAAATGGGGAAAGCCAAAATATAGTGTTCTTCTTCTGGGTCACAAGACCAGAAACAACCATCTTCATGAGTACTCCCAGGGAAGCGTTGCACAGGCAGTCCACAGATTAGGGTCAAAAGGCAAAGGGAAGCTCCTTCCGAAGCAGCTCCACGCTGTGTTTGTTGGTGCTCGCTTGGAACATCTGCTGCAGTCAACCAGCATAGACTGATAAGGTAAGTGGCGTGTGGGAGGGGAGTACAGCCATTAGTACACTCCAGTAAAACCCCACCACCATTATTGCCTAATTATTCTACACCTACGTGCATCTAGCCTAATAGTGTAATGGGTATTTCATGAAACTGCAACTAGGGGTTTTATCATTGCACTGTTGAATATGAATACGTTTTAATCTAGGTGCATTTTCCCGCTGCTATATATGTTAAATATGGGTCCATTTTGCCGCTACTTTGAGTTTTAGATTCAGGTGCATTTTCCCCAATGCTGTAAATATAAAATTCTGGTCTATTTTGCCACGTCTTTGAGTATAAGATTTAAGTGCATTTCCCACTGCTGTATATGTTAAATCTGGGGCCGTTTTACTACTACTGTGGATTCTGAATATAGGTGCATTTTCTCACTGCTGTGTTTACTAAAAGTGGTCAGAATGTTAGATTAGACGGTTTGTTGTGGGTAGAAAATGTGGTTCATTGAGTTGCTGTTTTGGGGGAAGGAAATGTGCAGTACCCAAATGGATTTTGGGGGTAGAAAATGTGCTGTACTCAGATTGATTTGGGGATAGGAGACGTGCCATATTCACATGGATTTTGGGGGTAGCAAATGTGTTGCACTTTGATGCATTTTGGGGGTAGGAAATGTGTTGCACTTTGATGGATTTTGGGGGTATGAAATGTGCAATAGTCGGATTGATTTGGGGGTAGGAAATGTACTGTGTTCCAATGGATTTTGGGCGTAGGAAATGGGTTGCCCTTAGATGGATTTTTCTGGAAAAGAAATGAGTTGAACTTAGATAGATTGCTGAGGGTTGGGAGGGTGTTGCACCTAAATGGATTACGGTGGTAGGGAATGAGCTTCACTGAGTTGGATTCTGGGGGTAGGAAATTAGTTGCATTTAGATAGATTGTTGGGGTGGGAAGGGAGTTGCACCTAGATGATTTTTCAGGGGGGTTAGGAATGGTGTTGCACTCTTTCATTATCCTGTCCATTCACGCAGATGTTTAGGATGATGTCCTGTCCTAAGCACTTTGAAAATCATAGCGAGATCTGGCACAAAGTGCCTAAGGTCCTTCGAGGTCTGACTGCTAATTACACCAAGAAGAAGTATTAGGATTGCCCCTCAGTACTAAAAAACTGTCAGGGTAGTTTTCCACAGCTCCAAGGCATTGCTACTGGACCTGACAGTTTGATATCAGCCCACTTACAATACCTGTAAGGACAGCATTTGGGTTGTATCAAGGTATGCGTGTAGCCTGGCATTGCAACTAGAAGAAAGCAGAAGCATGTGAACACTTTGTACACTTAGAGCATTTACACCTACAAGGTTTAGCCCACCCATGAAGCTCGAAGATATATTTTGGTAACCCTCCATTGCACTTATAACTGATTAAGTTAGCCACTGTAGCGCACAGTGGTTACATGCAGGTATCCTTGATATTGCGCTTATTAGACTACTTTCCATCGCGTTTGTAGGACGTTGAAGATGTGTAGTAAGACGATAAAGGTAACCTTTCTTTTGCGGTCAAAGAATCTGATGAGCCTAGTTTCGATGGTAGCCTGTGTGTCCCACCTAGAAGATTTCCTAGGAAAACCAGTCTATTGCGCTTGGTAGACCTAAGGGTAGCCCGTTCATAGAGCCTAGAAATGTCTACTGAGGTAGAAGGATGTTTTTCTGCTCCACAGAAAATCGGATAATGGAGTGACATAAAATCCAAGTGCCATCTGAGCTTAAGGTATGTATAAATGCATCACTTCAGTGGACACCCGCCGCAGACATGGCTACTCCATCCACGCACTCTAGAACGCAGCTACGGCTATGACACATTCGGTCTAGCTGGTCACATAACCGTTTTGCACTGAAACACCTAACTTGCCTAAACACCTCTGCCATTAGAATACAGAGACAACCTACGGCATATTCGGTATAGCTGGTCACATATGGAATCTCCTGCACTAGCTCTCTGTCATGACTTCCATCCGCACACACCCACGTGGCTGACATCTCGGGTTGGTAACTGGAGCCCAGACAGTCCTCCTAAGTCCCAATCTTGACCAAAGGCGCAAACGCATCTTAAGCATCCTCTTAGAACTTTCCCATACCTGGACTTTGCTTCCCCAGGGCATTCCTATCACAAAGCACTCTGAGGCCATACAAACGGGAAAATGTGCTATACAAATGACTACTACAATACAAAATAATTAAGTACATGTTCATGTAGTAGTCCCAAAAATGTCTTGTATGTTATGAAAAATACTAATGACGTATGAATGGTGTTGTATTCCTTTGCTGCACCGTTGCAGTTTTAATATAATGCTGAGGAAGACAATCAGATTCCGAGTTTTTGATGTGATTATTATAAACTGAGACAGCGTTGCAGAGTCATTAACACTAAGAAGTAGTTAAACAATTGGATAGAACATTTGCTCAGCGACCAAAATACTCTGGTGCATAGCACATTAAATAAAAACTCTCTGTGTACCACCAAGTGTTCAGTAGTGCATAAGCTTTGCACCGGTGCAGTACAATATTGCATTAGAATGTGCAACAGGGCAAAATAAAAGTCAAAGATCCAGGATACTGAAGCAATGAATTGTTGCAAAGTGTATGCAATACTGATCAGCTCCTGTGAAATTCGTGCCTTGACCCTATGCAGCACCGTCAAATAAGTGTGAAGGATCCATAAAGATTTGCGTTCCTGCATTATGCTAGATGCAGACTGTGCGCACATCCTTGTCAGATGGAATCCACATAACGTGGATTTATCGAAATGAGACCACCGTGCGACACATGGCATTTCCCTTTGCATAGAAATGGCATTGATTTCTCCAGCATCTTCTCCTTGCCAGCGGTACTCCATAAGTGCCACTCACTGGCCTCATCGGCCTCAACAGAAAATCATTTACTGTCATTGCTGGCACACAGCCCTGACCAAAAAAATCAATCAAAGATGTAAACCTTGCTGAAATCCTGAACCTGGTGATTACCACCACGGATCCTGCAAACCCTATGTAATTGCATCTCAATGCCTCCCAAGATCCTGAAAGGAATATTGGTCCACTTGGCGACCCTGCTGGGCTTACCGTTGTTAATAATTTGCGGACATGTACATTTGCAATCATGAAACTAAATGAACTGCTGCGAAGTGGCCCTTTGCACCCTCAATGCGTTGCAGGTCTTCAAAAGTTTAGTGATTACAACCCAAAGATTTTAATTAACCGCGTGCTGAAAAATGTCATTACGATGTGCAGCTTTTGGCTTTGATTCCATAGGATTCAGCAAGAAAGCCCACCACGGAATAGAAGCGAACAGATGTAGGGAAGCAAATTAATAAATCATGAATGTCATTAGAATTTGTAAACTAATATCTTCTGGGAAGTCTTGCTATTTATTATCAGGCGCGCTTGGCAAACAAAAAATTAATAAATCCAAAGGTCTGTGCTTTATAGAGGCTCCATCCCTGTAAAGGTCATTGCCAAAGCAATTAGACTTCAGAGGACAGGGCCTAGGAGGCAGCTCGACTTGAGAGGCGCTGGTGGGCTGGGGTATGTCTTCATGAAGGAACGTCGCAGCAAGCAGGCGGCATTGGAAGCCCCTGTCAACATGGACACAGGTACATGAGTGTCTTCTTCTCTGACATTAGGCAATCAAGGGCATGCGAGATTTACCTACATCGCTGTTGATGTCCTGCTATCCGGGAGGCGCATTGCAGATGAAGCACCTGCTTCTTTGCGTTTTAGGTTGACATTAAGGGGCTAGTGCCATCATGTGCCATTTGACTCCATTTGTAAGTTCATGGAGTGCAAACAAGCACACGTTGACCTTAACACACAACAGCCCGCCATCACACAATACCACAGCAAAACACTAGAGGCCTGTTGTACATCGGCAGGTCCCACTGAAAACATTTCTGTAACTCAGTGCCTAGGTGTGAAAAAGTGGGAGAGCGGGATCAAAATACAAACGTTATGTGATTGCGGTTTCATAACGTGCTGAGTCGTCACCAAAACCGTTTCAAAGACAGATCTTTGCCTTTTTGTGAGCCCCCGCGCACCCCGAGTGTAACCGAATTTTAAACTGTTGGGAAAAAAAGCAGGAACAAGGAGGGCGTGTTGAGAATATTGTAACGCGAAAGTCAGGAGTACTTGTACATAGTTATAATTGAAGGCTGACGAATCTAAAAGGGTGTTTGCATCTGATTTGGAATAGTATCTTCTTTTGTTCGCTTTGCAGAGAGCACAGGTCCTGCATTCCATCTGGATCTTCGTGAGAGTTTGCTTTTTGCCTATCACTAAAGCTCTGATTAGTTATTTGATGGCAGTAGGATTGTGGAGGCCAGGCTGCAAGGATGGAGGAATTAGATGCCAGGCAATTTTTTAAATAAAATCATCCCAGACCACTCATTTCTTTTCAACATTCTTGATTGAAAACAAGCGTTTGATGAAGGTTAATGAACAGTGATGGATAACCGCCAAAAGCATCCAGAAACTAAAACTAGCAAACCTTAAGGAGAAACTTACGTTTAAAGGATAAATCGTCATATTCTTTTTTGAAACACAACAGTACAACAGGGTTTGAGGTAACAACATCATGGTTACAATGAAAGTCTTTACAGCAGAGAGCTACATTGGCTCTCTTCTATACAGTGTAAGGCACTTGACAGAAGGAGTATTGCACATAAAGAATGGAACAATGGGCTTACAATCAGGCAGATCCACCACCAATATTTCTCAGCCTTCTGGGCGCTATTGGGAGATTATTACGCATAGAGAGCTGCGTTCTAAAATGAGGCCCACCTTAGATTAAAACAGCACAAGGTAACACTGATTGTAAGTTAATTTGTGGATTCTGCTCTATTCGATCCCTCCTGGGTGGAATATCAGGGGATTTTTTCAAGAATTGGATCCACGAGAAGGGGGAAGATTATTGAACAAGTGGATCAGAATCATTGGTATGATCAATCTCTAGTAAATAGGAGAAAATTGTTGCGAAAGTCCATTAGGCAATCAAAGAAAGAGAGTGACAAGTTAAGGAGTAAAGACAAGATCAGGAGAGTCAAACAGCAGTAAAGAAATTGGTGTCTTGGGACCAGGAGTATGAGAGCCCAAAATTCCTCCAAACACATGCTAAGAGTGGTCTGTGGGCTGGAGTTAAGACACTTTGGAAGTATAATGGTTCTGTAAATGAAAATCTCACCACGCTGCATAAAAAACAAAACTGTCAAAACCCCTGTTTTTTCACTTTCTGCTATGGGTTTCGACAAAGATAATGAGACCAACGAATATGATGGTGATTAGTCCTGGTTTGGTGAGCCTGACCTGACATATACAAATGCACATGCAACCACAGAACCTACCTCACATAGCACTGTAATGCACTTTAACCCTGGTACCCCAAGTACCCAAGACTCTCCAGTACCACAGTCCTGGCAAGCTGCTAGCGAACTAAGCGATGCAGTGTAGGCAGATGTCTTTCCCATAAAGTACCGGAGAGTGAAGATGATATATAACAGTGAAGGGGGGAGGAGGCAGAAAAGGGGGGCAGGAGGCAAAAGCTATGATTCGTACAATGGCCTGGGATTTAATGAGATTGAAGACGCCCATCACCCGGACCGATCAAACAAATGGTACTCAGACATGAGCGCAACAGCCAAACAAGCAACAAATGAGAGTTGTTATGTCTGCTCTCTCATTCCGCATGCCTCAGGCACACCTACAATACTCATACATCAAGAAGTGCCCTTGTAGAATGCCCGGTGTTTAGTTCATCTCATATTGTTTAGGGTTCAAAGCACCTTTCAGTCACACACAGTTACAATAAAAATGCTACAGAATGAAAAAACCTGCACAAGTAAGACTCAAGGAATGATCTGCATCAAAGAACCATTTTTTGTTATCAGGGGGACACGGTTCACAGAAAACAAATGGCATTGTGAGACGATCACGTGCAAAGCAGAGGCGTTGCGAGGACTTACTGAGGAGAACTTTCAATGGGTGAAAGAACCATGCACTCCGGTCTCGTTTCAACACATCGCAAGCTCACATGGGTCACAGCTCTCGAGAAATCCATCAAAACACAGAAAGAAATTGAACATGAACTTTGTTTCCATGGCGAGGGAAAGGTGCAGATGGGCTCGAACAGAAAATGCAACAAAACAATTATCATTCCAGACATGAAAAAGGGCACAGCAGCACTCATGGACATGCATTGGGTATGTGGCAAACAAGCATACCTGCATCTCCCACCATCATGGAGGGGTACCTGTGCCCTGGCCACACTCCATTCAGCGCTAATGGTGATTCCAGAAAGCCATGTCCAAGGGGGGAAAAATTTGGCTGACATATCAACAGCACCCCAGCCAGCGACAACAGAGCCTTCCACGTACGACATGCTGTCCAAAAACTAACTACAAGACAGTGTGTCTCGCAAACGACGGTCATCCAACTATATCTCCAACAGGTCATCAGACCTCCTGGCTGAAATTCCACATAAATACAAGCTTTTCAACTCTGATGAAACATTCTTTGCTTCCCTCCTGGTGCCAGGACTTCAAGCACGGACAAACGCCAAATGGCTGCAGATCGTGCGCTGGGAGCTGATCCAACTGGCCAACGACACTGAAGAAGGTTTCAGCGTTATAAAAGTGGAACTTCGCACCTTGCGCCTAATGACAAAGCAGAACCGGTACGTCCTGGACCTCCTCAGGGCAATGAACGGCGGTGTTTGCCGATAAAATTGGGAGTGCCTGTTGCGCATTCGTACCTTCTGAGGACGCAGACAATGGGACCCTCTCCCACGTCAACTCGGCTGTGCATAGTTTGGGGGAGAGAATGCGGAAGGAAGGAAGGAGGAATAGAGCCGAGCAACTGGTTCGATGACATCTTCAATTGGATACCGTCTTGGCTCAGTGTGATGATGAAAATGTTTGTTCCACTCATTGTTTTTATGCTGCTATTTTTCTGTGTGTGTCAGATGGGCCTTCAATGTTGTGCAAAATAAATGCCCAGTTCCGCTATGATGGTGGTGACAATGGGCAAACCGACAATGGCAGCGAATGTAAAATATGCTCAAATACAAACAGGAGAGTCAAATCCCCCTAAGTATCGCCTAAAAGCAGTATATCATCAGTGTGGGAACAGGGTGGATAATTTATACCATACAACCATCAAAGAGCCATGTGAATTACAATGGTACAGGGAGGTGTGGGTGGACCTGGATGAGGATGGGGGTATATATATGACCTGCACACGTGATGAATACACCAGAAGAGGACAGAGCTTACGAAGTGTATGTAGGGCCTGGATGCCAATTAAAGGGACACCCGCATGGGATGAAGTTGTGCAAGAAGCGGAGTAATGTCGAAATGAAAATAACCATAAGGATTAGTTTCTAACTTTAGATGTACCGAAATGGGGGAATGTGTGGGAGCGAGGGGTCGTTTGGGCCTCCCTCGCACTTTCTGCACATTATGGACCACTTGCTCATGCAATAGGGGGGGATGTCTCCATTGCCCATATCCTAACATTAGCATAATTGGGGCTATTGCAGGGTACACTTGGCTTCCATTTTGTGTGCCCTCGACTCCATCTTTGGACTAGGCCTCAATTCGATAATACGAAAAGTCTTGTCTCCCCTCTGCAGCGCCGCGCACAGCACGCTCATGGCCCCCACCTTTTCCTCCCTGTCTGAAAGCTTCACAGTTCTCTTTCTCATGGATGCGCCGGGGATAATTGAAACAAATAACATATCATCTTACTCTTCCTCTGTGATCACTGTCCTGTGTGTGAACCGGCTCGAAACATGCCTTGTAGTTCATCTATCTCCACAAACCTGCCCCTGATCCCTCGCCCCTGCTGTTGGAAAATGACTGCCAATGTAACCCTGTGCCCTCAAGAGGTATTCTCTTGATGTACCAGAAGTGTGACCCTGCTGTGCAGCCCACCTCAGAGCACCCCCAATAAACCCAGACCTCTGTCATAGTATATTGTGCCCTAAAAATGGTATTAACCAAATTGTTAGTTTACAATTGTTCGAATAAACAATTGACCGAATTTAAAGGGTCACAATTGACCTTTTCACAATTGACCGTATATATATATATATATAAATATATATATATATATATATATGTATATATATATATATATATATATATATATATATATATATATATATATATATATATATATCTGTTTGGTAATATATATTTATTTATATAAATATATAGGGGTTTTGGGGGGTTTGGCGTTAGGTGGGGGTTGTGGGGGGTTTCCCCCCACATATATGTTACAATTGACCTTCACAATTCGGTCAATTGTGAAAAGGTCAATTGTAATTCAAACAGTTGTAAAACGAACAATTCGTATACAACCCTAAAAACGAGCACATGTCATTACAACTCCCCACTTGTCTTGATGTACTAAGAACCACCCAATCAACAAGGTTATCTCAGACAGCAAGCCCTCTACTCCTTGGACCCCATAAAAGTCTCAATGAAAGATGTTGTAACTGCATGTATGGATTTTATAGGTTTTCTAGATATATTCAAAGTATACTAATGGTTGTTTTTTATTATATGTAGAATGGTAGTTTCTCATGCCAGCTTAGTTAGTGTCAACTCTATCTCGCTGTGACCTAACCCTCCCCGGACACATGCAGCTGGACCTCGTGGTGCTTACCCTCCCGCCTCTGGGTAACCAATCCAGAAGTAGCAGCGCCTACACCGATATATGTGTCTTCGCCTTCCAACCAACCCTGCAATGTTGTAGCACCCTATGTTTGTTGTGTCATCTATGACACTGTTTTCCTTTATAATTGTCTGTAACTGTAATGCTTTCCTGAGCGCTCTCGAGGCAGCAGAGTTCTCTGGATGCCAACTTTATATAACCTTATCTAATCTTGCAACCTGTCCTCCTAGTCTGATTCCCCACTGGGGTGTATTATATTTTTTGAATATGCATGTGTAAGTCAGGGAGTGAGCCTTTACAGCATATCTATGTCTTAACTTGTCACAGAAACCCAGAGGACCCAGTCTCTCTTTGACCCCATTGGGAGGGTTGATAACCCAGTCCAAAAAAAGACAGCCACACATCAGGCAGCTGTCCTGGGCCCAGGCATCAAAGAAGGAGCACACCCACTCAGGACGGTTTGGCTCACACCAGGGTGGTCAATGTCCAAAGGGCTTTGTTGTCAGAAGGTCGGAAGGGGATTGGATTAGGGAATGCAAGAGGGTTATGGACACTGGAAGAAGCCTTGTACCATCTTGTTTCTAACTGTCTCTCCTTCCCTTTTCTGTCTCCTCCTCTTCCTCTGGAGCAAAGCACTTTGGGTGTGACATCAAAAGGCTGATGTCCATTCCATCCAGTACAAGGAATTGGTCCCCTAAAGCAGGCGAGCATGATATCAATCACCTGAGGACATGCACCATTAAAAGAATGGGTCTATCACCCCTTCACGAGAATTCCCTCAGTTCCTCAAGAATTTCTTTATGGGTGAAGAGACGTTCTGATAATTCACATTGGACTTCCTTTGGGACCTTTGCACTGTACAAATCCCTCTGCCTGAGGTGAAAAAGGAGCCATCCAAGACAGAAGAAAAATCTGTCCTCTAACCTCTCCCAGGGCACATCAGGAGTGACAGGTGTTGTGGACCAGGACCAACCATTATGCAACAGATCTCCTAAAAGGTAGGGGAGTAGACCCTAAACAGAGGAATCCTGTCCTCGAGTCCTTTGTGAAGGCCTCACAGCAATCGGAGGACCAGACCAGCTGAAGCTCCCTGTTTTATCACACCAAACCAGTCTCTCTGTGTTCCCCACATCCTAACCAATAGGGAAGGTGTTGGCACTGGTATCTGTGTTCCTGCAACCACTGAACCATTGCACTGCATCTAAACAAGCTCAACATTGCACCATGTCCTAGCGAAGCATGACACCTGCTAGGCCTGAAGCAACTGTTCATTGCTGGAACCAAAACCAAATCACCAAGAAGCCACTCGCCAACTCTAAATGGGGTTAAAAGCCTGGATCAGCACAGCTGGCCCAATAAATACTGTCTCCTATGTTGCACATTGATGCACCCTCAAACACAACTTGGGCGACTGTTGCCTGCCATCTCAAACCGCTGGAACGTCACTCCCAACCTCTGCCAGCAGCTAAAGCTTAACATGACATGTCAAATTGCAAAGTGTTCTTCGGCCCACCCGACCTGCAGCATTAAACTGCCACCATTTGACCACACATAGCACCCATATTTGCCCCTTCTCAATGCCCACTTGCTTCCAGGGCCTCCACAATCTTACGTGCCCAAATTGACCCTAATCACCTCACAGCATTGTTCGTCAACAGGTCTGATGTGTCAACCCGCATAGAACTGAATTCAGGTATGGTTGACACTGAACTGCCCCCACGGCCCACTGGGATCCTAAAGACCGGTTAGTTCATGATCTCTACTTTGTTTCAATGCAATATCCTTATTATGTTAGTACCTTACCTACCACCCCTGTAATTACCCTCAGAGTGCTACCTTCTCGAGTTTGTCGCATAATTGATGTTATTTCCTTTGGAGGTGATTTTTGTATAGTAATCCTTTTTTTTCTACGTGCAGATAATGTGCTTCATTAAAGTATTTATAATGATAATAGAACCGTAATTGGACAGTCCCTTTATTTTGCATTGTGATACTGTTTAATTTGGGTCACTACCTTCACACCCCTCTTATGTGTATAAACTCCTTTTGCCCCCATTGCCAGAAAATGCGAGATGGGTTTATCGCTTGGTTGTTCCTATTTTACCTTTATGTTAGCATAGCTTTGGTTTTTAGGCTTGTGAGGGATGTGTGGGCCATTTCACCCCTAATCATCCTTGTACTCCTGTGAAGTGGAATCAATACACCACACACACATAACTGACGTATGTGAGATTGATGAATGGATGCATTATAGCAACAATAAAGTCCGAATTATGGTCATCTCTCCCCTGATGCACATGGTTCTAATCTCAAAATTCTATTTGTGTGTTATAGTCATGTATGTGCCATCAACTTGATCACATCACCTATAGCAGTTTCCTCTGATGAAGTGATTGAAGTTCACAAATCCCTTCCATCTATTGACCCAGCCAGCAAGGGCGGAGTGGGCAAATATCTCCAAATCAAAGAACACACAAGTGCAAAAATCCCAAGATTGTCAAAATGCGCCTTCCATGAAGTATTAATCATTTAGGACATCAAACCCCTGCCTGATGTGACAATGGAGACTACAAAGAAGAATGATTGTTTCATGCAGACTCTTCTAAAGGCTAAGAAGAAAAGAAAGTCTAAAAGTAAAGTTATGCATGGCAAGAGACAGAGAGGAACAACTATGTCTACTTCAGGTGAGAATTGTATTCCCTCATACTTCGAAAGCTTTAACACAAGAAAAGCCCTAGGCAACAAGGTATCTTGTTCGAATTCCACCGGCCCGAAGTCGTCTTTATCAGAAAACCCTTGTTCTGTAAATGATTTTGAAATTAATCCTCATATTTCTGGCTCTGGTATTTTTCTAATCAATTGACTCATTAAGAGGATACACAGAAGACCACGCTGAAACCCCAGGCAGCACATGCACTTCTCCACTCAAATTGGGCTTAGAATGCATATTCTCAGGAACTTCAATGATTGTTCTCAACTGCTCTAAACTTCGGGCCTTGTTATGTGAAATAACTAGACTTAGCAACATAGATTCCAAACATATTGATTGGGTTGAATTTGTCGATGAATTTTGCAACAATGTAGTATGCATTCATTTCAAATAAGGAAAATAACTCCATTGTTTTTGGAAATGGACGTTTTTGGGCTATGCCATATTTTCTATAACTAAACGATTTTTTAAAGAATAGGAATGCTATTT